>NC_092574.1:15274962-15596212 GCF_037975245.1 Apostichopus japonicus
ATGAGTACAAACCCATGAGTATGAGTACAAATCAATGTGTATGAGTAAAAATTGATGTGTATGAGTACAAACCCCATGAGTATGAGTACAAATCTATGAGTATGAGTACAAATATATGAGTATGAGTACAAACCCATATATGAGTACAAACCCCATGAGCGTGAATACAGTATATATGAGTACAGAAAATTGTGCTCAAGTACCAGTACGGACTTGTGTAGTACAAGTCTGACACGTGAGCTGCTGGCGAGTCATTTGAGTCAGTGACTTTAGTCAGTGACTTGAGACAGGGATTTGAGTCAGTGACTTGAGAAAAGAAAGCTTAAGTTGGTAGTGACTCAACTTGACCATAAAGTGAAGTGACCATTTTACAAAGTCTCTGGTATTAAGGGCACATCCTGATGGAGGTATTTTTACTGAGCTATGAAAGAAAGGAAGTGTTTTATTATAATACACTGACCATCTGCCTGATCTAATCATTTCTTGAATAAGTTTAAAAGTGCTACGCACGGTACAGTTAGTAACCCGAAATGGACTCTGGATGTCCCTTACAACTCTGTTCTTCTTCCAATAGTTTCTACAATTGTACTGGTCAAGTGGATATATGCAGTCCCAGGTGGGTAATGGATCATGTATCGCAGCTTACACTTATTAAGGAACGGCTCAACAGAATAGTTGAGACTCAAGAATAATAGAATAGAATGATAGATAGCCAGACAAATTCAAGACGACTCTTGACCGAATCAATGTCTGATTTACGGATTGAGTGAAAATGACATTTGAAACTTCAGACCACTATCCCCACTCCCCCACAAAAATTATTTATGACGTATAAACAGAGAACTTTGTTACCTCACAGATTAACTTTGTCCAGACAGCCCAGTTTATTTTATCCCCTGGTCCTGTTCAAACAGGGGAAAAAACATTCTTTACTGACATAGCAGTATTTTAGACCATTGACTGTACCTACTTAAATGTACAGCTAGTGTCCCTTAATATACAGTACAGTAGTGTGACTTTACATAAAGCAGAGCATTAAAAAAGTCGAGAGAAGCACCGCATAATTAACCAAATGAAGAGAATAAACTGGTGCTAAAAGCCAGTACAGTAAGTGACTAATGTGATTGAGAGGCTTACTCACTTTCACTTTAAGATATTTACTCTTAATCTGTCAATTAAGCAGCTTTTGGCATGCAGAGTGTGGATCGAAACAATGACAGGTTGTAATAAGTGTTGGAAATTTGCTATGGTAACATCTTCTTTAAATTTGGAGTGTTTTTGAGGTCTTTATTTCAGTGCCTACGTTATACATTTGACAAGTACAGTAGGCATGATCTGTACAGTGTCTCTATGCGGTACAGTGTGTGGTCCACCTACATTGGATGTTTAAACAGACACAGAGTGAATGGGTGATGTCACAACTGTACTACAGTACAGTTGTTTGTTTGTTATCTTCAAATGTAAATTTACTCTTAACCTATAATTCATATACAGTATATGACAAATATGCTTGGTATGATAAACACTGTTTGAAAAACCTCTTTGTCTATTCTTTTCAAGGACTTTGAATTGACAAAAGATGTCTCTCTCTATGTAGCTTTTAAGAAAAGTCACCCAAGAAGAACCTAGGCACGTAAAACCAAACAACCGAACTGACTGATCCGCTCTTAACACCAGTCCCCTTGCATAAAGACTGTGACTTTGTGACGCATCATCAGGTGTGTATCACAGTTCCCCTACACTGGGAACATAATGATGCACATGATCTTAGCCAAGAGGCAGAAAAGTGATTTTATCTCTGTATATAGTTTATTGTACTCATCTTTGCAAAGTCTTGCTTCAGCTATGGCAAGAATGTTGATGGTACAGTAGGCTAAACACTTAGATCTCTTCTACAGATTGAACTTAAATAATTTGTTGAGCTCTTTAAGTCACAAACTTCATAATCTTCCCAACTTACAGTACAGTGCAATTTACTTTCCTTCCATTGTGATTGTCTATTCAGTTCCATGGGAAAGTTAAATGCTTGAATGATTTCTGATTCAGCTGCTATCTTACGAGGATGCTGAAGTGAATTTTGTACCCGCATTTCCCACGAGTCATACTCTGTTTGCTTTCTTCCTTCATATTTATTGAACCAGATCAAGTTAGTATTTATACAGTATCTAACAATAAAATGACAGTAGAGTGCCTAGTACGATTATATATACTCAAAATTATTCAGTATTGAAAAATTTTTACAACATGTATCATACTGAAGAATGTCACAACTTGTCTCTTGTATTCATGACAGTTCTTGATAATTTATTTTCAAAAGAAATTGAGAAATTAAAATCAATCAGATCCCTGATCTTTTCATAAAAGCTGGGAAAGGAGAGGAAAAAATTCTCAGTTTGACAAATTCAAAGAAGTTACCTTGCAAGACACATCCACTTTAAATTATAAAGAAATCAGTCTATGATTCGGCTAAGTGACAATGTAGCATTTCGTATGCACTTGCATCATGTTGTCACCAGAATTTGATAATGTACATTCTACGGACTAGTGTTTATTCAGGGCTGTGTACAACTGTACATGCATATAAATGTTCTTTAAATTTCATTGGTACTGGTACAGTATGACCCCTAGAATTTTAAAGCCATTAATTAAACATTTGAAACATGCATTTAGGGTTTCACCCTATTTTGGAATTGTGGCTCTATTGGCCCAGTGTGGGGGAAGGTGGGTGGGGATTAGAAGATGAATGTTTGTCCAATGAAATTCCTTGAAGAATTGTGACTAATCGTTTCAGTCACCCAAAAACACAAAAACAAAACATACAAAAACAGGGAATGCTAGATTCAAATTAGGACAAAACATGACTGGGATGAAAATTATATCAACAAATTGCAAATTGCCTGTGAGGAAGTACAGTATCATGTATCCTATTGAGAAATACTTAATCAGAAAATTTAATCATGGAATGGGATTGTTTAGAGAATTATTAGCCAAAACTCTCTCTCCTCCAGCTCTGAAAATTTCTTTGGCACTCCCAAAAAAGTTTGTTGAATTATGAAATGTTCCTGCTCAGTTGTCAGTTCTATAGTTTTGATAGTTTGGTCAATGTGAATATAAATACATGAAAGGTGGGGGATGATTTTCAGTTGTTTTCCAAAGCTGTACACATGTACAGTATAGTACGTCGTACAGTATGATCCTGACACTGCCAATATATTCCTTCTTGTCATCGTTTTAAAACTATTTATCCTGTACTTTAATTTTAATTTCCTGATTCACCAAGAAAAAGTTAAATTGGTTAATACATGGATATAATTTAATTGCTTTAAATTGAATCCTGTCAATAAAAAATTGAATCTACACATATGAAAGCATTTTTCAACTGGTTATGTGTAGTACAGGTAAGTATATTTTAATATGTCAAATTTCAATTGGGTAAAAAAAAGCCATCCATTTTATGGCTCAAATAATTTTTGAGTTTGGTGTATTTTATAATATGTACCTTTAAATATCATTTGATATAAACAAGCACTGTATGGATTTTTATTCACACGTATCCTATTTAAGGGCCAGGAAGTGTAGCAGGTGTTTGAAATTTACCCTCACACCATATATGTCATAATATATTTAGGTTAATATTGAAGAGCGGTGGTTGGAAGGGAAACATAAAATATGAGATTGACAGCTCAGCTAGGTATAGTACAGTATACTGTATGGCTAAGTATAGACTAAGCTTTTCATGTACTTTCAATTAATGAGCTAAATTAATACACAATAAAATTGCATGATGTAGGTTAAAGCACTGTGCAAAGCATCTTTGTAATCTGTCTCATTTCCACCCTTTCAGTGAAACTCAATGATACATTGGAATTTTTAAGTTAGTAGCAATGTCGGGTTCATGGAATCTAAGGGCCAGGACACAGGGTGGTTGAATGGGGGGGGGGGAAGGGGTCCAGAAAGAGAGAGCATAGTGGTCAAGTGGTTAAGGCAGTGGACTTGTGATTCAAGGATTACAGGTCCCAGTCCTGGCCAGATCATTGCGTTGTGTCCTTGGGCAAGGCACTTTATCTCCATTTCCTGTCTTCACCCAGGTGTATAAAGGGGGACTTGCAAGGTAACTTGTAAATATAGTTGCGTGCATCGGTTTGTGGCTGCACCCTATGGGAAGTCCCCCGGGGACACATGGTAGTTAAGTGATGCACTGTGGTGCCCCAGGAGAGATTGATTGAATTGTGCACACTTTGGTGTGTACAGTAGGTGTGACAAGTTACCAATGACCAAAGTCGTGTGACAGGGCATTGGCCTTGAACAAGACTGTAAACCTAAAATAATAATAATGATGAAAGGTATGGCGATATGAAATAATGTTGTTAAAATTTGTGTCTACGAGTACAATATGTTTATGGGAAGTCCATATACAGTAGATCTATTTCTCAAGGACATATTGGCGCCACAGAATCAAAGAGCTAATTGTAGCCTACAGTATATTGCAAGTGTTAACATTAATTGTTTTGAGAAGGAAAAGTACACATGTACCTACAGTATAGTGCCAAGTGTGTGAATAAACTTGGTGGGGCAAAATGACATTTTATTCTTTATACTCAACATTTCGGTGTAGACATGCATGGCTACACACAGTACTGTGGTGATGTCACATTGGAAGGGCTGTACATGCAGTAAGATGGCAGTGCCTATCATTTTGTATGTTTGAGGTGCCAACAATAAATTTATTAGATAATGGTATACATGCATTGTAATATTTAAGATCGTTTTCAAAAGTCTCTCAGATTATTTAAAATATTTGCAAGAATTGATGCAAAAGGGATCATAATACTGTATGTACAGTGTACATACTAAATTACTATAGACACTCATTGGCCAGAACATTTCCCTCAGTACATACTGTACTATAGAACTGTACTTTATTATACATGTACTGGTGTTGTATTAAGGTAGGCTCCTCACCTGAACATAACATGTACTGCACATAAGCTGCATTGTTTGTTTCTTGAAGGCCATATGTTTATTGGTCGTCAGTGCAGAACCTCCCCATCTCCTCCCCCCCCCCCCCCATCCCAAATGAGCATTCAAACGGTCACACAAGTTTGAAAGTTTGCGATCTTTTTTTGATGCTTTCTAAAGAACTTTTTTCCCTCACAGTCACAACATTATTTCAGTGTCTTTTTTATACTTCCCTTGAATGTCCAAGAATATTGTTGATGGTTAAAGCCTTTAAGGAAATGCTCTCAGAAAAAGCCTGGTAATCGAAGTAGAAAGAGTGCAATCATTAGCAGAGCAATTTGGGGCAATACTGACAACCTTTAAACACTATTAAACTGGAAAAGTAATTTTGTTGGGAAACCTGTCTTATAAACACACAGTACAAATGTATTGTACAAGTCATTTAATGGAGACTTGTCTGTCCAAGAAGTAGAAAGAAGAGTGAAGGCTAGTACTAGCCTTCTGCATATATACTGTAGATTGTAAAAACAGATTGTAACTTCACTTTATTGATCTAGTCTGATTGTTACCATAACTAATTGTAAATTTCTTCCATCATTTGTCTCCATCCATTGTCTTAAGTTTGCCCGCAATATGACCCTAACCAGCCACAGAACACTACTCCTCCGAACTGGTGTCTTTGGTAGCGCACTCAGTTGTAAAAAGTAACCGAGAGCGTCTTCAATATTTCCATTCCGTTGACTTTTCGTCTGTCAATCACAATGACTTTTCATGGTTGAATAACTTCGAGCTTTCAAAGGTGTAGGGATTTCTAAAAGAGCTGAAAGTCTTTATCTATCTTCTTTTTATATATTTTATTCTTGGTGGGGTTTTCACAGCTCTTTGAAAGACTGTTGTTTACTGCTGGCTGGGTCGACTGACATACTTTTTAACTTACTGGTAACAGTAGCAAGCTGCTCTAGTAGTTTTCTTGTATGCTGTGTTATATATATGCTGTATTATTGTTGTATAGTGTGTTCCCAATTCTTCTCCTTGCCGCGGTGGTATGTACACTCTGATAGTGATAGTGGGAATGTCCATATAGTATACTGTACATACAGGACTTGTAGCAATTCGTAAGTACTGGTAGGTTTCTTGAGATTGCTTCATCTTTTAATACTAAACAAGGCAAAATTGGAACTTTACATGATAAATTGATCATGGTAAAAATTTTGTAATCCTTTCAAAATT
This sequence comes from Apostichopus japonicus, assembly GCF_037975245.1. Classification (NCBI taxonomy): domain Eukaryota; kingdom Metazoa; phylum Echinodermata; class Holothuroidea; order Aspidochirotida; family Stichopodidae; genus Apostichopus; species Apostichopus japonicus. The sequence goes on from NC_092574.1 coordinate 15,281,152, forward strand.
TCAAGCCTTAATATTAAGATAGAAGTAAGAGTGATGACATCGTTTGCAAAGATATCAGAGCTATTATTGTAATGTATACAAGAAAGTCAATATCTTAGCAGTGTTTTAGGAATGAAAGTCTGTAAGCCTGTAAATTACAGTAATTCAAAGAAAGTGGTAGGCCTGCTCATAAATATAATTACAGTACTTATATACATTAAATTTTCATAATTATGTAAATTGTGTATGCTGTCTCTGGAAAGTGGAGTTTAACAGAACTTTATTGAGAGTGTTTTGCAGTTGTCATGTGTATCACTATATTTTTCAACAAAGTCAAGTCTCTGAAATTATGGGATTTTGTGGAAAAGTGAGTAATTCTGCAGGATTTTTATATTCTTTATTATGAAAAAAGAACCGGACCACTTAAATGTAGTCGTTGAAGTTGACTAGAACTTAGCACTGTTGAATGATCTGTTAAGTTTGAATTTTGTGGAAAATGAGAACAACTGCAGGATTTTAACAGTGTTAGCCATAAAGGAAAGATACTGTAAATATACTGTACTGCTTAGATACAGTAACTACGTACATATATATAGTCCAAAATCTGATGTCATTTAAATAAATTTAATGTACTGCACTCTCAGCTCTGTTTAATAATCTTCAGTTGTTAAGTATCATTTTTTTAGCAGATCTCTTGTTGAACTATAAACTGTATCGTAGTGTATCATACACCATACAGATGACATATTTGATACATGTACAGTATGTACTGTATGATGCACCATAATTCTTGCCGTTGCTACCGGTGAAAAAGTAGCTCAGAATCTTGGTAATTATACGATTGGTAATTATACGATTGGTAATTATACGATTCTTTGAAGTGTTGAATATATTGAAATAACATCTCATATTTTCTACTTGACATTGATTGAAGTTGTCACCTTTTCAGATTAATTATTCATTTTTAAGAAGAATACACCGCCTAGCAGCTGTATACAATGCACATTATGAGACTGTTAAAACTGGCAGCAAATGGGCCAAAGGCAATGAGATGTTAATTAATCCTAGATATACATAGTGCAATGAAATAATATAAACTTCAAGCCTGTCATTTACACTTACTGTTTGCCTTAGAAACTTTTCATACAAAATGATAAACCACCTGCATTGTATGAGTTGAATTAGATTTTTAAATCAACTTGGTAAACAGTGAATAATACTTATTGTAACTCTGTTGTTGGTATGTTTCTCTACTTTTTATATGAAGTTTTGGCTTAACTTTATGTGTATTAAAGTTTAGAACAGTGAAATTCATCAAAAAATATTGGCTTTCTCAATCTTGGCAGAAATTAAGGTCAAACAAGCAGCAGGATCAGCTGCTTTCAGATGATCAAGTCTGTTCAGTACAGTGGAGTACAGTACAGTGGAGTACAGCACAGTACAGTACAGTGGAGTACAGTACTGTACAGTACAGTACAGTACAGTATAGTACAGTACAGTACAGTATAGTACAGTGGAGTACAGTACAGTACTATACTGTACTGTACAGTACAGTGGAGTACAGCAGAGTACAGTGGAGTACAGTAAAGTACTAAACTGTACTATACTGTACTATACTGTACTATACTGTACTATACTGTACTATACTGTACTGTACAGTGGAGTACAGCACAGTACAGTGGAGTACAGTACTACTGTATACTGTACTATACTTTACTGTACAGTACTGTACAGTACTGTACAGTGGAATACAGTTGGTTTCGTTTTCAAGAATTTGTCCTCACTATGTACAGTATGATATACTGTAGTATCACAGTACCTATAATTTGACAAGCTCTAAATTTTCTTCTTTTTAATCTTTGAAAGAAATTTTTCCATCTAACAATTCAAATTGACTACACCTTGAAACTTATACTGTATATAGCATATGTCCAGCCAACCAAAAGTTTTTCTCGAAGATAAATATTGCAATGTTGCGGAAGAAATTTGTGTGTTTTTCTCATTTTTCTCAATTTTTTTTTATCTTCAGTGAGTTACTGTATGTATGTATTATACAGTGTTCTGATAAGTCTACTGAAAGTGATGTTTTAAATCTTCTTGCCCTGAGTTTATAATTGTATCTGTATCCTGGCAACCCATTGGGCATGACTAGTCGTAATCGAGTTAAATTTGCCAATATGTGCTAATTTGTACAGTGTTTTTCTCATTTCACATCTTTGTTTTTGTACTCAAAATACAGTAGAAAGTGGAGAAGTGACCAGGGAACTCAAATCTAGATCGCAGAATTAAATTGACCAATTACAGAAGTACGTTTAGCTCGATCATCTATTGGACGGTACGGTCAGAACGTGAGTCAGCTACTGTAAACTGGGTAGTCTTCCAAAACAGCTGATCTGTTGATTATGGGTCGTGTTTCAGACAATTAAACCAATCGTGATTGACAGTGACCAGTCGGACAGCAAGTCTTATATACTGTACAGTAGCTGCTGGCTGCAGATATCAGCAAGTTCCTGGTGAGTATAATCCACATGAGACTTAATATGTTTAGGAAATATCTCAGTCCAAAAGACCATCACCGATGGAGAAACCAAGGGGATATTCTGGGATGTGTAAATCTCAGGAGGGGGGGGGGATAGGGGAATGTGTAGGTACAGTATTCTTTCTGAATGGTACTTTAGGAGGTTTAGAAGGAATACATTTCAGTTTATTGGGATAGAGGGAGCACAGTGGTGAAATGTTACCTATTGCTTCTAGGGTACATACAGTACAGTAGTATAGATGGAAAAATTTACTTCGCTCCCCGCTTACCTGTCTCCCCACAATTTTTTCTAGCTTCCGAAAAACGTAGCTAGACACTTTGTTGGTAGAAAAATGAAGGAAGGCCATTAGGGTGTACAGTGTTAAAAGATTACCAGGGCATTCTAGACACAGTAGAATGTGGTGCTAAGGTTGTGGGGAGACAGGTAAGCGGGTCACTCGTAAATATATAAACCAGTAAGTTTTATTATGTGCTCTTGAATGTAGATCAGAGACAGGTAAGTATCACCACTCATAAATACCCAAACCACAAAGTAATTAGTTTTGGAGAATCTCATTGATACATTGTGTACAGTCTTCTCTTAATTGACACTGTACATATAATATTGTAACCATTTTGATAAATATTGTTAAGTTATGGCCCTTAACCTTTATTGTTTTCTTTTATATTAAAACGAAGACATATGTACAAGTGAAATTTGCTTGTAGCAATCTGGATGGACGTAATGTATTTTAAAGTAAGTTTTTGATTGCAGTGTGATCGTCCAATATGATATTTACTGTTTTAGTTAATCTGTGTAAAAGCTGTTAGTATGTGTGTACAGTACAGTAAGTCTAGTGTTTCATGAGAAATAATATATATAAAAAATATATAAATAATACATACCATTTATAAAAGTGCTGTTATCATGAAATAAAACATGCTCAAGAGCACTGTACAAAAGAACTGATACCTGGAATATAAAATTACCAAACTTAAGAAAACCTAAAACCTAAAAGTAATAACAACAGCAATAAAAGTAAAATATGATATATAAGACAGTGTTCAAAAGCACAATAAAGAATATGCTCTAGTGTAGTTGGTTCATCCAGTCAACATGTCAACACACACACCCTCTCCCACCAATGAATGATCATTGATCATTGTATCGTTACTGGCCTGGAATTTCACAAGTTTAGTCCACTTTCTACAGTATTTAACAAAATGCAGGGCACTTAAAAATTCTGGTTAAAATTCAAGTCCTCAATTGGCATCTTCCTGAAATATGTCAGTAAGTCTGTGTTTCATTGGTATTGCTGCACTGTAGTTTGGCTGACAAAAGAGGAAAATTCACTGGCATTTAGCCAGTAAGTGTTGTGAATTTTAAAGCCTGTGTAATGAAATATGTGTAGAGAGCCATTTTGGTTGGTTGATTTGGTATAAAGATTATAAAGATTCTATTATTGAGCATGATAATCCATCAATTTCAAATTTAATATCTTAAAACTTGCAAACTGTGATATTGATGAAATGAAGTTGGAAAGGGGTTCCCCCCATTGTATCCCCCCTGTCCCATTTGTTTCTATTCTCACACTGTGTAGAGGGCCATTTTAGTTGGTTGGTTTGGTATAAAGGGAGATAGTGTACAGTATAACCAGGGAGCTGTTAGAGTAGCAGCTCCCTGGTATAACTAAGCATGATAATCCATTAATTTCAGATTTACTAAAGTTTAAAACTTTCAAACTGTGATATTTGACATAATAAAGTTGAAGGGGTTCCCCCATTGTATTCCCCCATTTGTTTCTATTCTTTGAATTGCAATTGTTGTCTTGCAAGCAATTTCTTTTGTAAATATTGTTATGTACATGACTGTACTGTACCACATATCCAAACAGTGACAGATTCTCTCACAACCTTGAAAGTTAGTGAATCATAGTAGAAAGTGTGCTGTGAAGGTTTTGAAAAGGACGTCAAAGTGCTAGAAGCTCACTTTTGAAGAAAAAAAATTCCAAAACCCAACCGATCATCGCATATAAGCTGGGTGGGCATAAAGGATGGAGGGTGCACAAGAAGAAATGAAGAATGGGGAAGATGCCGACTTTGAGGGGAACTCTGCTCTGGTAACTAGCGAGTCACATGGTACCTCGTCTATGGCACTGGACGGTGCGACCGAAAAAGGTATTTTGGGTGACATTAAAGAAGAGATAAATGAAGACTTGGAGCTGATGGTTAAGACTGATCACTACCAGCCCTCACTGAGTGATTTCTCTGACGACTCACAGGAGGGTGGGACCGATGTTAAAGAATCCCTAGAGGAGGGTCTAGTGGTATCAGATACAGAGGGCGTAAGTAAACCTCAGGGTTCCGATCTTCTGAGCCGACATGATCTCTATCAGAGGAGTAACAGTCCATCAGAAGCGGTTGCAGATGGGGATGAGATTTCCCATGGAAATTCCGACTCGGTATTAGGAGATGATGAGGGAAAATTTGAGAATTCGGAGAAGGATCAGGGAGCTGGATGGAGCGGGGCTATAGTTGAAAATGATGTTGTCCTTGAAAGGGATGGGATAGTTGACACTGTCTTAGATTATGGTTTGGACAGTGATGACAGCATCTCACCTGAGGAAAGGGGGAAGACTAAAGAGGAAGTGAGATTGGTGTCAGCAGTGGGATTAGATCATGCTGCAGGTGCTGAAGTACAGAGTTGGGATGTAAATGTCCTCCTGGATCACGGTTTAGATAGCGAGGACGAAGTGGACGAGAAACGTGCGAAAGGACGTTATGAATTTCCGAAGGGTACGTGAGAATGTACAATTACTGTACGTATCGATGTAGCCATGGTTACTGAGGTATTTGGTTGACTAGAATAACTGATAGTACTTACACTCACTTTTTAATATACCCATTACTTTAGAAATCTCTACAGAGACGGGCCAGGGGCAATAGTTCATACAGACACAGTCACGTGAACATCATTAAAGGATTCATTAAAAGAAAGTTCCCACCAGTGGGAGTTCAAAGGGGTTTAACGCTAATGATATGCAATTGTGAATCAAGGATTGTTTTTTCCTTTTTCATGTGCTTGGGTTCGATGGGGAATGGGATGTCAAAGTCCAGGGAATAATTTATTTGGATTCACAGAGCAAAGTGCTCAACAAAGTTATGCTTGTTTGTGCAGAAAAGCATGGTATTTCCAGTATTTTACATCACAATTAATTCTCAAAAAAGGGGTGTTTCTTGGAGGAATCTCTTTTCAGTCACTAAATATTTTAGTCTCATTCCACAGTCCATCCCACCTCAAGGTAGCAGTTGGGGAAGGGTTGAATGGAATGAAAAAGTGCTGCACTGGGGTGGGAGGCTGGGGGAATGGATGGATGGATGGGTAGGGAAGGAGGAACTTGGCCCCTGCCTCTTCTGACTCTGCTGAGTTCACACTACATTGCTACAGTACTGTGCATGTATGAAAATGCACAGAATCTCATAATGTAGAGCTTACAGCAACAGTTGGTCATGTACTGTATTGTCTGCTGCCCCTAATTGATGTCCTACGTCCCTGACACAATATACATTATACAGATATACGGTACTATATTACTAATTCAATAACAATCTGTGTAATCAAGTGTATAACCACTAATTATCATTTTCCAAGAATGATAAAGGACTGACAATAATAATCAAGTTCTTTGTACTTATTTTAACAAACATGTTTTTTATTTCTCAACTATTTCTGTAACGAACCACCTGTGCGGTAGTCGGTGACATAAAAATTAATAACCCAAAGTACTGTTTGTGATGCATGAATATTGGCCCTATATTATAACTGTTAAAATTTAACCTTTAATATTAAAATACTTGTTGTAAAGTATATGAACACTTCAATGCTGCTAAGTATATACTTTAGATTCCGAAAAATTCTGCTTGAAAATATTTTGATTTCACTCAAAAAAATAGAATAATTACTGGTAGATATCCCCCACAAGTGATTGACTAATGTACTGTACTCTCTATCCTACAATTTAATCTTACTGTATATGTACAGTAAAATATGGAACCTAATTAAAGTAGGGTTGCATGTACTGTGCTGTATGTACAGTACAAGGACACACGTGTATGCAGTACTGTATATATAAATGCACTATGAAGGAGTTGCACCAACTTTAGTATATATTTTGTTCTTTGGTGGGGGTGGGAGGGTGTGAGGAGCTTGGATGAGTGTTATAATCAATGTTATTTTGAAAATCAAGGCTTTTTTTGAGGTTTTACAGTATATGTGCTCTGGACGTCTCAAAAGTTGCAGCAAATCATACTTTATCAAGAGTACAGTATCTTGTGGTTTATGTACCTGTTCTTTTTTCCGGGGGGGGGGGGGGGGGTAGGGTATTGCATTGTGATGCAATCAATTTCAGAATTTGAAAATCTACAGTATAAAGTATTGTCAAGTATACAATTGATACATGCGAATATGCCTTGAAAATTGCACAACTTCATGTCATGAGAGCCAGTAGCCTTGAACAAGAATCACAGTCGCCTTGAACAAGAATCTCTGCAACATTCATCAAAAATGTAGATTTCTGTTTCATCCTCCATTTTGTTTTTGCAGAGATCAACATTAATTGGATTCTGCGATGATCGTTTGTGAATGCAGACTTAATGTGATGAATAATAACGTACTGTACATGTACAGGTATCATATAACTGTAAAGTTAAAGTACTGTGCTCGTAATGTAAGCACCGTACAGTAGCTTGTAATCATCATGCTACGTACTTCTCAACGCCATTTGAAAATGGATACCCCTTAACATACTGTAAATGGGTTAAAGTAATTCTCTGGAATGCGCCTTAAAGGCATTGAAGACTCACCCCAAGCAGCGTGCTGCCATCTTTAAAAAGTTAACTTTCCATTGCTTGCAAGTGAAGTTTATCTCTTGTCCCTACAAAAAGCAGACAGCAATGAAACCTGATACCTTGTTATCTTTAGCTGGACCTGAGATGTCCATCACTGTATCGTTTGTACACTGTGCTGTGGGTATTGACCGCAGCTGTATGTACTGACTGTACACTAGTGTCAAATTACCGACGGTAGCAAGCTGTGTGTGTATTTTCTGGGATCGATGGTGGTGTCTAACACCTCTGTTACACCTCATTCGAAACTACTGTAGGTCAGATTACCGGCATTAGACGTTTCTTTTTGCGCGAGTCTTCACACCCTTTAAATGCTAAATTGACGATGACTTCTGCTCCCCAATGCAGGGCAATAATTTAGTCCATTATGTAGGCTTTAAACCAAAACAGTTGTTCTTTTACATTTGAACACATGGATCTACAACATAGCACATTGAGATGACATTCAACACCATAATTTACAAAAAATTGGGACTATATTTTTAACATGTCATTTCAGGCCATGAATGTTTCCAATTGAGTGTTTGTCTAGCATCTGAGGAACTGACCTATTAAATGGTTTCTGTGTTAGAATAAGTAGTCCAGCCACTTTAATAGATGAGCCTCAGATATTTAAAAGGCCATTTCTCAAAAACTTAACATCGTTAAAATAGAACATACAGCCCAGACTGATAGAAGTACATGTGTTTTTCAACGGGTCTACAAACATATCAAAATTAATTTTGTGCCAAAGTCATCCTTAACTGTACACGCCATGTATGGCCATACCACAGGATTGTGGCAACATCTATCTTGGCAAAACTTATCTAACTGTAGCCATGCACTATAATTCTACAGGAAACGATTTCTTAGAGTTATCAAGATTTGGTATGTCCTTTAGAGTAAATTCAGTTTGGTGTAATTTAGGTTTTCAACCCTCCCCCTCCCGCTCCCCCCCACCCTTCCCCGCCGAGTTTGAGATAATGCTTTTGATACATTTTGTCTCATAATTAAAGGATCTTCTCAGGTATTATTTACAACTTAACATTATCAGTCGTACACTCCCTGTGCTGTACCATTAAAGCTCAGCAGGAACTATGAAACGAAAACCCAAGGTCACAGTATTCCCAACCATGTCTAAACATAAAAATGACTTAATTGCTACAGATTGAAGATACGTAGACCAGGAAACAAGTCCTTACTTTCCCATTCTGCAGGTTTCTTTGAAAACTTAAAGTTTACAAAATCCCCGATAAGTGAATCATTGTAAGAAGGAACTGCACTGTATTGTCTACAGTACACTACTGTATCTTACATTAGGTGAATATCTATTATCTATGAAAGTATCTGCTAATTGGCACTGCACACAGGTCTTAAACCACAACGCAGGCCGCACTGAATTTATTTGGTGAATCAGAGACTGCTACGAGTCTTTGGTTGGATTGTCAGTAAGTAATGTGCTGTAATTCTGTGACAATATTTAAAGAAAATCAGTGTTTATTGAATGGAGAAAGATCTTCCAGTTTTGCAAAGGTAGGCTAAGTACTTTATTTTCTTATCACTTACTGTATTTAAAATGTTATATAATTTTAATTTTTTTTTTTTTAAATAATAATTTTTGGTATCATCGTACTGTACTATACATGCTTTTTCATAGTACACTGCAATATAAAAGTATCCTTGGAATCTTCTCTTTACCACTCGTTGCAAAAATTTCAGTTTGCTGATTATTGAATTTTGCTGTCAGTCAATGTGCCTGTACATAGCTTTGAGATACATTTCTGCTTCTTCCATGAACCTCCTCTAACCCCCCCCTCGAGCCCCTTCTCCCTCTCCAATATTTATCTCATATGTGGTCTTGATGGGTTATAAGATCAGTACAGTAAAGTATATCAAAAGCTTTCCAGAATCTTCTGCACAATTCTTTATGTGCCCCTATTCAGTCACTGTATCACCCCCTTGCCCATTTCCTTGCCCTTTCACTTGCCCATGTCCTTGCCTTTTCACCTTCCCCTTTCTCTGCTTGCTCAAAGGGTTACAGAGCTGATAGGAAAATATTTCTGATAAAACAGCACCAAACTTGGTGTCAGTTGAATTGCTAATGACATGGTTGTTGTAGTCATCGTATCGACAAGTAATATAGTTCTGTACAGTAGGTATGATCATTCAAACCGATCAGAAATTGTTCAACAGGAAACTGCACTACAATTGTCGGCACAAACCATCAATCTCCAAAAATTAATATATGACTGAAGATTTGAAGATGATTTTTCCCCAAATACCAGTTTTTTGCTTTCCTATGATTAAATTATGTGATTTTTGTTTGCACAGATGAGAGATAATGGTACAGTGTACAGTATAAGTGCTTCCCAAATCAAATGTGTCAAGTGCATGTACAGCTTTATGGAAATGTGCTCTAGGGCATGAGAGAAGAGCCAGTTAAAATCCATCTAACTTGATATTTAGTAATAATTTTTTGATAAAGTTAAATTTTGAAACAGGTGATAGATCCCGGCCAAATGTTACACAAGAGTAAACGGAAGTAATCGTGATGTATACAATTGGACAAAGTAGGTTGCATTCACAGGTGTATTGCATAAGCGGTGCGGATAAACGCGAAATGTCCTGTAATTTTTGTATGCAAGAAAGGGTCTCTAAGTTTTGTTTAAAATTTGTGGAATATTGAATATTTACTTCACATCTCAATAACCAGTCTCCTTACAACCTCGGCATGATCGCCATAGCTTGCCTCGAGTGAACCGGTAGTTATTTTAATAGATACTGCACTCTCTACGACCAGCTACTTTTGGTCAAGGCCCCATCTTCTCATTCTACCACCCAAAGTGCCTGGATGTGCTTTAAGGGTTGTGAGGAGACAGGTAAGCTTGGTAAATGTCCAAACTTCTAATGAGCTTTGGATTTAACTAAAATAAGACTGTTAATCCTAAGTGCAATACTTTGAAAAAGATTGCAAGCCTTAAACGTGGCAAAACGAAAGTTTGTATGAAATCCCTACTCTAATACCACATCTACAAATTTTATAAAGCAAAAGTTGGTGAGTGCATACAGTACCATGCAAAGAAGGACTGCATAGGGCAGTACATAAGTCATTACAACAGAAAAGAGTATTGAGTAATTATCTACAAATTATTCCCCCCCCCCCCCCTCAAAAACAAAACAAAAAGGAGATAGCTGAATTCTTAGGAGAAAGGTTCTGGATGGGTAAACCTACTGTAAATGACATACATACGCCAGTCAGTGCAGCTCGAAAATATTTCAAAAAGTCATCACACTTCATCGACAGTGAATAAACTTTTGTGACCGTCTATGATGATGTGTAGTCCATGCAGTAGTATTTACTGTACTTGTCATGAAAACATCACTCTATGCCAGTGCACAGATATACTGTAGGGGCTCATAAGTCTGAGCATGTTTCCAAAACAACTCTCGCTTAAGCTTCTTTTTGTCGAAACCACTGTAAATTGTTCATTGTTTCTAGAAACAATGTAGGACAGTGAAATTAGAGAGATGACTTGTGTTTGTGAGAGAGAAAAAACATGTGGATTAATTCTAGAAGTGTTTTATTGTTAACTACTGTGTTAATGACCACGACAGGATTATGAAGATTTACCAATAGTTGAAATGAAGTAACCAACCATATATGTTTATGGTAACAGTGTCAGTCATTTTCTCTTGCGATAACCCCTTCTTTGTGTTATACTAAAAAAAAAGAGGAAAAAGAAAGAAAAAAGAAACAAATTCATACAAACACAAAAAAGAAGAGAAAACAGTATTACAATTAACAGCACTGTATTTGTTTACTTTCATGCATACAGTGTCTGTGAAATGTGTTTCAATTTTACCAATTGTAATAATTCAATAACCTTTAATTTATTTATAATCTAACTGTGCACTTTCTCTCGATCTCGTCATTAACCACCAAATATTATCTTCTCTTTTTAACAGCATACGGTACATACTGTGCATGACTGAATACCTTATAATTTACATGGAAAATACTTACCGTAACTTCAATGTTTAATCATACTGTATGTAATTTAAGAAAATAAAACCTCCGCTCAGCGGAAACCCAGGAAGTGTGTCGAAAGGATCAGTGAATACTAAACGAACAACAAATTTTAACCAACAGGTTAACATGCTGTGTCAAATCTAGTGAAACCGGTTAAAAAATAGTGCAGTGAAATTGCCGGAAGGAATTAAGTTCTGTTCAATAAATGTGCTCTCCCGTGGCTTAAATACCATCTATCTTACATTATTTGAATATTGTTATCTATATTTAGACATGTTTGTCTAGTTTTCAAGAAAGGTCAAAAAGTGCAGTCTTGCGATGAATATTTCTTTTCATTCAACTTGACATTTAAAATAAAGCATCTCCTGTGCGCTGTTTAAAGTAGCATTAATGCAAATACATGAACTTTGCTTGCTCCATAGCCCAGAATCCCAAGAAAATAAATTTCTTTTTTAAGGCTATTCACATTTTCTTATGTAAATAATAACTCAGTATCCTGCACTGTACATTATAACCGAAAAAAAAAGAAAAAAAGAAAGATTGAATTTGTAGTTTGAATCATTTTTGCATGTTGGGCTTGAATGTGATAAATGTTTGTAACCAACAGCTTAATAGCTTTCAGTAAAGTGTTCAAGTTTTGCGTCATGAAATGTCATGTCATCAAAATCAAATGTTTCTATCTGATGCTACAGTTTTCTTTCTACAGTACATTACTGTATGTGCGACTACCATCGACATTATACCGTAATGTACATTTCATGTTTGTTAGAATCAAATGGAATGTATAGTTTAATAATAATACTTGTTAAAATTGGCCTCTTTTTAGTCAAAAAGAAAGAAGAAGAAAAAAAAAGAGTACATTAATGCTACTTTGATCTGCCCGGTGACACTTTGTAATAACTGAACCAATTTGTAGACATATATTATGTAGTTGTAGTATTGTTTGTAGTATTTTGTATTAATTTATTTACATGCAATAATAGTGGCAGCATTTAGTAAATTTATGACATGTATCTAGTAATATATTGTCATTGACAGTCATTGTCCACTTCCGTCACCTTTTTGTCTGGCTTAGAGTGCATTACCGTAAAGGGGAATCTATATGTTCTTCCCTTACTGTATGTGTTTGCATCAGCGCTACCTGTCAACAGGAAGGCACAGTTCTCACTCTAATTTGTTATGCATCAATTGTTGATGCTAAGACAGAAGACCTTTGCTACAAATGGAGTCAGTTATTACAAAATAGCACTTTAACCTTATTACAAAATGCATCAATTGGTTATTACAAAAAGTATTGATCAGTTAAGACAAGATGCATCCGTGCAGGGAACTGAGATTTCAGCAGAACTTTGTAATCACACTTATTTGCAATCATACTTATTTGCAATTTGATCAATATATTTATACTAATATGTCCTATGCATTCCTCCCTGCTGTGTTCTCAGTGTAACTACTGAACCATGAAAGTGATGCCAGACTGTATGGAACAATGTTCTTGAATGTTTTAAGTACTACATTGCTGCTAGTCAAGATTTCATTTGCTTCTAATAAGAACATGAGATAACTGTTATTACTTTCCCCCTCTTTATTTCAAATTCAGTTAGTGATAGCCGAGGAAAATTTGCTGGCTCAACATCCATGGCTGACTCTGACCCAGAGGTGGGGGTAGGGGATGCTGAGGGTACCTTCGATTTTGATGTCACCAAAGATCACGGTCTGAGCAGCGATAGTGAAGAGGAAGAGGAGGATGAAGACACAGGTGAGACGGTGTTGTGACTTGTAATGTCAGAACATGAGCACATCTTGTGGTGCACAATGAATACAGTGATTTCTGTGACTTTTAAAATGACTTAGTTTTGTTGTCATAACAACATGACAATGATATTGCAGTCTACAAAATTAAATATAAAAGGAATATGGAATACAGCAAATGTACGAAAACAACACTTCTATCACATTGTTTCCGATTCACTTGAACATATTTATACTAATCTGTCAATAGATCAAGTTTAGAATTTCAGGTAGGTGAGGAATACCAGCTGAGTCCAGATGGGGGGGGGGGGGAGGCGGGCGTTATAACTACAAATGGAGGGTATTATATGACAAATGTATCTTTCAAAAACTCTGTTTCCGTCAAGTGTGGCTAGAAATAGAACTCAGTAGAACTGGCAAATTTTGGCCAAAAGAATTCTAAAAATGATTTACATGGAAGCCTCAGATGCAACAATTACTCACTGCAGAGAATACAAACACCTATTTTGCATAGGGTACTGTACATCCAATCTTAAAAATGCACACTGAGTACTGAAAGCTGTCAAATTTATGCTGTAGTCTGCTCCACGAATGATATCATATTATAATCTACATTTGAAAGAAAAACTGCAGTATGCCATCACATTTTGAATGCCTGTCAGCAAGCAGAAGTGAAAAGACCCACTGGATTTATAAGTGTACGATACGATATGAGGGAGAGCCTGATTGATCCGGGGCTTGGAGGGGATCCCTGTTCGATCCCTAGGAGGAGATCCCCGTTTGATCCCTAGGAGGGGATCCATTGGGGGAAAAAACCCAGATATGGAATAGTAGATGCAGTGAACAACTGTTTAGTTTGGATATTTAATCTTTCTTCTTTAAGGTGGGTCATATACGATATGAGGGAGAGCCTGATTGATCCAGGGCTTGGAGGGGATCCCCGTTTGATCCCTAGGAGGGGATCCCCGTTTGATCCCTAGGAGGGGATCCCCGTTTGATCCCTAGGAGGGGATCCATTGGGGGAAAAAACCCAGATATGGAATAGTAGATGCAGTGAACAACTGTTTAGTTTGGATGTTTAATCTTTCTTCTTTAAGGTGGGTTTAAAGATGTTGTCTGGGGGACTTCCCTTGAGTAGACTGGTTATTTACTGGTATTTATAGAGTGTTTCCATTGGTATTTACTGGTATTTCTAGAGTGTCATGGAAACACACTGGGTTTTTATTTTGAAATGAAAGGGAAATGAAACAATGTCATTCCTGCAAGATGTATGAAGCAAAATAAAATGAATGATATTGTAAACATGCATTACTGCAAAAACACTTTCATGTTCCAAATATTAAATTAAATACAGATAAATTTTTAGTGTCGGCTTCAGTTCCTTGGGTTTAAATCTATCGATTTCAGAGCCTACAGTACACCTCTCCACACTCACATGGCAGTCAATTATTTATCAGAAAGATTGTTTCTTTTGAGGTGTAACATATTGCAACAGTTAATGTACTTTCATATAAATCTCAAATATGTATCTTCATAGGGATAGCAAATGTGACTATACACTCTACTTCTGCGGAATGATTTCGTCTTTACAGTTCACAGTCTGCACAAGTAGCTGAGTGTTGGCAGTATTGTATAGAATCTTGAACCCAGTGATGCATTTTCCAAGTTACAAGACTACAGGAACAGATTTTTGCAAACAGGGTACATGTACTACAGGTTGACTTGAGTCAATGACAGAATACCTCAAGTGAAGGGGATTTGCTTGGTAATGACTTGATAAAGTTAAAGAAAGACTCGGCTGTGACAAAAGAACAAACTCAATTGAATTTCCTAAAAAGGGATCCAGCATTGACCTGAGTCATTGACACAACTCAAATACTTAAAAGAACATGACTTGAACATTTCACATGAAGTCATCTGTCCACAACACTGTCGATCGACATGTTCTGTAACGTGACCGTTATTTTGCTTCCATTTAACGTAGATGCACCACCGCCAAAGAAAAAGAAGAGATTTAGGCCCTGGAAGAACTTGAAAAGAATTTTCAAAAAGAAGAAGATAATGGAACCAAAGACAGAGTTGAAGGATGATCAACAGCAGAAAGATGAACAGGAGAATAATCAAGAGCAGGTTGTGTAAGTCAGTTTTAAATTCTCTATTTTATTTTCCTCCACCTGTGTACAGTATTCAAAATATATTAAGCCCTCCAATCGAACCTAACGTTTCAGCATTGTATCTCCACCGACCTCCGGTCACCTTCCAGTGTCACTGCTCACTTCTGACATTGATTTAAATTCTGGTTTCTTAATCTCATAAACACAACTTTGACTTTATATCAAATTTCTTCAAACTATAAATATCTATTTCCACTCCCAGAAGATCCGATAATTTCTTAGAAATTTATGTTTACACTAGAGCAGTGTTCCTGATCAATAGGAAGGAGACACTTAATTGTCCTCGTAATGGTAGACATTTGCTGGTAATTAGCCTTGTCGGTTGATGAAAGAATATATTTAAAAACAACCGCCTCTAAATGCAAATTTTCTTTTTCCTGGCAAGTAAGTGTATCGGCACAAAAAGTGCAAACAAAAAGCTAAAGCTATAGTTTTGATGTTCAACTTTGATGTTATAGAACTCACTAGGAAGCCCAAACCCCCCCCCCCACCCCTTCCATGATCTTCATCTGCTAAGAGCATATGTTGTGCTGTTGTATTTGCATGGCAGAGTCAATGTGACAAACATAAAACATGTACAGTATGTGTTAAGTGTGTACCTCTGTTATTTTTTGAGGTAACAGAACTTTACATAGTAACTGCTGAAGGAATATTTTTGCAACCTTTTCTCTTCCATCATTCATTATAGATCTACTGAGCAGTATCTCTTATCAAACAATCCAGAGGCTCCAACCAAGGACAACACATCGGCAGGACACTCTTTAAGTCAGGAAGACGTAAGTCCAATGTATTGAAGCGATCTGTGTTTAATAGAATAATGAATGGCTTGTTGGTTTAATACAAGCCATTCAGATTTTCCTACATACTGTGGCTGATTAGTGTCTTTGAAAAATATCTGCCTTCCAGGCTGATTATGTTTGCATTATGTATGTCAAAGGTTGTTGAGATCGTTTTTCATGGAAGCACATGTCCTTGCTGCAAATTGTTGTAGTTAGATACAGGGTTGCCAAGGTACAGTAGTAATGATAGAAGCACATGTACTTGTTGCAAATTGTTGTGGTTGGACAGGGTTGCCAAGGTAGTAATTCTTGAAGCACAGCTGGTCCTTGCTGCAAATTGTTGTAGTCAGATACAGGGTTGGCAAGCTAGTAGTTATGGAAGCACATGTCCTTGTTGTAATTGTTGTAGTCGAATGTAGGGTTGACAAGGTAGTAATGATATAAGCACATGTCCTTGTTGCAAATTGTTGTAGTTGGACAGGGTTGCCAAGGTAGTAATTCTTGAAGCACATGTCCTTGCTGCAAATTGTTCTAGTGCACGCAGGGTCTCAAATAACATGTTTACAATGGATTTGCAATTTTATGAAGGACAGATGGTGATGAGTGTCATCCGAGGGTGCTGATATGGAGTTAAAAGAATATGGTTTGGTTGAGTGATTAGGAATAAAATCAAATATTTAGGCCTGAAATGAGGAATCATTATCATAGTCAAGGTAGCTGTAAAGAGCCTCCCAAGAGATTCACCATATTTTTACAGTTGAAGTATTTTTAAAAACAATAATAGGTATATCTTGCACTCAAAAGTTTGTTTTTCTTTTTTCTTCTTTTCCCCCTTTGACTATTAATTTCTGCCTGCATTCCACCTTTTAATGCATTTTCTTACTAATCCTGAAAACAAACAAGACTTTTTTGTGTGTGTTTGCATCTTGAGAAGTTCTCCTTTCCGTCCTTGAATTAAAAAATTGATAGCTACTTAATAGCTCCGTGGATTACCACACAATGAGAGCGTGTGCTTGTTTACTTATTAAGTATCTTTGGTTGACCCAAAGCAACTAACAATGAGGTCATTTTTTGGTCAAGTCTTTTGCATCAAATAGGATTGATTTCGTTCCTGTTGATTCCCTCAATTTGACTTGTTCCTCAGTCAGTGAGGCTAGATGTCTTCTTCAATAAGTAAAACTAGATATCTATTGTGTCACTCTATTGTGACGAAACCAAAGTAAAGTAATGAAGTTATTGGTCAGGCTTTTTTGTGATGGGAAGCCTTCACAGCTGGTCAGCGGTTCGAATACCCCTAGTCACCCTCCAATTCACTTCTATCTGAAGTCGGTCAACTTTTCACAGATTTGGTGGTAATTCTCTAGGATTACTGTAATTATTGTGTATTTTGTTTACTCATCTCAATTCTTTGGATAATTTTTAATCTCTAAGCATGTGGTGACAGAGTATAAAAAATGCTTTGTTCAGTTGAAACTGGTATTTTAATACCTATAATCCCTCAAAATGAAAGTTGACTTGTGCCTTTTTGTTTTATGTTCAATTATTTCATGAAGGCAGCTCTTTTTATTTGGTAAACAATATTTTTCTTTATCAAACCTACTAATTTCTTTTGAAGGTCAGAGAGCAGGTAATTAACAAATTGTGTTTTAAATTTCCCCAACATTTTGTTGCCAAAGAAACATTTAGTAGTAGTATCTTGTTTTCAAGTACTGTAAGTACTTTAAATAGCTAATAATGAAAAATTTCACAAGATTGTCACATTTAGTTTTTTTTAAATCAAATTTGCCTAATCAATCAAGCTATTTGTGTGGGCTTCATGCACAGGCCACTGACCAGTATTTTACAGTAAATTTTTGTGGTTAATGATATTCAGTTCATAATGGAGACATTACCAAAATGCACATCTGCTGAAAACTTATTCAGTTTCTTGTTTCAAGGTTTGATCTGTTAAACTGATCAACAAAACCAACCTGGTCAGTGTCAGTGTGAAGAAACAAGAGTGGGATGTTTATAAATTTAATTTAAATGTTTATAGTACTGGAGAAGACTAATAGCGTGATGCTTTTATCCACGGACTGTTAGGGGGTGGGTGGTGGGGGGGGGGGGGGTGGATAGGGGAATGAAGGTTGGTGGCAGAAACTACAATTTGTACAGACCCATCACTCATCCTGATAGCAATGGATAATCAAGTCTCAAACTTAAACCTGTAGATATTCATTTCAGAATAAAAGGCTGGTTACAATTCTCTCAACATGCAGGAAATGATGTAATTGTTAACATTTTCTTAACTGATGTACCACTACCGGTAGATCATGTGAGTTTTCTAGTTCAGGAGATGTTTGATGAAGTTTGCTAAGGAAGAACTAAATGAGCATTTTGCTTGGCAATCCGTTGTTGATATTTTTTTATTAATTGTATTACTATGCTTAACTTCTTGCCACACTTTCTATAGTATCTCTCTTTATATGTAGATATCAAGGCGCAGAACGGATTCTGATGAGGGTCTCCCCTTGTCTCCAGACAGTCCTGCTCTGACCTTTGACCTCACTACATCCAGTGAACAAGAGATATCTGTGCATGGTAGTGGTGCTATATCACCAGACGTTGAGGTGAGCGATAGTAACATTCTTATTTTGTAAGGACTGGTCCATGAGGATATATGTATTCCTTCAACTTGTCCATTTTACTTGCTATGGTGCTTCCTCTTAACCAGAGCCAGATGAAGGCATTGGTTGGATCAAAGGGATAGACTAAATCTTGAGTAATGTGTAGGTTATGCTGCTGGTAGGGTACTCAAGCCCATGGCCCTGATTGTACCCATGCAAAAATTAATTTATGCACGATTGTTTGCCAGGTTTGGTCCGTTGGTCCACCAATTGAGTACCCTTGCTCTAAACACAGGTGTTAGAATTACACCTTATCGTCAGAAATAAATTGTAGACTGTCACTTGGTGTCCCACTGTGACAGTTTTTGTAGGTTCATGGTAGCTCATAAAGAGATGAAGAAAATCTCAGAAATAAAAATGGTCCAACTTCCAAGTTTCTTGGTGTGTTCCATTGTCGAGGATTAAATGTTGTGGTTTATGTCGGTGGGGCTGTTTGAAAACTCAAACAGAGGCAAGTTTGAGCTACTTGTATGCTTCTATTAAGTACGTAAGAGCTATTTAGACAGTTGTTTTAAATTTCATCCGAAAGTCAGTAACCCTTTCTCCTTTTCCATTAAGTTACCTCCTCCAACACCAAAATTACATTTCCCTAAATTAGACCTGTAATTAAAACAATCAGAGCTGAATCAGTCTCTTCCTGTTTATTCTTGGCCTTTTGTTAATTCTTTAAACATTTGGTCACTTCCTTCTCCCTTGGTGGCAAAGTGAGCCCCCCCACCCTAACACTTTTGATAACTGGTGTATCTACTGTACCCATTAAAATTGATTCTTATATGTGTGTCTAGTATTTAGCTGCCTGTAACAGAACTCTGTTGTTTCTAATTGTGTGATTTGAAATTACATTACCCTAAATTAGGTATTAAAACAATTTATCAGAACTGATTCTCACTCTCTAGACTTCCTGTTTATACTTGGCCTTTTGTTAATACTTTAAACATATGGTCACTTCCTTCTCCCTTGGTGGCAGTGAACCCCCCCCACCCCTAGCACTTTTGACAATTTGTGCATCTAACATAAACAATTCATTTATATATTATCAGTGATGGTAATTGCTGTTTTTTATGTGTGCCTAGTGTTAATCTTCCTGTAGCAGAATTCTGTTATTCCTAATTGTGTGTAGATGATGTATATTTAGGATTAATGTCAGTTTGAGTTTTGTTGTGCTAGTACTATTCAAGAATTTAGCATGGTGATATAAACCAAAGTTGTGGAGATGAAGGTGGTGCAGGGATGGGGAGTCCATGGGTGAGCCTCAAGTTGTTTTCATGATAAATAATAGCATACTGTAAGTTTGTCTACCCAAGAGTACGAACACTGATTGTTTGTTTAGTGTTATTGTTTCCAATATTAAATACAATCGTTTGTATCTTGCTATTAAACATACTGCGCAAATGTACAAATGGTTCGATTTCTGTTTAACTAATTATCTTTGGCTTTTTTATGTATTTGTATGAGATCACTTCCACTAAAATGTGTCCCTTTTACCCTCCCGACCCCCCACCCCCACCCCTTGCTAAAAGCACAACAAGGAGAAAAAGCATCACATACACACTTAGGTACTGTTACTGCCTGAGCCCGAATTCTCAATTAACTGAGAAACGTCCTCGTGACTTCACAAATATCTGGTCCTCACGTTTACCACCTGTTGTTTGTAAACAAATGAAACTTTGAAACCCTTTCTCAACTCTTCTGCATAGTTGTGGATATTGTGTATATAAATTGTAGGAAGAGAAATACAACAGGTTTTAACAAATGTGTTCATTATGAAAAAGTGAAAGGCCAAATTTACATTTGAAAACAAAATAAATTGTAGATGATATCTGTCTTCCTGTTTTCTGTAACAAAGCTTTACATGCTCCTCTAGGAGAAAGATGTTCCCCCGTTAACGAACTTGTATGATATACTTCCATCTTAGCCCCTTTGTTTCATTTCCTGAAGGAGTGATAAGATGGCCTTCTGATTAAGTTAGGAAGTTCATCAGCGTGTGGTAAGATCATGTGCCACAGTTATTTACCCCCTGGTGCGTTGATAAGCTATTTCAAGCTAGCGGGTCGGTGACGTCGAATCGTTTTGGAAACGCATTCAGATTGGATATTTTAGAGACTCAAGGACGGAGGTTGTTTTCTTCCTGTTTCTCCAGGGTCTTCGAAGGGGATTACATTTTATCGTTTATAAAATAAGGAAAGAATAAATCACATTGACATTCTTCCAAAAGGCAGTCAAACAAACCAGTTGAAGAATGTTGTTCTAGATTTCTTTGGCTTCTATTTTTCGGATTGTTTATTCGTGAGAGTGGTTTGCTGTTGATATTGATGCTTTGAGTACCTTTATCTTCTGATAATTCATTCATATTAAATTCAAAATTTACTGATTGGAGATGAGCTTTGTCTAACAATCTAGTTTCTGGAACTTTTAAATGTTACCCAATTGTGGCTATTGTTATGAGTATCGAGTGGCCAAACTTGAGATGTAAAGAAATAGTGAGATGAAGAAACCAGTACATTACACTTGGTGATGTTTCCATGTGATGTTTGGATACAGCAGTTAGTTGTACCGGAGGAGAATCAATGACAAATAATCACTTTAAGACTGTGTAAATCGTTGTAGCCCCTGTGATCATATCATCATCTTCCTGCATCTGATTGTCATGACGATGGATTTTAACCGGGATCGTTTTCATTTTCCGCAGTCGAGGCAGCACTCTCAGGTTCACAAGGGACTTTATCATCCCACGCCAAGTCCACGGCTCTCACTCAGGAACAACTCTAATGGTAAGCTAAGCAACACTTCTGTTAATGCATGTCTTTCTTTTTTCTTTGCAAAAGTTGTTTTTCTTCTTGGTCTGTGTAATCTCTTTCAAAGCAGTTGCTTCGATGTCATTTCTGTATTTGTTCTTAAGCTTACAAATAATCCTTTGCTACAGTAATTTCTGCCAGGTTTCCTCAAGTAAAAATGATCTTATTAGTACAATCACTACTAGGATGTTCCCAACCAAAAAGGTGCAATTAACTAAATAAGTTTACTGTTAGCCATTTGAGACAGCGAAATCTCTTCGTGGATGCAATATGCTTGTTAGGCTTATTCCTAGGTATGTACTGATAGACAAATGATGTACCAAGCTTAAAAAATGGCCAATGGATTAGTGAGCTATTGTAGAGTGTTATATTGTGCTTGTCTTCATCAGTTATGTGATGCTATAATTTATATGCAACATGGTGAAATCTGGTACAGAAGTATATGCTATATGTGCAACATGGTGAAGTCTGGTACAGACATATTGTTCATAATATGTACAACATGGTGCAATCTGGTAATGGTGTGTATTTTATGATATGCAACATGGTGAAATTTGGTACTGTTTTTTATAATATATGCAACATGGTGAAATCTGGCGCAGAAGTGTATTTTATAATATATGCAACATGGTGAAATTTGGTACGAGGTGTATTTTCCTGACCATTCTCAACTAACAGTGTTGACTAGTTTTTTTCTTTTTCCATAAAAGTGTCACATAATCTACCTCTTGAATATCCCTTGAAAGGCATCAAATTATTATTTTCAATGTCACCGTACAGCAGTTTGTGTTAGGCACCATAATGTAATTTTACAGAGTGCAAGTTTGGCTCTTGGCCTCCAAATGTCAGGCCCAATTAAGTGTAAACTATGGCAATTTATGCATGCTGCTTGTTTCTTATCAATTAGTTTAATTTTGTTGATTTAATGCAGAAACAATCTCGCTAGCAAGAAATCTATTGTATTATTTTTCTTTCTACCATATTTGGGGTCAACAGAGGTCAAAGCTACAAACTTGTTAATTCCAAACTTTTGCCTGGATGAACATTTTGACTTCTGACATGGAGTTATTACGTTCCTGTAAAAAACATTGCTGATCGCTTGACAGTCCAACTCTTCACGTTTAATGTTCTCATATAAACATGTCAAGGAATCGATAAATCTCTCGTGTTTGGGTCATGCAACTATCTATAGGGAATTGTATTGGCAGAATTCCCATATGTTAACACATTTTAGTTTGCAGTCTGGATGCTCACGATAGCAGCAAAGGAAATGAGAAGTGGCAGAACGCAGCCGGAATGACTATTTCTGCCATATTTATGTCAGTCATCCCAGATCTCCATGACAGTTCATTAACAAGTTTAGGAAATCCGGGCAGCATGGACTGCACCCTTCGTTTGCTCTTTCCAACACTGGTCACTATTTTTGGGTAGCATTGCGTGCAGAATTGCCCCGGTTACAAGACTTGAACCTACTGTAGTGCCTTGAAATTGGCATACTTTGCCAAAAGTGGCAGTTATTTACAGCTTTATTATGAACACCTAGATCCTACACTCCCGGGAAGAATTGTCTCTCTTGGACAGTATTGTGAAGTCATCAAGCCGCTTCCCATACAGTTTATATGTAACTTCATTATTTGTTCCTTTATCTTAAACAGTACAGTGTATGCTAGTGATGGCAATTCCCTCTTGCACCTTAATATTTTTAGAATTTGTTATTAATGTTAATGTAAAATGGTGGCTGAGAGAGCACCTAGTATAAAGAAAGAATTTAAAAAGGGAAAAAAAGAAAGAAGGATTTTTGTGTTTTTAAGATTCATTGACTGAAGTCATTTGCATCTTTAATCAAGGTTTCCACTAAGCATAATTTTCTGAGCAGGCTCTTCCAGGCTCAGGTACGGTATGTAATAAGACAGAGCCTAATTCATTAGAAGTTTGTTAAGAATGGTATGAGAAATGAATGTAAGTAAAGGCTGAGTTGTTGGAACAGTGTGTTATTAGTAACAGTGCATTGCCTAGACAGAGAACACTAGATTCTATAAGGAGAGCATATGTATTAATGTAATGCCAAGAAGTTTCAGTTGGCAACATAGTAATTTGCTCAAATGGTAAAATTCAGGAGCATTCAGCCTTTTTTCAGCCAAGAGGCTAAATTGGAATTTACTCGTTTATTACATGTTTATCAGCTGTGGCCAAGAGTAAATTCAAAGAACAGCAACATATGAGACATTTATGAATATGTGTCATAAAGAGAATCATACAATATTTGAATAGTTTTTGTATGAATTAAAAATACCCTCTTATATTCTGCAGTTTCCTTCTCTTCACATTTACCATAGATCAGAGCGGCAGCGATTTTGACTCGGTCACAACCTCTCCAACATTAAACAGCGATGCTGCTAAACATAGGATTGCCATCAAACCGTCAGCTCGTAGACCCTCCAGCAGAATCAGGTCACCTCAGGTAAGCCATTTCCACGATAGTTTGTGAAGTTTTTTTTACCTTTGTGAACCTAGTTTTTATTTCAACCTAAAGTATTTTCTATTGTGAACCTGAGGTCACTGGTTCAAATCCTATGCCAGCCTCCCCCTCCACCCTCCCCCCTCCCCCCTCCCCCCAAAATTACCTTTTGCTATTCTAAAATTTAATTTGTACAACAAGTGATTCCCCCACCCCCCCCCCCCCAGATTTTTAAGTTTAACATGGATTCGAACATTAGAGTATCATAATGTATCATTGTGTCAAATATAAAATAAAAAGATTTGGTTTTGAAGAGAGTGCAATTTACATAACTTTATTCCACACACTATTAAATTCGACATGGTCTTGTCATTCTTGTTTATTTTGAAAAAGTGGAAGCGGCTCTTGCCTTTCAGGTTTTAAACATTTTGTCCTTCTTGCGACTTTAAGGCAGCACGCCAACAGTAGTACCCGTTTGCACTCAAGAATGTAGGCATGCCAGGGGTCTTTGCATTTTTGATGAAGCCAATAGAATTTAGAGTACATTGACAGCTAAGGAACTATTCAATTGTGTCACATTTCAAGGATAATTATATAACAAGGCTGCAAAGGAAGTGGAGCTTTTAAAACCTATGTACCATAATGACATGGCAGACAAACTGCTGTATTCCATATTCCTGGACTAAGCAAGGGGTTTATATCTGACAACAATAGTTTGCCTTCAATTTGACAACCATCTCCAGAGTAAGGACAAGATAGTCAGATGGAGTTTGCTCTTATATATATCTAGAATATTCTTTGTCTTCTCTGTTTAAACTGTCACATTTGTCTGTCACTGGAATAATAATTTGCAGCGTTACTACTTAGCAACCTTCCATCATTGTTGTTAAAGTACTATGGACACTTAGCCAATTTGCCCCATATTCAGTTATAGATATATACATATTTTTTTATTACTTTCTTATTACTTTTTTTTTCTGTTCTCCTTTCTTCTTATATTTCATTTATTTTTGTGTTTTATTCCTTTGCACTATGAATTCATGACCTCAATTTTCCATTAAAAACCTGATTCTGATGGTTCACAATGTTTTCCAACCCTGGTTCTGTGTACAAATAGTACTCTCCAATATGCATACAGTATATGTGGCCAGTTGGCCAGGAACAGTATTTCGCACAACTTGTTGCCAAGCAATTTGACATCCTTTTTTCCCCCTATGGACATGATGTGATATTTCCCTTGAAGTAAGAAAGTAAAGAATCATGTCTGATATTGAATTGAAGTTGACAAGATTTTAACCTTGTCTCTGAAAGTAATGAACGACTTCCCTGTTTGACTCTTCAAGTAAGTTGATCAAATTTCACATTGGCCAGATACGCACTTGGATGCTAATCATTGTGAGAGTCAATGCAATTACATGGTGGACAGGGAAGATTGAAGGAACTCGTACATGAAGAAGAACATTACGATGCTGCCAAGTTAACAACATGGAAATACTCACACCCACGCTTCTGTGACAGACTAGCACTTTGCACGCTTTTGAAGATATAACCTTGGCCTCAATTTCAGGTAATTTATTCCCCACCTGAAGCTATCTCTACCCTGACCTGGATTGAAACACCAACATGGTTGTAGAGGAGGACATCATTCTACAATGTCTTGTTTGTCTTACCGTCCATGTTTCTTGTTCTCTCTGCAGCAGACAACTCCGACAGCCTTTGATTTTGATGCCAACTCGCTCTCCTTCGCCTCTGAAAGTAAGTCCAATAGGAACAGATTTATCAATCGCGATTACTCGTATCTCATCAATCGTCCGGTCCCCAGGCCCCCAGGCCGGCCAGCCACAGCGTTCTCCACGCTGAATGGGAGGCCGAGGCGCCTGGGTAACTACACTTACAAGGTGGTTCCCTCGTGGTGTCGAGGCCTGAACCCACCTTTGGAGGAGTGCGAGCTGGAGAGTAGTATGTCGTCCTCCACCGACAGTGACAGCAGCGAAGACAGAAGCAGTCTGGAGGACTCTGTCCAGATAAACGATTGGCCGGAAAATCAAGAAGTTGAAATAACCGATATAAATACCATGATTAGAAGATGGTCGTCACATGCAAGTGAAGGTATTGCACAGCATGCTGGGTAAAATGGCATGCTGGGTAATAAGGCATGCTGGTTGATAATGCATGCTGCGCAACTATGGTACTGCACGATTGATTAGTGCTTGCGGGACATTTGCATGTGACATGGGTCGGTGGTATTCCAAAATGGGTTGCTGGGTAGTGGCTACGAAAAGTAGGGGAAACTCGAATTTGACACAGGTGCTTTGATTGGTCAAACATTTGCATGCATGGCTTGCAGTACGTGAAAGCCACCCAAGTTCTGAATGTCAGAAGCTTGTTTGAAGTATGTTGCTTTGTTACATTAATGATATTGTAGAGCCTGGATAGTGGTAGTTTAGTTTTTAAGGGTGAAAGAACAAATTTTGATTATCATGCACTTTCATACAAAAATGTCAACAAGGTGTTTGTTGATGGTGTACTGAACACTTTGAACTGGTAAATGCTACTCACTGTCTATTTAATTCCTCTAGTTGTGTACATTTCTAGCATTGCAGTGTGTTAATAAAATGCACGTCTATATTTAATGTGATTTGACAAACAATTGAATGAAACTCTTAATAACTCCTTGAAAGAATCAATTTTGGCATATTTCTTCAGTCAATACATTGGACAAAAGACAAATATTGAGTTGATATAAGTAAGCTCCCAAAAGACAAGAATTTCTTGATAGTGATGATTTGGACCCAGCTTACCAAATTTAGTTCATTGTTGACTTCACTATTTCAAGTTTGTACTCCCTTCCTATTGCTATGGCTCCTATGCTCCTATTTATTTGCAGACTACTTTTTACTGTCAGAGTTTGTGCTGTTGGGCTTTTACACTTTATTAATCACATTGTACAGTTAAGATGTTGTATTTACATCCATTGTAATTCAAATCTTTGGGGTATCTTTCAGTTTAATAATAATAGTTTAACCATCTCAAATGAATTTTAATTTTTATTTTGTCTCCTGTCTCTACCAAAGCTATTGATGAAGAAACCGAGATGGAAGAAAAATCCACCATGAGCATTGTATATGAGAAGAAGGATGCTGAAGGATTCAAAGAAGGGAAACGACCACTAAATGGGATCTTAGACCAGTTAATCGAGGAGTCCAAAGAAGCTTATACCTATGACATTGACCCTGTAGAGGTACCTCTATCACCTACCGAAGTCTCCAGTCTGAGCGATAAAGAAGAAAATGCCTCCATAAAGGAATCTGACAGAAACTTCATGTTTAACTCTCAAAGTGTTAAGTTGGAGGATGCAAATGGGGATGGTCTGGGAGATGTAGCACAGAATGAGGTTCAAGACCTAACGAGGGAAGAAGACATCAGTGAAAGTAAGGTGGATGAACTTGTCGCAGATGACAACCCTGCCGAGGAGGGCATGGAGAGAAGTAGTGAAATTATGGGCCAGTCGGAAGGGAAGGGAAGTGACCATGGTCAAATTGAAATGGAGGTAGAAACGTCTGCAGAAGTGACAGACGACGAAATTAGACTAGAAACAAAAACTGAAGAGACAGAAGGAGTAAACCTAAAGGATGATGAAGTTTTCAAAATTGTCCAAGTTGAAAATGTCAAATCTGAGAGTAAAGAGGATGAGGATGAAAAGACAAATGAAGTAGGAGTAGAAGATGATGTCAAGGAGGAGGAGGAGGAGGAGAAGGAGGAGGATGAGGCAAAGGTAGAGGATATTAAGCAAGTAGAGGTAGAGGTAGAGGATGAGGAAAAGAAAGTTGTGATCATCCAGAAACCTAGTCCATCTCCACGACAGAGGTCACCACCTCAAACAAGGCCAAGGGTGAGCTTTGTACAGGATGAATCTAACAAGGAAGAAACAAAGGATTTGAATGGCAATGAAGACAGACCAGTGTCTGTGAAGGATAGGATCTTAAGGTGAGCCTTTTAATGTTAGGGGTTGGAATGGTGTGGTTCATTGTTTAAGTTCATTTTGAATTATTAGGGGTTGTGCATGTGTGGGAAGGATGGAGGGAGGAAAGTGGGGATTGGTTGGTTTTAATGTTAGCGTGGTTTGGAAAACGGTTCTTTTCTTTGGGAAGGGGGGTGGGTGCTTGAGGAATTGGGTTTGGTATTAGGGTTGGTTTGAATTAGTGTAGCTTTGCTATTGTGTTCTGTTGGATTAGCTTAATTTGGCCTGGATAAATTGGTGCATATACCTACCTTAGTATCAGCAATTGTGAGATCAAACCTGAAATCCTGGCTTGAGGAGCTCCAGTGTAGCTGTAAGCCTATAACTCAATACCTGGTATCAGCAATTGTGAGATCAAATCCAAGATCCTCAGCTTTAGAAGCTCTAGTGTAGCTGTTAAACCTGTAATTAAGTACTTTAATTGGTCGATCCTTGTATGATGGTGAAGGTGCCAGTAAGCTGATCAAATTTCACTCTCAGTCATTCCCTGGGGATGATTGATTAATTGTCTATATATTATACATGAGTAACACCATCTTGTTCTGCTCAGATAATTGCTACCTGTAGACTGTGGATGTAATCAAATTGCCAGCAGTAGGGGTCCGATGGTTAATCGTTGATTAATTGATTAATCGTCTATATATTATCCATGATTAACACCATCTTGTTCTGCTCAGATAATTGCTACCTGTAGACTGTGGATGTAATCAACTTGCCAGCAGTAAGGGTGCGATGGTTAATCGTTGATTAATTGATTAATCGTCTATATGATCTATGATTAACACCATTACATTCTGCTAAGGTACTGTAGCTACTATCTGTAGACTGTGGATGTACTCAAATTGCCAGCAGATGGGGTCTGGTGGTTGATCGTTGTTTAAAGAACAGATAATTCTAGTTTTCACTCGCATGGACAAGTTGGCGCATCACTACATGAAGAGTTGTCTGCCTCTCGATTAGAAAAACTAAGGAGATAAAAGAGTCTGAAGAGAACAGACTAACGCTTTTATACAAGTCTAGCCGACCTGTAGTGTAATTATTTCACCAGGAAGTAAACATGCAGGATATCTCAATTGTTACAATTCACTCAGCTCCTCTGTTTACTCGTCTCAGGTCTTCTTGCAAACTTTCCCCACCTACCCTACCTTCGGACAGTTTGTCATGTAAGGGACGAGGTTATGATGAAGGATCATCATGTGAAACCGGTTAATGTTTTAATGATGTTGAGTATAGAGCATAGAGCAGAGTGCCTTTGATGTACTTAGTTTTATCATACTCAGATTCTGTCAACATCCATTGTTTATGAAATGTTTGTTGGCAAGTATTAAAATGAGACGAAAGAGGCTCTTATCTTATATGTTGTGTAAACTTGACAGTATAAAATTGAATGTGTAAAAGTAAGTGGGCCTGACGTTTTGTTCCTAGCAGGAACTGCTCAATGAAGAAGATCCTGCTTGGGTCGGAACGTCAGGCCAGCTTACTTTTACACATTCTCTTACACAGGCTCTCGAATGGATAAGCAGTTTGCTAACAGTTTTTGCATTAGTTTTATTTAGTATAAAATTGAATTAGAATCTGTGTTCTCATATGTACAAAAGTATCACTAATGTAACGTAATGTATAGTATGAATGTATAGCTGGATTAATCAGTCTGAAGGTGGGATCTAAGGAATTCCATATTTTCTTTATCTTAATCTAGGTTGCAAAGTAAGTCATTCACTTCCTCGCAGCCAGCTGCTCTCATCAAGAGGTCACCTCGATGGACCTTACCAAAGTCTAAACCAAGCTCTCCGAGTCCCACCGCAGTTGAGAGGAAGGTCACAACACCCACTCCTGCGAGTTCATTCCAAGCAGAGGTGAAGGTCACAAGTAGCTCTTCGAGTCCCACTGCAGTTGAGAGGAAGGTCACAACACCCACTCCTGCGAGTTCATTCCAAGCGGAGAAGAAGGATACAAGCAGATCTTCGAGTCCCACTGCAGTTGAGAGGAAGGTCACAACACCCACTCCTGCGAGTTCATTCCAAGCGGAGAAGAAGGATACAAGCAGATCTTCGACTCCCACCGCAGTTGAGAGGAAGGTCACAACACTCACTCCTGCAAGTTCATTCCAAGCGGAGAAGAAGGATACAAGCAGATCTTCGAGTCCCACCGCAGTTGAGAGGAAGGTCACAACACCCACTCCTGCAAGTTCATTCCAAGCGGAGAAGAAGATCACAAGCCCCAACGAGAGCAAAGTAGAAAAGGTGAAAGAAGACACCCCTGAGATAAAGCCAACACCAAGAAGACAGACTCCTCCAGTGAAGGTTAAAACAGTGAATGTATCAATTAGAAGCCCACCTCCAAAGGAGACCACCCCACCGCCAACTCTCAGGAGGGAGAGCAAGGATGAAAACTCCAACAATAAGAGCATAGGTAGATTGCCTTAGTTTATAGCTCAAAATGGAAGTAAAAAACTCAACTCAGTGATATTGCATGTTATGAGTAGTGGGAGAGAAGGTATCAGCAAGAACTTTATAGTTGAATATATAGATAGATATATATATAGATATATATATTTATATATAGATATATATAGATATATATATATATATATATATATATATATTCCTATATATATATATATATATATATATATATATATATATATATATAAATATATATATATATACACACACTTAAGGCAAATATGTCACCAAACAGAACTAGTATTGTTCGATACAGGTGACCAAAGCCTACAGTGGAATTACAACCTTACTGGTTTCGAACCTCTGGACATACAATCAGGGTACATCTAGAGCCTAGTGGTTAGGGTCTCCGCATATAAAGCGGGAGGCCGGTTTTGAATCCCGGTGGAGGCTGGAAGTTTTTTCACTGTTCTGGATTTTCCAACTCACTACAATTTCAATTATATATATATAAACTTTTATACTCACAAGGTTATCATGGTGATTGAATCTAATTGTGGAAATATATATATATATATTTTCATATTTGCATAATTAGATTCAATCACCATGATAACATTGAAAGTATAAAAGGAATGCCTCCTGTATTCTCATCCATATACTACTGAGCAGATATTTGAAGTTGGTTGTAAAATTTTCTGTTATTCATGCCAGGGTTTGTATCCATCATGTTTTTAAAAATCTGTTTTTTTTTCAGTGAAAACTGTGATTAATGTCCAAACAGTGATTTTGTCCCAGCTTTTGCTGCCGACCTTCAAATATAAATTACTTAGCAGGTAGTTTAGACTTTACGCTAGCAGAAAATGTCTGTAATTTATGCAACATCAAACTTTATTTGAATACATTCGCATAAGTGTCGATTTCACCAACTGAAAATTGGTATGCAATTGTGTAGTGCATTAGAATGGTACTATCGCTGCAATATGTTATCATATACTATATATATATAAGTAACATATACTTATATATATGTTATCATATACTCATATACTATTTTTGTATAATAATAATAAATATCATATATCATATATAACACTCTGTGTATAGCATTTAAGTACAGTGATCTTTCTTCTAATATTTGTTTTTTATTTATACCAACAGGAGGAGTAAAAGCACTCATTATGAGATTTCAAGAGACCCAACAGCAAGTTAGCTCAACCAGTTGATGATGATTATACAGATTAGAAAATGCCCGCTGCGACAAAGTCATCGGAATAAATCTCGAACACATTTATGATGCATGGAAGTCACAACTTTCAATTGTGGACAGGTTAAATGGTTACTTGACAGAGATGCCATCAAAGGGTCCTGCAGAAACAGAAGGATTTATGCTGCTTTTTAACCATTTTCATTGGCATCGTAAATAGCCTATCACACAAATTTGTATGGGAAATTGTGCCTTGGTGTATTGAGGCTTGTAGCACTGTTAGGGGTTGTCAGGAAGATGTAATATCATTTGCTGCATATTGATGATCATCACTAGCTTTAATGTAACTGACTGAGTATAGTTGGAAACAAAATGAACTTTGAAGTTTAAAGATGTAACTGGTAATTAAGACTTTTTTTTCTTCAAAACATCAACTCTTAGCCTTGGCCTACAACACATTTGTAGGAGCTGTTCCTAAAGCCAAGTTGTAATAATTTTCATAAACTGTTTATGAGATTTAAGCCCATATGAAAGATTAGGTAATGCTTGTGAGAGTTATTGCAGTAGTTACTGACATGAATCTGATGAAAAGGGGAACATGAGTAAGTTTCCTTAGAAACAAAACCTAAAACCAACTGCTTTGAAAAGGCTAGTTTGCTGAAACCATATTTCTAGGAACCCTTATTCCTTAAATATTTTTACCCAAATTCAACCAATTTAATGTCTTTCATACTTTGGACATATTATTGCCTATTTTTCAGTGATATTCTTAGATAAAAGGTAGCAATAAAATGGGAAAACTATCAGTTTGAAACAACTAAAGGAAATTCACAGTGAGTTGCAAATAATGACCTCATATTGGCAAAAATGTGGAAAAGTTGGCTGAAAAGGATTTTTCTCACATTTTGTGGTGTAAAAACTAGGAATCTCTACCTCACACACACACACAGCGTGTTTTTAGGTTAAGGACTTGTTGATATTGTACAACAACTTACATTACAAACGGTGCTAAATTAATGCTTGCAAATGAAAAGACTTATTGTATTTGCCACTGGCATTTGAAGCACTGGCTGGATACAAATGACGATACATGCAAACAGTTATACAAATTATGAATTTTTTAATTTCGGACATGAGTAATTTCGATTAATGTAAGATATTTGTGTACGAATAATCAGCATTGTCCTGCTTAAACTTCTTCCATAAAGAGTGACAGAATTCAATTATAATAACATGATTTTTTAATTTTTTTCCATAATTTTAGGCCTGTATATCAGTTTCATATGCAAGATATTAACATCAAAGCGTGTTATCAATTTAGAAGCAACTTTTCAGAATGCATTTCAAGTTTAAAGCTCTGTTGTTATGGTAATATCGTTTAAATTTGATAAATTGTGGCCTTAAGCTCCACTGCCATATTTAATGCCTCATTCCATCTGCTGCCTGGCAACCTGCAGCAACAGATATACTATCTGTATTCCTTCTTGGAATAAATCATTTCTATTTGCATAATTGAACATACTGTTTGCAGGTTTCAATTTCATATCAATTATAAAATGACTTAAGTGTTCCATCTTATAGTGACTGTATTTCTTTTGTTTCATGATTGACAAGGACAAATTGACAAGATTAAACTTAAATGACATTTTTGTCTTTAATATGAAAATTTTGTTTTCACATGTCAGACATTTTGTGAAAAAACGATGTCTTATTGATGCAACCCTTAATACTGCCAAGGAAGTATGATTGGTTGGTGGTTTTTTTCACTAATATAGAATCAATGTAAGAGATGTTCTGTTCAAGATTGGTTTTCACAGGTGATATTTCATAAATGATTATAACTATGAAAATCATTAATTCATAAATGCTCAAAACTATTGAAAACAGCAACTAATTTTCTCATTAGTATTGGGCATTCATGTATTCATCTGTGATGTACATCAGAATCTGGGGTATTGCAGGGGTTGGGGGGGGGGGCTGGATTGTTTGTTGGGGAGGGTATGGAAACTTCCAAACACCTTTACAATGCTGCTTATTTGTTTGCCAAAATGCCAAAATTGAGTTGAGTCAAAAAAAAGTTGAGTCAAATCTAGATACCTGCTTTCAGTATGTTAGAGTTTAACTTTTGACATGGCCTATTTACTTTACATTCATTCCTTTAGTTATGTAAACTAGTAATAGCCATTTCAAATGCCACACAATGACAGGATGTGTTCCCAATGGTTATCATTACATCAGTATCAATATTCATTTAGTTGGATCTGAATATTCAGTTTAAGCTGTAATCTATTCTTTCAAGCTGTTAGAGAGATTCCATGGTAATATTCTCATATAAAATGAAATATGCTGTTTTCTTTCAAAAGATTCTAAATATTCATTGAACCAAATGGTTTCCAATATTCAGTGAGGCTGTATTCTTTCAGAGAGCTCTGAATATTCAGTTCAGATGTAGTTCTATCCTTTCAAAGTGTTACAAAGGTTCAGTGGTTGTATTTCTTGTAATTAGTATTTAATATGCTAAATTTCTTTCATAGAGGAGTCTACAGATTCATTGAGCAAAATGCGTATCAGTATCGCTTCTCAGTGTTTTGGCTTAGATCATTATGTTCCCCTTCTTGGGGAATCGTGACACACACCTGACGATGATCACACAGTCACAGTCTCTATGCAAAGAGACTGGGGTTGAGATCAGATCAGTCGTTTGGTAGTTTGGTTTTACGTGCCCAGGTTCTTTCTTGGGTGACTTTTCTTAAAATTATGCTTATCAGCATACAGTGAGGCTGTATTCTTTTACATTATTACTACAACTAGGATTAATTATAAGGACATAGAAAGTCCATCTCCATAAACAAAAGAAGATACTTCCTATGCATATATCCTTCACAAATATGAACATTACCTATGGATATTACCTATCGAGGGTGATTCTTTCGGACGGCTCTGAATATTCAGTTCAGTTGTACTACTACCCTTTTAAGCTGTTACAAAGATTCGATAGTTATATTCTTTCAATGAATGTTTAATTTGCTAATTTCTTTCAAAGGGTCTGAATATTCATTGTGCCAAATGCTTATCAACACATGTTGAGGCTGTATTCTTTCAGACGGCTCTGAATATTCAGTTCAGTTGTAATTCTCTCCTTTCAAACTGTTACAAAGATTTATTGGTTGTATTCTTTCAATGCATGTTTAATTTGCTAATTTCTTTCATAAGGTCTGAATATTCAGTGTCCCAAATGCTTATCAACACATGTTGAGGCTGTATTCTTTCAGAGGGCTCTGAATATTCAGTTCTGTTGTTATTCTAGCCTTTCAAGCTGTTACAAAGATTCAATGGTTGTATTCTTTCAATGAATGTTTAATTTGCTAATTTCTTTCATTGTTTCTTAATATTCATTGTGCCAAGTGCTTATCAACACACGTTGAGGCTGTATTCTTTCAGTGGCTCTGAATATTCAGTTCTGTTGTAACTCTAGCCTTTCAAAATGTTACAAATATTCAATGGTTGTATTCTTTCAATGAATGTTAAGTTGCTAATTTCTTTCATAGTATCTGAATAGTCATCGTGCCAAATGCTTTTCAACACACGTTGAGGCTGTATGCTTTCAGAGGGCTCTGAATATTCAGTTCAGTTGTAAATCTATCCTTTCAAACTGTTACACTGATTCAATGGTTGTATTCTTTGAAAGGCCTCTGAATATTCAAAAAGCTGTTTTCTCTCAAAGTGTTTGACTATTAGTTCAGGTTGTATTCTAATTAAAATGTCGCTAACATTCAGTGAGGCTGTATCCTTTTGGAATGGTTGTGCCTTGTCGTTTTGTAAATACTAAACTTAACATGCAAACAGGGTTTTATCCAAATTTGTATATTTTCTTACTGCACATGTTTATGGTTTGAAAACAAGTTATGCACATTGGAATGGCCTTTTCCAGTTTAATACCTGTCACATTTACTCCTTTTATTTCAAATTACTGTACATTACATAACATAAATGAAATATACTTATCTTCTTCTCTTCTCTTCACATTCTTTCATCTTTTTATTTTTATTTTAACCTGTCTATTTCTCTTTAAAACAAACTTTCATTGATGTAAATAATTTTAATACACATCAGTTTTAAAAAGGGGAAACATTTTACCACAGGGAATTCAAAAATGTATTTAAGAATAGAGTATGCAAAATGTACGGAAAATAAAGATATTTAATCTCGCATCGAATATTAGCACTCTGTCTGCTGGGTATCTTTGTCTTTGTACATTTATTTTTTAATACTGCCATGAATATTTTCATTTGGTTTTTCAATTTGTTCAAAGTAATTTGAACCAATTGTGAACAATGATCCTGGCATTGTTTTATTTTTACCTATTTCATATGATGATATGTTCTTTAAACCTGTACGACAAAAAGTGTTCACTATGGGTGGTCGAGAACTCACATTTAAACTGTTGATTTTTTAATTATCACGTAGCACAATTGATCTTTGAATGGTGATTGTAACAAGGAGTGACAGTTATGGATTTTGTGGATAATTACTTTGTATTCTTTAAGGTGGGTGTCCAACTCCATTTACTCCCTTAATTATGATTCCCTTACAACTTAGACTTGTTTGAAAAGAGTTATAAAAAATTCTACCACCAAATGAAAGATACTGCGTCCGAAAGATATTTACCTTGAAATGTTATTTTATCAACCCTAACACCAGCAATGATGCAGACAATAAACCTTCAATTTTCCAAATGAAAAAAAAAGAAGAAGCATAAACACAAATTATTTGGCACTAGATTAAACGATACCTGGTTCTAATCGATCAATAGAGCTGTAGAATATACATGATCACTGTACCAGCTTTAATATGTTGACTTTTTAATCTCAATATCTCAACCCATCATTTTTTTCCATCCAAAGGGGGGTGGGGGGAGGTGTATCTGACAACCGCATGGAATTTCCCCTGATATTGTATTTTTGGTATCACTTGGATGAAGTTCCCTTCTATATATATAAACTCCTCACACCATGTCCCACTTGTGAATTC
Organism: Apostichopus japonicus; assembly: GCF_037975245.1. Lineage (NCBI taxonomy): Eukaryota > Metazoa > Echinodermata > Holothuroidea > Aspidochirotida > Stichopodidae > Apostichopus > Apostichopus japonicus. The sequence continues at coordinate 15,317,851 of NC_092574.1, forward strand.
ATAAAAGAAAAGCCCTGCTTCCTATGTTGTGTAATAAGTAGCTAGAAAAAGCACGCAAACCTGCCCTGAATATCATTCAACTGCGCATTTTATTTCAGGATGACATAATGAGCAACGAATGCAACAATATATTAGCTAGGATCTGTGTAATTTTCTTATGGCACTTCAACTCTCCCATCAAAAAATGAATACGCTTTTTAAGAGAACATAAGATAACATAGACTCTGACTTGAAATTAGTTTTCTTATGTATGTCTGTATAGTGCAGTTATTAACACAGTTCAATGTTTAAACAGGCATTGCAAGCCATCGCCTGCCCACTTCAACTGAACAACTTGGATATTAATAATAGCGATGGTGTGCAAGGACTGGGGGTAGTGATTGCGGTAGTTCTTACGTCACTGCCATGAACTTGGACTATTGTCACAGACTCAGCATGTGACTGCAGCCGTGTCACACTCACATTACGAATCATAGCGTGGAATCCACCTTCCTACTTCACCCGACCAACCCCCCACCCACCCCCACCCCCCCCCCCCGCCCCATGCACAGTTGGGTAAATTTGACAACACCATTGGAGGTAACCGTGATGATCATCTATTTAGAAAACATAAACAGAAAATTTAAAGAACTTGCAAACTACAGGAGTGATTTTTGTGAGGCAAGCTGTGCATTAACAATGCTTGATGCGAAGCTCAGCTTATGGTATTTTTTTGTTTACATCCACACAACTGCAATAATGGCTATTCTATTTCATTAAAGAAAGAATTGATAATATAAAATTTGCAATTGGATACTTATAATTGTTGACACTTTATAGAATACAAAGTTTTGACCAACATCGACGGCCTGGTAATGTTGTCTGGCTTTCACCATTATAGAGGGAGTATCACGAAAGCGGACTGGGTGTGGGGGTGAAGAGGGGGCTATACTGTCTTCCATTCGAAAAGTGTAGGGGCATCAGGAATATTTTGCTGTCTCCTCACTTTTCAAGTAGGAGGTGCATCTCCTAGAGTAGCCTGTAGGCTATACACTATGGTATTGCATAGAATTTTCAGCTGGGTCATTTGTGTGAGCAGAAAAGATTTTCATAGACATAATCGTAAATGAGAAGTTTTTTTTTCGATCCATGCATTTCATGGTCCGTCGAAACTTCGACACAAAATCAACATTTTGACATTAAAAGTATAGATTCGGATAAAACGCCGATCGCAGTTGGAACAGTTTCTGTGGACATTTTTTCATGAAATTTAAAAATTCCAAAATAAAGTCAGAATAAAAAATAAAATTCTAAATAAAACATTACAAAATTTCAAAATACAATATCAAACTTTCGAAAAACAAAATTAAAAAAATTATTTTATTTTGAGATTCAATTGTGGAATGTTTGTGATGTGATATTTTAAAATAAAAACAAAATCGAAATTACTTAGGGACATTCGAGAGTGCTAGAAAATAGACAATATTATGGGATAAGAGTGGAAGTTTCTATTAAATATTCGATGTTTCCACTTGTATCTCAAAAGTTCCCCTTTTTATGACGTAAAAGTCGAAAAAAAAAACTTCTGTGTCGATAGTTTATTTGAAGAGAAAAGATCGAAATATTTCTAGAAAATAATTAAAGTTGAATCCTTAAGGTAGAAAATATAAATTTTAAATTTCGAAAATTCGAGGTGCAAGTCGATATATCGACAAAAGTAGTCGAAAGACAGTAAAAAAGTAAACAATGGGAGCTAAAATTGTCAACATTTTGAAATTTTCTAATGTCACATCTGGATCTTCATAGCACCAACAAAGCCAAAAATCTTCCCGGGAAGACTTTTCCCCTCGTTTTCTTGATAGTTCTCACGTCACTGAAGTCAATGAAAAAATGTGAACGGAATGAAATAGTATCGAAAGTTACGAAAAGTACTTTACTTGAATTGAACAAAGGCCGCGAAAGAGTGTCCAGTTTCGGGAACCGCAAACTTCGAGTGCAGTGGGGCATGTGACTAATTTGATTTAAGGGCCGGGGTGGGGGGGGGGGGGCATTCATCAAAATCACATCTAGTTCCGACAAAATGAATCCTTTTTCCATTCTCAAGGGGAAGTTTCGACTATAAAGTAAAGCTGCAATTACCGTAACTTATTATTTAAGCAGTATCACTTTGAATGCAGCCGGCAATCTGAAAACCCTCATTAGAACCCTCCTTAGAATTTGCCAACGTGTCTTTAATTACAGAACTATCTTTTTATAGAATAATAGTCTCAACGATGTTGAGACAAGTTATATACGATCCCAATCGACATGCAAGATCCCTTCGCTGCAAACATTTTCAAGCAATTCTCACGTGAACATTCAAACGACTCTCCAACTCCCCTAAGCAAAGATCTCCTTGTATTGAACTACCTCTGAGCCTCCTCCCCCCCCCCCCCCCAATTTTAAGGCATGTTCCTAAGCGACAGTTGTAAGTTGAGAGACAGGATGGGGGAGGAATTTCTCGCAAGATGAGATGTAGAAACTATCGGGTATTTATTGCTTCAGCACATCCCAGGTAGTCTTACCAGGGGGCTTTCAAATGGTCTTATGCAAACCTTTACATTTCCCAGGCTTCAACCACGACAATTTCCACAGTAAGTTTTCGTCATCCGGGCAACATTCTCAGGGGGTACGGCAGCTCCGACCGAAAACAAATGCCAAATGTCAGCAGCTGTCCATGGATAGCAATTTTCTGTATGAAAATCTGGTCAATCGCAGAAAAAAAATTAAAGGATTGCCAAGATCCAAACGTTAGAAAATTCTTTAGAAGATGAAGAATTTGATCTTATTTTTAGGTCACAATGCGGAGCAGAAGTAATTCGGGCGTCCGTTTGGACTTTTTTCATCGTTTACTGGAGAAAACCATTTTTATCAATCAGGTGAAAAGCTCTAACCGTTAAGGCCTTAATACATTAAATACATTACAAGTTAACATGTTCAGTCTAATGGGTTGGCCTAACGCTGGAGCATAATGGTGATAGCACTAGCGGTACCAATTTCACGAATCAAAAATAGACTTTACCCAGGCATGACCAAAAGACTACCGCGGCACGATAAAATTCGAAAATATCTCAACATTTCTGTGAATGTAGCTTGAGCTTAGCCATATAAATGTTTAACAGCCAGTTGGCCAAAACAACTGACTGATCATTGTACTGATACACCTAGGCCTAGTGATAGTAGATACAATCACAAAGTATCAGTATGAACTGCTTCTTAAGTCTACTAACTAGTTTTAAGCTAAGTTCTAGCCATGGTAACATGCTTCGTTAAATCGCTTCCCCCAAAGGACATCTACTTGTCACAGAAGTAGCATCCTTTTACTTAAATACTGTAGGCTATATGGTTGTGCCTGTCAGGTGAATGAATATGGTAACTAGTGTGCATCAGGCTGCCAGATGAATGTGCTATATCAGTACAGCCATGAATTGGTATGGTTTCAAATCCAGTTAGACAGTGCATGGTTTTAGAAAGTACAATTTGAGTGGATTGGGCACCCTTTATATATTTGCTTTAACATCATGAAACATGTAAGTCAGTTCTCTGACTGGGTTTGTAAAAGATGAAATGTGAGCAGAAGAAATATATTGTACTTCATTCCAATAACAATCTCTCTCTCTCTCTTCAGAATGCAGTGACTGGGCTATTTAGGTCCAGCAACAAAAGCAATGATGCCTGGGTGCGTGATAATGTCTATGCAATTATGGCTGTCTGGGGCCTCTCCATGGCGTACCGAAAACAAGCCGACTTGGATGAGGATAGAGCTAAAGCCTATGCCCTGGAACAAGTAAGTACTGTATGATATCACTACCAACCATCTGGACTAGATATTATCCAAATAGATCTGTGCAGCCATGTTCATGGTCCAAAGTCTCTAATGATTTGTGAATGTCCCATATGCAACGGTCATAATGAGGAGTAAAAAACAGTTCTGTAGCCTACTTTGTTTGCAGTTGATTCCATTTGCTGCCATTTGGTACTACTGTATACAGGTCTCCCCTTCCTTCCCTCCTTACCTTCCCCTCTCCACACCATCCACCCCTGCTGAAAAGGTCAATAAACCAATAATAAACTCCACTAAAATGAAAGGATAGCGGGAATGGGGTTGAAGATTAGAATTTTGAGAGATGTATTCAGGTTAAATTATGTGATTAAACGCTATAAGTACGCACTTTGATGCTTTTGGACTGTCTTTGCCCATTTTTTAGGATGTTGTTCGTTCAATGAGAGCTCTGCTGACCAGCATGATGAAGCAAGTAGAAAAGGTGGAGATGTTTAAACACAGCCAGTCACCAGAGGACAGCCTACATGCCAAGTACAGCTCACTGACAGGACACACCTGCGTGGGGGATCAGGAATGGGGACACCTACAGATTGATGCAACTTCACTGTTCCTCCTTATGCTCTCACAGATGACTGCATCAGGTAAGAGAATTTGTTTTAAGAGTCCAAGTGATGAGGTTTTAGGAGTGGGGGGGGAGGGGGGAGGGAATGGGGATCCTGACCAAAGATAGAAGGGGTGGTGGTGGGAGAAAATTGATGGGAGGGATGAAATGGGGGACAAGGCCAAGCTGAATACTGTTGTTACGATGACTTTATTGTTGATAAGAAAGCAGGGTGATTGACCAGTGTAATGTCTGTCTGTGAGTGAACAAAACTCTAGGATATAGAGGCACAACAGGTGCTGAAATTAGGAGGTCTCTCTCATTGCAACCATTGTATGGTGATTGTTTTGTTAGTGTTTATGTGCGAGCCTGATGTTATTAATATTACATGTTTGTACAAGCCTGGACCAGAGATGAATCACTTGGGTTTGAGTATTTGTTTTGAGTATTTGTTATTGTTTTAGTTGATTCTTACTGTTACACTTGATCCATCATATATCAGTTGAACTCCATAACATCAGACTCTAATCATCTTATTTGTTCGATGCAAAACATAACAGTGATAAGCCCAGCACTTATTATTATTTTGTTACTTTGGAGTGATATCTTGAGATTTTTAGTACAAAAGACAGACAAAGAAACACAATTTGATCAATTGGGAGAGGTTTTTAATAAGAACCATCACCTCCCTCTCCCATGCCCCTCGGGAAGAAAAGAAACTCTTTAGGTCTGTGCGTGAGAAAGGAGGATAACCAAAGTCTTGTTACATGTTACTAACTTTTACTGCAAGGAGTTGTTCAACATTTGAATCACATTGTTTTTAATTTTTTTCTTCTTCTATAGGTCTTCAAATTGTGTTCACTCTAGATGAAGTAGATTTTATTCAAAACCTTGTCTTTTACATCGAGAACGCGTATCGCATTCCGGTAAGTTCTTGAGATCTCTGACTCACCTTTCATTGTTTGTTAAATGCAAAGAATTTGTAAAATAGATTCCTTCAATGCAATTATGTATAGTAATTACTAAAAGGTAAGTGACTTTCAGTAAGATACCATATAACATGCAGCAGTTTTGCTCATTATTACAGGGTAAAAACATCTGAAGGGATAGATGATAGGAGATTTAAAAACTATATAGGAAAGGATATGTAAAAAGGATATATCAAAGGATATATAGAAGGATCTTTACACAGTATAACAACTGTTAGATCTATGTTAACTCATCCTTCTGTTTGCTTGTCTTGATGAATCAGCTCACTGTTGCTTCCAATTACAATTATCTATCTTTGCAGGATTATGGTATATGGGAAAGAGGTGACAAAACAAACCACGGTTTCCCTGAACTGAATGCCAGCTCAATAGGAATGGCTAAGGTAATCAAACCTACAGTATGAAATGTTTCCCCCGAAAGGAAAGGAGGGCGGTATTGAAGAACTTAGCATGCATAGACTCCGGATGTATGACCTGATTAATTCGCCTCGGCTTTGAGTACAACGTTCCTGTAAGCTGCTGTACTGGACGAATCTAACCGTAATAGTAATTGCAGACTTTGCGATGCATGTTATAGTCAGTGCAGACTTTGCCATCCGTGGTCCCACCTAACAATTTTTGTGAGGTCGTAAGAGTGACTCCCATAGTGTCCACTTTTGGGAAACCAAAAATGAAAATGTTTCTTATTTTTCTAACATAACAGCTCTGTGATTTCCCATTAAATCGTAATCAAATCACAATGGTCATAGACCATACATAGTTAATTTTAAACAATTTGTAATGTATCAAAACACTGTTCTGTCTTTTTAGTCTTAATGTTAAATACATTCTGTAAAATAGCTAGCAACGTTTTTAGTATTAGGCCTGCAATGCAACCAAACATGGTAACCCCTCTGTAACTGCATGAACTTTTAGGTGCAAAAAACTTCATGTTTAGTAGCATTTGAAAATCAATGCCCAGGAAATGCTGTCATACCGGACAGTTATTTTAATAGTTTACTTCAGATGTGCAATGTTTATCTCAAATTGATGAACGCAACTGTCGGCTAATTGTAGTTGTGGCGCCAATCATTGATGTACTATTCTCTCACCTGTTGCCGATGGCAACAACTACTGTACTTTGGCTCCTCAATCAAAGTGTAGTAGGACATTAAACCTGGCTCAAAAATTGACCAAAACTCTAGCGCTCTAAAGCAGTATGAGAATAAACTAAATAAAAACATTGAAAAGCACATACATGTCCTGTGTTTTGTCATTTCTGTAAGTTTGTTTTTAAATTTGCCTTGTTGTCCATTTGAAAGCTGCAAAAACATTCTAGGGCATATCGGTCCTAAAAATTCACAAAGTTTTACTGGTTAGTATGTTGATAGTTTTTTAACTGTTCCTGCTAGTAACTGTGATAATGTTATTTCGACAGGCTGCCATGGAAGCTGTTAATGAGTTGGATTTATTCTGTGCGAGGGGCGGAGCCTCATCTGTCATTCACGTCAAGTCCGATAAAGTTGCTCAGTGTCAGGCCATACTGCATTCTATGCTACCCAGAGAGTCAAATTCCAAGGTAAGAGCGACGAAAACAAAAACAGAAGTTTTTTTTTCTTCTCTCTTCAAACTTCACTGCTACTATAAATCATCTTCTGTAATTTTAGCTTGGTATGTATTAGACAAGCATTTGAGGGATTTCAGTAGGTGATCTTCTGCTTAGTGGCTTGCTTCTTCAAAGCAAGCAGGCACATAGGTTTTACACACTGAATGTATTATTAGGCCTTTGATTTTGCATATTATTCACCGACATTGTTTGACGATAGTTTGTGGTAGCCGAGACCTAAAGTTATTTGATCTTGACCAACCAAGATATTCTTTGACAATTCTATATGATTTTCACATGTAACATAATGGCTGCTTAGATTCAATCATATCATAAATTAAATAATTTGGAAATTAAAATTGATTTGCAGCATTTTCTTTGTTCCTTATTTTTCCATTTAAAAAAAAAAAGTCTTGGTTTAGCTAAGATAAAAATTCATTTTACCTTTCGTAAGTCAGTCCATGCTGCATTATGGAAATAAGTAACCAAGAATGCTTAGAAAGTGTCAATAGTACTATTATACCTAAATGCTCATCACAATACTTATTGTGATGATATTTCCAAAATTGTTAACCTCAAGTTTCAAGTGATGTTAAATGATACAGTAAATATTTGTGACTTGGTCTTTGTCATTCTACTTCTTCAGTGGGGGGAGGGGAAAGGGGCAGGGGGAGACTGCTAATCTCAAAATAGCATGCAACAATAACAGATTTTACTCTTTTTTTAAGTTCATGCAGCCTTATACCACATTACTATTAATAGAATTCTACTTTGTATCAATTGTGATGCAACCTTCTCTGAAATTGAACTTACTGTTGCAAACAAGCAAAAATAACATACTTGGCTTTTGTGCCACATTTACTTTGAGAGAGATGCTTAAGTGACTTGATATGTTTATTACTTTTAATAATGCCATTTTCATAAGATTATTCAAAAGTGTAATTAAGTTAGATTGTCTTTTATATTGTCTCAGGAAGTTGATGCTGGTTTACTCTCAGTCATTGGTTTCCCTGCTTTTGCGGTGGATGATGAGAGCATCTTGAATCACACCAAAGATGATATTATGTGCAAACTTCAAGGAAAATATGGCTGTAAGAGATTTCTCAGGGATGGATATAAGACGGTCAAAGAGGTAAAAACACAAACAGTTCTGAAGTTTTTTCCATTATTTACAGATGCGGTCAGTTTTCCTGAAACGACATACTTTTATGATACAGGAGAATACATCCGTTATTTAACCAAAGATTTATTGCAAGGTCAATTAACAAAGGTTATGTTGGCCCTCCCTGTAGAGAATGGTTACATTGTTAATGTCACTGCTGTGATGTTCATGTATGCATGCTTTGGGATAAATACACACGTCCTCCTTCCGCTCAAACCTTGTGCCTTTCGACATTTTTTGGTCTCCAGGATCAGCTCCCACATATGCTCTCTGTACATCCAAAGTCCTAACTTTATGCTCAATTATGAATCACCTTGATTTGAGCCTTGAAAAAATCTTTGATCACTCTCTTTCTCTCCCATCTCAACTTCTCCCCGAGCTCTATTTGCTACACATGGTTTTAACTGTTGAAATTTTATAAACCCAAGTAAAGTTCCAATATCAAAAGATGAAAGAAAATACATTGCAGGTAAATGTCTGTTTATGCGAACAACTGCTTAAAAAGTGGCCATTAGATCCTGGGTATCTTCAAATAGTTTCAATAAATTGTAACTATAAATAATATTTTGACTTTTCCACTTATTCAGGATCCAAACAGGATGTACTATGAGTCAGCCGAACTTAAGATTTTTGAAAACATCGAGTGCGAGTGGCCAGTCTTTTACATCTTCCTAATGCTAGATGGCATATTTAGCAACAATAAGGAACAGATCAGTGAGTACCATGATGCTATAGATGACTTGATGATATACTTGCCTGACGCCTCTAAGGTCATTCCGGAGTTATACTACGTTCCAGAGGAAAAGGTAAAAAACGAACCCTTTCTGTCACAAAGTTGATGTTTTAATATCCAAAAATGGTTGAGGTTATTTAAGTATCTCAGGGTGTCACTTGTAGTGTAATGTTTCCACTCATCAAGGAAGCTGTAACAACAACCAGTAAAGATAGGTTGTTGAATTTAATGCCATTGACAGATGATTTGTAGAGTTTGTCACTTTTAAAACAAACTGTAACTCTTATTCTAAACCTACCACACTTTAGTAGTGTAGAACTACTTAGCCTAGCCTATAAGAATCAGGACTAGTCTGGTCACTTGCATGACATCAAAATGGAGGACATCAAGCCATGGATGACATGCTCATGCACTGAGAGAGGAGCTGACAAACCTTTTTATTTTAGCACAAGTTCATTCCTTGATTCTATACTGGACTTTAGGTGGACTTAGAATACAAGACTCCCGGTAGTCAGGACAGAAAACCGGGTGGACAGGTGCCACATTTATGGAGTCAGTCCCTCTTCATCCTCGCAATGCTCATGAAAGAAAAATTCATCACGCCCGGAGAAGTGGATCCCTTGAACAGAAGGCAGTCTATTCGTCCGAAACCAGATTTGGTTGTTCAAGGTACCATAGTGTAAAATTTTGTTTGCATTTAATCATGGTTGGGGGGGGGGATGAGAATTCAAATTAAAAGTCATTGAAATGCTGTGGAAAATCCTTTGAGGGATTGCCAGGTAACTAGTACTGAAGGTTAATTATTACAAGACATGTATTGTCTCCTCTGCCATGAGAATAACTAAACAAGAATTGTAGTCTAAGTTAAAAAAAGCGATGTGGAACCTATTAATGAATTAATAAAGATAGCTTGCTCCAGATTCACTTTTAACCCCAAGAGATTCATTGCTGTAAAAAAATTAAGGGGTTTGAACCTCTTATACATGTGTCATGTTGTTAATTTTGCTCTCACATTTACCTTGGTCACTCTTTCTAGTTTTGTATAAATTATGATTTTGATCCCAGCAGAACTTTTTCTATCAGATTCTCTTTTCTAGCAGAATCTCTTTCAAGCCATCTCTGGTCTTTCTTGCTTTACGTCATTATTTTATGATGCGGTCTTTATTTCCCAGTTGCTGTGCTAGCAGAAGACACTCTTGTTCAGCAGATTCTCAAGTCACATGACATCGTTGTACAGACAGTCGCCGAGGCAGCTCCTATCTTCATCTATCCTGCGAGAGTACTTATCCATGTTTTTAAACACCTCGGTGAGTATAACATACTCTGTCTTATCCGCCAGCATTGTACATTCTCAGGAAGTTTTTAAGTTAATCCTGCATGATTCTGAAAGAAAACCGATCAATGTTACCGAAGGGAACCTCCGCTCCTACACAAAGAATGGTTAGAAGGTACTTTAGTAAACGTCTGTTGATTTTGATAGAAATGTACCCGTTTACTCTGTACCAAGTTTTCTGCCTTTCATTCCAGGTGAGAACAAGAAGATGGAATTAACTGGTAACGTTTGTGGTGAGACAGGAGTCCTCGGCACGAGTATGTTGTATACCTTGCATGGTAAAATATTAGCCTTTGTACCTCAGGTGAGTTTACTTCATGATTTCCCTGGCTGGTTTACAATTTCTTCTTGCTGTATCGTTGGTAAAAGGCTATTTAATGCTTCCTTTCTGGTGATTGAGCTGGGTGTGATGGGGAGGAGGGGGGGGGGTGTGGGAGGGGGTGGGAAGGAATGGTGCCATAAACTGAAGGGTACTCCTGCATTTTTGTGATCATTCCTCCCATTACATGTTTTATTATGTAAAATGTCCTTTTGATCAACCTTTAGATACCCTAGGGCCTATAATACGTTCATGCACCTCGCTATGATCCTGCTATGCATGTGAGGTTAATTATGCAGAGAATCACAAAACCATGCACATGGAATAAAAAAGAAAGACAATTATGTTCAATATTAGTACATAGCAATAAAGAAATCACTGGGCTGAAAAATGAGGAATTGTAATGATTACATGCAACAGGTAGCTCTAAGTAAATCTCTCAGTTTGTCACAGTGGATAAATGACTCCTTGGTTAGACTTCTGCGATTATGCAGATTTTTTGTAGAGGATAGTGAAATCTTTAGTTTCCTGTTTTTATTGTTTATTAGTTCCTTGACCATCATCAGTTCTATCTTGCCCTTGACAATGACCTTCTTGCCGACCTTACCAAAAATGATATTAGTTTCCTGAGGAACAACTGGAGGGAACTGGGGAGACCCACCGTCACCATCACCGTCACCCACGGAATGATAGGTAGGTAAAATCAGATGGCACCCACCAGCTTTGTCAAAGGCAGATTCTGTCCTCCAGCGTTTTGATGGTTATCGTTCTTGTCCTTCTTGCCATGAAACACTTTTGTTTGTTATAAACAGACTTACAAAGTACTTTATTACAGCCATTTATCAATATCAACATTTACTCCCCTCCTAATAATCACAAGTTAAATTGGTCATCATGAATCTCCACTTTCTTCCTCTGGCAACATGCTATAAAGCTTTATACCAAACCTGCTCCCCCAAATACTGTTTAAGTTATGCTTTAACAATACCTCCACAAGTGTCTGCCATTCTCTAAAACATAGCATTCAGGCAGCATACAATCCTTTTATGTTTAATAGCTATGTATCTTTGGTAGCCTATCGTTTGCAACTTAGTCTCAAACCCTACTAGTACAGGATTTTAGTTTGTTTGTATAATCGAATCAAGTATATATTTATAAGTCCAAATATTACAAACTATATTAACACGTTTTGTACTTGTGTATGTATGTATGTTTGTAGGGGAGATGGCATTTATGAGAAAGAAATAAAATTGATAGTTATAGAGCGAGAGGAAAGAGAATCGTATTATCCTAAATAAGTAAAACTCTTGTTTTTCTGCAGCGAATGAAAGCATCCAAGCATCAATTCTTTCAAACATACGCAAATTCCAAACCGGTTACATCAATGGTGTCCAGGTCCAGATGGGAAACCTTGGGAACCTCATTAGCACCTCTTGCATCAAGAGGTTGACTTTCCTGGAGTCAGAGCACCCCAGTGACGCCTCTCTTGGTAAGTTTGGGGTGTGTTCGTGGGGCAGGGGGGGGGGTTCACTCTTTATTACGGTGGTAAGTTGAGTTAACTCAATAATGTAACTAATATACACTTTCTCCTACTGAGACTCGTTTCATATTTGACATGAGTTTAGCGAAACTTCAAAAGAGTGATTTTGGAGTTGATATGAATGGGTTTATCAAAGAATATCTCACGATGGGAGTTGGACCAGCTTGTTTCTTTACTTGCTCCGTATTACATGTTTTTCTAATTTTAAACTATGTTGATGTGGTGCCTTCAATGTGTAAAGCAATGTGTGAGTATTGGTTCAAATGTAGTACTTCAATATAGCACATTTAGACAACTAGGGAAAACAGCTTATAGGGTTATATGAAATTATATGTTTGGTACAAAACTATACAGATTACACTGCCTTCTGTTGAAATTTCTTCGATTCTTTTAATTTACAGGCCACCTCTGCCCCCACCTCACACCCCCCCCCCCTCCAAAATGGACATTCTTTAGCATAAGCTCTAACAGGAGTTGCAGTAGAAACTTTTTCCTCACAGAAATTTAAATCTAGGGTTACAAAAACAAAGCAGAATGTTTTACAGGTCAGTGTAAAACCTGGTTTTGCAAACTCTTTAGATTATTTCATATAGCATAAAATCCTGTGCAACTTATCTGAGTTGCTACCCAGTCACGAAGCTGTAAAACTGCAAATATTGAGTTCAGAGTGTGTAGCATTTCCATTGTTTTATGATGAAAATATTATTCCCTTTGTTGTAAACAAATTAAATGTTGCAAAGAGAAAAAGTTAATGTGAAGCATAACATGTACTGACAGTGTTCTATTGTGTGATTGTATTACAGTAAGTCTGGTATTTATTACATTTTTTGGTATTTGTTGCATTGTTCTTTCTTCAAGGAGGGAGAGAGCAGTTAGTTAAACGTTAATCTAACGTGAACCTAAAAAAAAGATGCTTTTGGAACATTTTTTTTGTTTCCATGTTGTAAAGAAAATGTGTATGCAGGAAAAAATAACCTTAAAAATGAAAGATGTCGAAGGGGTAAGATTCTCTTTTGTTAGCAAATCGTTTTTTATAAAGAAAGAAAGTGCATGAAGAAGAAAAGGGGCAAGATTTTCTTTTTGTTAACATAACAAATGATAATTTCCTTGCTTTTGAAAATTAGCACGCATGGGAAATTACTTTAATTTGAAAGAAACGTATCAAATGGGTTAATTTCTTTTCGTGCTTCACTTATTAAGTGTTTTCTTATTTTTTTCTCTTATAACAAGAAATGCATAAAGTGGGAAAATTACAAGAATGAAAACTGAAACATATCAGAGGCATTAGATTCCCTTGTGATATTTGCTGAAGAAATGTTTTCAAAATATTTATTGCTTTCTTTATAAGAGAAGAAAATATTGGCATGCTGGTGAAAAGTACATTTATCAATGAGTTTAGATTCTCTAATTTTTTAAGCTTATTTAAGAACCAGTTTGGTTACTTATGCTTTTATAAAAAATAAAAAAAACATAAAAAAAGGGCATACACAAGAAAATTACATGGAGGGAAACAGGGGTAATGCTTTTCTTCATTGTAGCCAAATTCAGTATTTAACTGTGGTAATAAAAATTAAAAATGGCTGACAGTCAAAGTGTTACTAATATATCATGGGGAATGCATATATATGAAGAAGATATTTGCAGGGTTTGTTTAAATAGTTCACTCTAACAGTTCTTGCATTTATTGGCCGCGGTATTGAAAATGCCAAACAGGTGTAACGGAAAATGTTGAGTGGTTGTTCTCTTTTTTCTCACAGCACGAGCTTTAGCAAAACATTGCATTCACTCTAGTTATGATCCTGTATGGCAAGGTAAGGTTAAGCCTTCCCATCATGCCACTGGTCACTTTTGAATGGTTTCACAAGAATGTCATTGTTTTGTTTGGTTTCCCACGAAATTAACCCCATTTTTTCCCGCTTGCAATATCAAAGTCTTCATTGACTTTGGTTACCCTACCCCGATCAACCATCACTTTCCTCTTGTATGCAACTGTTGTTTATTACAAATTTGGCAAATTTTTCTAGTTTTTACCACAGGAATCTGGAAATTGCAGTTGTGTGATACATAGAATCTTATTGTTGATGATTTTTTCAATGTCAAAGATCGAAAATATTGGAATTACAGACCTAAGATAGATGGACCTGTTGAATTTATAAAAATACTTTAGAAAACATCTCCCCTTATTATGATTTAACAAAACATTGCATTTATTCTAGCTATGATTCTGTATGGTAAGGTATGGTTAAGCCTTCCCATCATGCCACTGGTCACTTTTGAATGTTTTTGTTGTTTTGTTTTTGGTTCCTACTAAATTTAGCCCATTTTTCCCGCTTGCAATATCAAAGTCTTCATTGAACTTGGTTACCCTACCCTGATCAATCATCACTTTCCTCTTGTGTGCTACATTTCAAAATTTATTTACTCAACTGAAGACATGTTTACAACCATGAAAGAAGATAAACTTCTCCGCCTGCTATTTTCAGAAGTCACTGTCTTTGAAAAGTAATGCGATATGTCGTGCCGTACCTATAGTAGCATGCTATAGCAAGTTAGAGCTTCCTTGTTAGGTTGCTAGGCAACAGCAAAGATGTAAAAAGTGCATCACATGTAGCTTTCCATACATCTGCTGAGAGGTTTCCAATGAAAGTTTTTTCTCTTTCGATCAAACTTTCGGGCAAAACCTGCCTGTGTTTACTTTCATTCTTTGACGCTACAAAAAAAAAAAAGGAAGCCTGCAAAATTTATGTCTGCAAAAGTAGCAAACTACTTTTGTTCAAAATTCATCAGATTCCTTTTCCCGCAGCAGTCTTTTTTAATCCTACGACCTAAATGATATAGAGGACTTGTCAAATAGATGATTACATCAGAGTTGAAAACATTCAAACATCTGTATTTTTGAGGCATAATGGGTATGCTGGTATACTGACCCCATATTGCAGACTATAACTATTATGATTATTTTATGTTTTTTTTTATGTTGAGGTTTTCCTAATAAGGTCAATATAATATATTCTTGCTGGTGCTTCTAACATTTTCATAATAATTTCTATTTTTCGATCTCCGTTTTTGGTTCAACTTTTCATCTATTAATTAAGGATTTGCATATATTTTGTCTGTGATGCATGGTAATATAATGGCATAGATAATATAGAAATTAATGCACATGCTTTGTAGATAGACATTATCACATTCACTATTGCATTGGTTGCGGTGTCAAAGGTCATGACAGGACATGTGACACTAAACAGCCGTGGGATTTCTGTGGTGATATTCAGTGCAGGCTATATTGAATGCCAGAAAATTGCTTTAAAATATGAGTTGCGAGTAATTGTTTTCATATATATGACATGATTTAAGGGATATTTCCACTTGGTTTTAGTTGGTTGCTTTAACAAAATTGCTGGAACTATTCTGCACCTGTTTGTTCCAAACCACATCCACTTGTACCTCAAAGATATTTTTTTGTTGTCCAACTTGGGTGATACTCTGTGAATGCAGATCTGGCAACAGTAGTGTTAGTGATGCTGCCATGGCAACTATGCTGGAAGTGGTTTTGTTTTCCTTCACATTATTTAAATCATTTATTCAAAAATAAAATACAATTCATACAGGCATGTTATATTGTGATGAAATTCTAAATGAAGAGAAACTTGAATGCTAAGCAAACAACATTCCATATGCAATCACCAATTCGAGTACTTGAAAAAAAAGCAACAACAACAGCATTGAAATAGGAAAATAAAACTTTTGAAGAAGTTGTGTAATGACTGACATCACAGGCAACCATACTCCGATCCCCTTCCTTGAGTAAAGGATAGAATACTTAGACTTTTCCCCGTTTCATTCAAACAACTATTATATAAAGTTAGGAACATGGTATTGAGATGGAGGGGGGAGGGGGGGAGGGGGTGGGAAGGGGTAGTCAATTGATGTTGTAGAATGTGGTTCTTTTCCATGTCAGTGTCACATTGATCATCAGTCAACACAGATTAGCCCTTTAAAGCAAAGATTGCGTTTCGTTACTAGAATTACATGAATCATACAGTATTGCACATACAATCAGATCACACACTATGGCCCACTGAAGTATGTGATTTGCTCAGTTTTCAAAGATGAAAGATTAAATAAAGATGTATTTCTTGATATACCTGGGAGAATAGATGTAAAACTTTCTAATTGGAATCGAGATGACAATAATATCTTTAGGGCAGCGTTTTATATGTAAATCAGGCAAAGTCTAGATATTACTGCAGGAATTTGGAAACTGCCTTTGTGTGTTACATAGAATCTTATTGTTGATGATATTTTCGATGCCAGAGATCTAAATATACAGTAGGAATTACAGAGCCAAGATTGTTATAACTTGGAGGTTAAGAGCTGGCATCTTTATTGACATATAAAGCTCTTTTCATTTCAACACATGTCTTTAGATTTATTCATGAGTTGGTTGGCTGGTATCGTTTCTTCCTTTAAGTTGTACTGTATTTCCCAGTACAGGGTTTTGTTCCTATTATTAGCAACCAATATATATATATCACAATAATATATCACAAAATTTCATTTTTGCTATTGGTAATTTTTGCTATTGGTATTATTGAACACATTGTGATGACATTGGTGTATATTGCACACTCATTCATTGTAACATCCTCAACGTCCTGGGAAACCCCCCCCCCACCTCAATAAAAAAGAAACAGTTAGTACTATGTAAAATAATCACATTCTAGCAAGTGGACAGGAGAGAGTTTTGGCAAAAGTATATTATTATGTCTTGCTTTGTATAATTTTAATCTCAGATATATATTAGGCCACAGATAACTGTCTTGTAAGATCTTTATATCCCTTCACCTTCCACACACCACCACCCCCCAATCCCTACCCCTGCACATCATGCAGTGTAATGGTAAGGTTGTATCAATGTGTAAAGTGAATGAAGTAAGGCAGACCTTTCCTAGGTATAATATCTGCCATAATATTGTTGCATTTATCAGATATAAAATGTGGATTTGTCTTGCGATATAACTGACCAGAACCCCGCACCTGATTAATGTTTTCCTCTTGTACCTTTTTCCGATATCAGTGGATATGTCTAAAATAACGCATGATAAGTATCTTTGAGAATAAAACATTACCCATGCACACAGCACGGTAGTTTGATACTGAACTTGATATAGACAACAATGTCAGTCTATTTTGGGGTTCGGTGTCTGGTAGGAAGTGTTTTGTGGCGATTCAGGATCCAAACAGGTTGAATACTCTCAGATAAACATAGCTACAGATAGCTGCAGATAAACATAGCTACTGGCTACAGATAGCTACAGTAAACATAGCTATGTATAGCTACAGATAACTATAGATAAACATAGCTACTGGCTACAGAGCAACAGATAAACATAGCTACTGGCTAAATAGCTATGTCAGATAGCTACAGATAAACATAGCTACTGGTGACAACAGCTGCCACAGTACTGAAAGCTGCTACTGCAAAGACTCTGAAGTAGTCTTGTCTTGTGAGTTTAAAAAGCATCTGTTAAGACCATAGAAGGAAGCGGTACATATACAAGATGTGCTTTGACTCAATTTAATTCCTTCTACCTCTCATATCACAAATTTTTCTTCTCTGATATCTGTCCAAGTTGTAGGTCAAAGAAAGAGTGTGTTTGAAGCTGATTGAAGTGTTTGAATATGAAGACAAACTACATCAACCAGGGGAAAAGTTTGCTGTAGTAAGAGAACAGAAAGACAGTAGCACCCCCACTCCCCCCCCCCACCCCAAAAAAGGGGTAGAAAACAAATAATAGGGTCAAGAGATAGGTATCTGTTGAGGTGATTTCACGAGAGATGAAGTGACTGGGAGGAATATTAACTGGCATGTGTACACATCATTGGTAGTATAGATAAATATCTTGAAAGCTTCTTTAAAGCTGCATTCTCAGATTTTTCCTTTGTCTTAACAGGTGCACGCATCATTAAAATAAATACCTTGAAAGCTCCTTTAAAGCAGCGGTATGATATACCAAAAATATCTAAAACAAAATACACTGAAGCAGCATTCACAATTTCCTGCATTGTTTTTCATAGGCTTAATATGCACAACGTTAACAGTATTTAAATATTGTAAGACTATGTTTTGTCATCTGATTGCTAGCGCCTAGCAAATCCCTAGTGTTTTTACAAAGTCCTTTTAAAGGAGCAGTGTAAGTTTCTACGATAATGAAGAGTTCTTCTTTTGCATTGAGATTTAATATTCTAAAAGCGTCTTTAAAGTTAGCACATTTGCTGACAGTACTTATATCATACACAAAAATATTGAAAGACTGCTACAGTATCATAGTCTTGTGGTGTTTGTACAAAATCAATCAAATTGACAGCACCATATTCCGATATATTCACTAAGTCAGTAATAAAAAGGAACAAATCCCACATGAGACGTTACTGTACGTTCTTCTACTATGTGCTTCGATGTCACAGGTTGGGCAAGAATTAAAACAAAAAATCAGTGAAAATTGCTCAGTTTATGGCAAATAACCTCCTCTGAGGTAAATCAAAAGATATCTAAAACTTTTATGTCATTCATATAAATTTGGGAAGCAAAACATGATTTCTTCTTCTTTGATGTGGTCGTATCAATCCTTCTCTTCTCTGCAGCCCTTGTGTTAGGTCAAACTTCAGACCATGACCTCCATCCCGGCGTCTCTCAGCCGTCTCTCCCGCCGGTGGTCACCTTGGACAGCTCTGATGATGGAGCATCCACCCCTCAGAGCACATCCAGCATGGAGGGCAGCCGTAAGGTGCATGGCATCATTTCGAGAACACGATCCATCGACATGGATGTTGGCGTCGGAACTCAAGCAAGTAAGTCTCAGATGGCGTGCATGTCGTTGATTTAGATATTATACCCATGTCAAAACTAGACATCCTCTGGAATCCCATGAAAAGTTTGTTTTTAGAGATTACAGTATATATTATATTGTATCAATTAATCAATTTATCCCTATAATTAAATTTTTTTAAGTTATGTTAATAATTTCTACTGGTTTTGTATAAAATTCAGTTTTGTTCTTTCTTCTTTTCATTCTTTGATGTATTCTTGTGATTTTGCCTTCTGCTTCATTTTTTTTTCTCTTTCTTCTTACTTGTGTAAAATATTGCAATCCTTTTTATTTGTCAACTAATGAAAACAATTTGTGAACGTATTCTAGGTATGCTTCTTTGAAATTATGTAGCTATTGAATAAGCTTGAGTATATAGCAGAATCTTGCCATGGAAAAACAAAATGTTACTTGCAGTATTTGTATGTTATTATATATCAATGTAAAAACAGTATGTTCCGATTTGTTTATGGTGTTGACTTTCCCAACTGTTTGTAGTTTTGGTGTTGGGTATATCAAGGAAGTATTTATTTAGGAAACTTATCCTTAAACTAGGTTACCCATTTATGTAGGGCAACATGTTGTATATTATATCACAATAAATTACCACAACATTGCAGTACAGTACCTAGCATTACTTGACAAGTTTCTCTTCAAATAACCAAAGAAGAGCAGAAACTTTTTGAAAATTTGGGCACAACTTTCATTGTGAATAAATACTCAATGAGAATCATCATGATCGATTGGAATAATCCATAATATTGGAATGTTTGATTGTTATTATCTTCTTCAATGGGGACACAAACCCAACCACCCATCATCATCCTAGGTTTATATGACAGAAATCTTTGTAATGAACAATTTCCCAAAACAGCTTAGAAAAAATTTCTTTTTTCCGTTTGAGAGATGTACTAGTTATAAGTCGTGCCATGGCAGCTGTCATTTTGTAACTCTGTGATGTCATAGTGAATTTAGGATCTGAAACCTGTAATTTTTTGTTTCATTATTTCATTTATTTCATTTGATAGTTTCAATGTAGAAGGTCGACAGTGTTGACAATGAATTCAATGCCGTCATAAGGTCCTGTTAAGAGGTTCAATATTTTATATTCACTATTTGGAAAATCCATCTTCATGAATACAGAAAACAAACATTTTAGTAAATAAAGATTAAAGAAAATCTAAAACAAATTGAAGCACATGTGGCTTGATGATGTCATATTTTTAGACTTGATCAAGTCTTCAGCCATTTTGTGTTCAAGGAAACTTAAATCTGACATATCTCTCAAATAGAGTGACATGTTTCTTGGACGATTGGCAAAGGTGGTCGTGACATTTATCACTATCACGCAGACCAAATAATGACTATTGTGTTAACATTTCCATTAAAATCCATCGTGGTGTGCTTTATAAGCAGAGGAGTTTGATCTTTATTAGTGTAATCAATTTCTTTTCGACTTATATTTATGTTGAACAACACTCGATGAAGTGGCCGAACATGACAAGATATTTTTGGCAAATAATTAGTTCTTGATTTGACACTTGATTCTTTTAATCAGTGAAATTGATATTACAAAATGTAGTTATTTCTCTGACCGTCGCCCCCAGTTTCCGTAAAAAAAAGAAAGAAGCATTTTTGATGGAAGCATAGATGAGTGTGGCTTTCGTATTTTGGAAGAAAACATTGTTTATCTGTCATTCATTGATCGTGTGATTAATCTCTCAGGGAGGCGCTCGTCGGTCATGGCACCCCCTCCGGTGTTACGGCGCAAAATAAATCGTCAAAGACGAATCAGTAGGGACATTTTCCAGGAGGAAGTCACAGGTACCAGTGTTTGAGATAAGCAGAGCTCTCAGGGGTAACACTGGGTTGATATGAAAAAGATTCCTTCCTCATCCTTTACCCTTTCTTTTCTTCCTCCTCTTTCCCTGTTTTCTCTTGCCTCCATCCCTCTTTCCTCCCTCCCCTCTCCTTCCCTCTCTTCCCTTATCACTGACTCCTTCCCTCTCTTCCCTTATCCTACACGACTTCCCTCCCTTTCCCCTAACCCCTTCATTCTTTCCTCCTTTATCTTTCTCCCTCCTCTCTATCTTCTCTCCTGCCTCTAATCTCTCTCTTGTCTCCATCTTCTCTCCCTGCCTTTATCTTCTCTCCCTGCCTTCATCTTCTCTCCTGTGTCCTGCCTCTATCTTTTAACCTGCCTCCATCTTCTCTCCCAGCCTCCATCTTCTCTCCTGCCTTCATCTTCTCTCCTGTGTCCTGCCTCTATCCTTTAACCTGCATCCATCTTCTTTCCCAGCCTCCGTCTTCTCTCCCTGCCTTCATCTTCTCTCCTGTGTCCTGCCTCTATCCTTTAACCTGCATCCATCTTCTCTTACTGCCTCCCTCTTCTCTCCCTGCCTCCATCTTCTTTCCTGTGTCCTGCCTCTATCCTTTAACCTGCATCCATCTTCTCTTACTGCCTCCATCTTTTATCCCTGCCTTCATCTTCTCTCATGTGTCCTCCCTCTATCCTTTAACCTGCATCCATCTTCTCTTACTGCCTCCCTCTTTTCTCCCTGCCTTCATCTTCTCATCCTCTCTCCTCCTTCTCTCCTATCAAACTAGACTAAATATTCTCCCAATCATGCATTACCCTAGATCATGAACACAAAATTGTCAAAATAGTTAATGTAGATGCTGATGATTTACAACATGAAGTCATGTTATGCCATGTAGAAAAAAGAATATGTGTAAAAACAAACTTTTGCCAAAATCTTAATTCAAGTAGGACAATATGTTTACAATGTTTACTAAATCCTTAGCAAAGTTCTATACACATTCTGATATGCTTTTTCGGTTGTCAGTTGGTTTATTATCAATCAAAAGAAAGTAAAATTTAAATGTCAGCAAATGAAGTCACTTGGAATGTCATTGGCATCTTGTAAACTCCACCTTTAATCATATATAAATACTACTGTAGCTATTACCAAGAATGCTGTACATAGCAAACTCCTCTTATTCCTATCTGGTCTCCATATCTACTCAGATTCATAACTTTGAGAGCTCTCTTATTCTTCTGATTGCTGTCTTGTTTACATCCTAGCTGGAAGCTTGAAACTTAATCTTACCTTCAAAACTAAGCTCTGTTTTATACAGTGGCTGCTGCCAATGTTTTTATTACTGAGAAATGCTTTATTTTGCAGAATTTTAAAGTTTTGCAAGACTTTAAAACTCATCAATTCTGAATGACTGTCTGCATTAGACTATTTTAATAGACTGTTATTAAATCTGAAGTGAAGTTCTTCACTTATGTTATTAAAATGAGGATGTTTCCCTCTTTTCTTTGGCGAAATGTCTGTCTTCTCTGCTCGACCGGTATTTTTGTGTAAAGTACATGTATGCTGTTTTATCGTAAGTCCTGTAAGCATGTGTAGAGCAATTGACCCTTCGCTAGAAATTAACACTTCAGTATGTATAAAGTGATCAATTTGATGATTAAATCAACTTGCCAAAGAAGACTGCATGCACCGGCATGCCTGCCATATAAAATCACATTAAAAACTAACCTTCTCTGCATGAGGGAAAAGTTTTTTTTATGGCTCAAGGATAAATAAAAAAATAAAAAATACCAGGCGGTCTTTAGATCTCCCCCCCCCCCTCCCTTTTCCGTTGCTATATCTTCTAATGTTTGACCTTACAAAGTCAATTCAGAAGAGTAGCCAGCATTTAGTTTCTTTCAAAAAAATGTTTTGTATGTCGTGCTCTAGTATATTGTCAACAATATTATTTAATAATGTATTGGTGCCGATCCGTTTTGTACCGACATGAAGTGACCTTTCAAAGCGGCATCATTTCTTGCTGGTTCATACTTAGTGTGTAGTCTACTTTCTCATTAAAAATAGTTTTCATTAGGCCGGATTCTACTCGATGTGGTCGTTGTGCGAATGCTGAAACCTTTAACTTTTATGGAAGCTAAATCTGCAATGTTTGAAATTTCCTACTGTACTTTTCATACAATTGTTTTTCTCCATTCCCTATTTTTACCCCTAACTTTCTTAAATGGAAAAATAGCCACTAATTTAAACTTTTCCTTAGTTTTTTTTTGCATGAATTTAAAATGCAACATACTGCTGTGAAATTGTGTGTGCATCATTAGTGAACTATGAATGTCAACGATTATGGGAATTTTTTTTTTTTTTTTGTGATGCCTCAGGTACCAACTGCAAAGTAAAAATAACATTATAATGCAACAATTATAAGTGTGTATTTAGTAATATTCAATTTTCTGTTGGAACCTCTTTTCCTTAATTCCTTAAATCTGACCTGGTCACGAGTAACATTGAACTTATAGATTGGTCTCTGTTGCATTCCTAAATCTATTTTACTTTTTGTCCTAAATTTGTGTTTTATATTTTGCACTTTTGTCCTAACTTTTGTACATTTTATTCCTACATTCGACATTCTTGTCCATAAGGGTACGCTGGACAGCATACAGATGTCAAAGAACAGAATTCGAAATCCTTGTAAACAGGTTCACATGAGGACAAACAAGAATGACCTTGCTGATTAATTCACGTCAGCAATGGTCAAAACTTCAAGATCTTCAAGATAGTGTTGCATTAAATATTCTCATTACTTTGCAAGTAATCACTGTTAAAGCCAGTTGATAAGTTTCTTTATCTTAGTTTTTAATTTCTTTTTCTTCACTGAATGAACGAGTATTCGGGACACAACAACTTATCAAACATTATCTCGTCATCGGAAATCTAGATGTGGTTGCAATGTGTCTTCGATGACATTCTTCCGCATAGATAATAATCATGTCTCTTGGTTATTGCCTTTTTGAAATGTAGTCAGGATAATTGGTATAAAAAAAAAATATCCCGGCTGTCATGAATTCAAAAATGAAGCCTAACCTTTTCAAAGTGAAATTTGTTACGGTGAGAGTAACCAAATACTAGCCTAGATACCTACTGGCCTCTACCATTAATATGTGAAGTAATTCCCTCTCCATCATGAAATGTAAATGTGTCTGCAGGATGTCACATTGAGACAGGACGAATTGAGTTTTATAGGAATTATGAGGCTATCCACAGGTCTCTTAACATTTAAGTCTGTAATTCGTAGTAGCTCGTTGCATCCTACGGTTATCTTCCACCCCCGGTTAGTTTCACTCTAGAAGAAGGAAATGATCAATGCTCTTTGGGAAGTCTGAGAAGATTTTAAGAAACATTTGTTTAAGATGTTTATACTTGTAAACAAAATATCAGATTGATTCTGTTCAAGTTTCTTTCATGAGTTAAATCAGTTACACTGCGACCATACTGACCAACCGATTTAAAGGTCTGCTGTATAGACCCTAACTATACACGCTATCATGGAAAAAGTTTCTTGAGGTTACGTATTAAATCGACCTGCTTTGGTTGTAAAATGACCTCTTTTTACCGATTACTGTAGCCTGACACGCCTACCACATATTTTTCTCTTGTATGAGGGTCTTTGTGTGAATGCTGTATGGTTAACTACACTGTAGACATGAACATATTTCCACACAGTGTTTACCCAAAGAGCCTAATGGTGTTAAGAAGCTATGCAGGCTAATTGTTAAGCCTAAGGTCAATTTATGACAGTGGCAGGTCGATTATGTAATCACAAAACTTTCCTAGCTATAGCGTGCTATAATTGGAGCCAATAAAGCAGATCTTTAAACTATGATTTAAATTTCTTAAGATATTGTGCAGTAGAGCTTAATGGCAAAGTGTAGGTTTCCTCTTCTGCTGTGAGATGTCATACCCAATTTTTGTGAAATTTCATAACCGCTTAATATGTACATGGAATCTCTTTCAAAAGTTACTTATATATTCGCAACATGAAAAATCATGCAAATTTCTCCAGCATTTTTCTCCCTTGGTTCGGTACAGCTTTGAAAAGAAAATTGTTGCAGTGTTTGCTCATTAAAGTGGTATTCCTCTTTATATTATACTACAATTGTGAAAGCATACTCATAGGCCAGGGGAATAAGGTATGTAAAGTTAAAATTTTATATGAGTTTACTCAAAGCTGGGCTGAAATGATAGATACTATAAGGGCAGTTTTCAGAGAAATGAACCTCTTATAGCCAAATGTTAACTGGGTAACAGCAAACACACACAGTGGCTGTTTCAACTAGGTACTATCAACATGATTAGGTGTCTCAAGTGAGTAACCTGTGTCTTAGACATTTCGTAAACTTGACTTTATACTAGTCAGCATCCCATAGTGGTATTAATGCAATCCTTCAGGGTACTGGGTCTAAAGTAGTTTAATTAGTTTCAAAGGTAGTTTCTTTGTTTCAGAAGAAGAGTCCATGTACTCGGTAGTAGTTGTCTGAAAGGTTATCATTATTTACAGTACCTTCAGATTTTAGCTGAAAATTGATTTATTAATGTAAATGTTTAAAATTATCTTCCTAAAAAGGTTTCAAATATTTTTGCTTTTTTGGCTCTGGCCCTCCCAAAGTCTCTATTCCTGGATATTGTACAGTATACAGTAGAATGTCTCATTTTTGGGAAAGTGAATTGTGTCAGTAAAGTTGCTTGTTTAAGTTTAAACATAAGTGTCCAGTAATGCCTTGTTATTCAAACTGTAGGTGAAGGGTTGCCAAAACATTACTAAGAAAGAAATTTGCTGATATTTGTGGGAGAAAAGTGGAGGAAACTTGAATCATATAAAAAACTTCTCATAAGTGAAGGGGGGGGTGGGATACCTCCTCCCTATAAACACCTTCCCAGGTAACAACATCTGCCACTGAAGGGGGGGGAGGGGTTGGCATGATTATCCAGGTGAAAATTGGGATTAAAATGCAAAAAAGGTTTGAGAAGCAGGGATACAGTAAATGGACACTTTTAAATATATGAGGTCAATTCATTGATAATATTTAGGTGTGCATAACTAACAGTAGGCCTCAGAGGACTTTTTTTTTTTATTGCATACTAATTAATCTTCTGTAATTTGGTAATGTACATTTGTTGACCTTTGAATTTAACTGAATATTTAGTTTCTTACTTTGACCATTCCCCCTTTTTTTCTTCTTTTTATCGTATCCAACAATTGTGTCCTACAGCATTCCGACTTCTAGCAGAATCAGGTAATGGTATTTGGTCTCTCCCTGCTGGTGCTTTGATGTGCTGTCTTTCACCCACTAGTCTCAATCCCTGTATGTTTATACATTGTCAGCATGCATAGATATTTACATAATCTATTAAATCTCTATTTATATCATTTATTTCCCGTCCTCATCGGGAATAACAAACTATTCTTACTCTTTCTCTCGTGCAGTGTTTATAACTGAAATGAGTTTAGACTAGAAATTATTGATGTTCCGCACATGGTTTATAAATGCAACTTGATAAATGCAACTTGGCATATTATACAAATTTTGTTTTGTATTAATATCAGTGATAAAATTAAAAACGTTGTTTTCTGTGCTGTGTGTTATATGAAATTATTTCATGTGTTATGGATATTGTTCAATGTCATTTGAATGGTACAGTATAGTCCAAGCTCATACAGTGGTCACAAAAACCAAAGAAGAAAACAGCAGACTGTTGTCACAAAAAAAAACTTGTGATGACTTCTAAAGTTGACTGTCATTCCCAGCCACCATACTAGTTCTCACCATCCCGCTATCCAAACCAAATATATATTGTAATCTCACTGATTTACATTAAATGTTGTTTTCTGTTCTGTGTGTATTATGAAATTATTTCATTTTTTATGGATATTGTTTATTGTCATTGGAATGGTACAGTAGTCCAGAAGAAAACAATAGACTGTTGTCAAAAAAATTTGTGATGACTTCTAAGGTTGACTGTCATTCCCAGCCACCATGTTAGTTCTCACCATCCCTCCATTCAAACCATATATATATATTGTAATCCTAAGACAATTCGACTGCAGGTTTCATGACCTTTGGCCTCCTCTTAGCTTCTGGTCTTTTTCTGTCACTATATGTTTAAGTAGTTTATGGTTTCATTTGATTAGAAATGAAATTTTGGATGTTATTTTCTAGCAGATTGCAACACATGTCAGCTATCCTTGAGAAGTGGTTCTGATTTATGTTATCTTTCACTGATGCTACGTATATAACATGAATAATTTAGTAACATGGTTCCTGGTTACATTTTACAATCTTGACTGGCTTATAATTCTATACTGTATGCCCATGTTTGCAGTATTGTTTTTACAGTCATACAATAGCATTGATGATTACGTACCTGTTATCATATAGCTTCTTCAGTTTTTTTACTTTTCTTCTCTCTCCATATTACCATGTTAGTTATTACAGAGCTGATTATAATATTGGCTGGTGTAGGTGACTGATGATCAGTGCATAATTGGTGGTGGTTCAAATTGGTTCCAGCCCCTCTTTATGATATATAATCCCATTAAATCCTAACTTTTATATCTTCCAAGTCTGTGTCACTAAATACTGGTTTACAGCTGCTACATTTACTACATCTAACAATAATGTGTGACCAGTATTTTATAGTCACACAGTAATGGTTGTTGTACAGTAATTCACAGGATTTACTCTTGTCACACTGTTTAGCTGCTACTTTTACTACATCTCATTATAATGTGTGACCAGTATTCTACAGTCACACAGTGACTGATTTTGTACAGTAATTCACAGGATTTACATTTGTCACACTGGGTAGCTGCTACATTTACTACATCTAACAATAATGTGTGACCAGTATTCTACAGTCACACAGTGACTGATTTTATACCATGTCATCGATAGCTTTCTATAGTTTCTGTCATATCTCCTAGAGCTCTCGTTAGTACTGCATTGTCTTGTAGTATAATAATGCTGCTTGCAATAGGTTGGTGTAGGTCAGACTGATGTTACAGTGGTGCTGGCTTGGTGAAAGTCCCTACATTTATGATGTCACAACCCTTATAATTTTATTTCTCCCTAGCCTTGGAATGATCATCTACAGGAGACCAAAAGCAATTTGCATTCATGTTTTAAATATATTGCAAAATTTCAACTTTTAATTTCTTTTACGATTGGATGAATAAAAGCTCACACAATGAGTGTAGTTTCCTTTAGGGAGTTAAACCATTTTTTTACATTTTCTTAACTTGTACAATATTCTGTTAAATTGAATTATATTGTAGTATTCTTTATGCACAAGGTTTGTACTGATCATTTGTAGTAATTGTAAAAGTCCTTTTTCCCCTTTTTTCCCTTTTTCCAAGTTTGGAGGAGAGGAAAGCTATATTTAAAGAAATAGTTGCTCGTAAATTGCCAGTACCTACAGTCTAGTACAGTACAGGGAATAATTTGTCCGGTATCACATCGCAAATTGCCATGCAAAATGAGCAAATTGCTGTACAAGTGTAAAGATGCATGTAGCAGCCTTTATTTTACAAAGGAACCATAGTATTTATAACGGACAAAGTTCATAGCCTTCAAAAGTGCTATATAGACAATTTGAACACTGACTTTAATATTGCCTGCAGTACTTTATAGTTTGGGTTCATTCCCAATGGAATTTCATATGCAAATGTGCGTTCTTATTTGCAAGGCAGCAAATGGTAAGTTCTGTGTTTGTGAGGTGTAAAAATCCCCCCAAATGTTCAAGTTCTGTACAGGCCTGAACAGTTGGATTTGTAGAAGTCACTATTATTCATGCCAGCTACTACCTGCTGTATTTATTCCTAGTGTACTGCACTACACCTTGGGTGAAGCGTATCTCAGTGGTTCTGATGGCATCATTGTACTTTGTGTTCATACTTACACTGATGTACTCAAGAACAAGGGGAAGTTGTACTTGAAATCCCTGCTCATTGCTGTTGTACTTCCTACTACAATAATGTCTGGTGGGTTGGTATCGCAGGATAGCGTTCTACTTGTCTCTACTAAAGTCTTTACCGAAATCGAACCCATTGGTACTCAATATTGTCTTTAATTTGTTTTAGTTTTCATCACGTAATCAGATAAAGGTTAACAAAGCCATTGGTAATGGAGCATGGTTAGTAAAAGTCTAATATAGTTGGAATTATGGTTCACACATTCTTGTTCCTTTAATAATTATTCCAGACAAGGGGAATTGTATTTAAAATCCCTGTTCATTGCTGTTGTATTTCCTACTACAATAAGTCTGGTAGATGGTATAGTAGGATAGGGTTCTACATAAAGAGTTGGAATTATGATTCACACATTCTTCTTCCCTTAATACTTGCCGACCATTCATAGTATAAAGTTTATTTGTGACAGTTTGAAATTTTGACCAGCTAGATGTCATAAATTAGAAACTCTATAGAGAATTAAATGGTACAGAGTGATTCCAACCACAAAACCCATTTGGACCCCTTCATCACCCCCCCCCCCGCCCCTCCCCATCTTTTCTACTCTCATTATACGCAGTTGTATTACCAAATACACAGGCAGAGAAGACCCTTCCTTACCCCTCCATGCACTCCCTTCTTGACAGTTTTCTTTATAAAGATGCTATAATTTTAGACATGCCACACGTAGAAACAGTGCTGAACTGTCAGTAATAATCATAAACCAGACTAGCAAAACTTGTTCTTCTGCTCCCCCCCACACAGTTTGGCAGATTCATATGAAAACTATCTTGGTTTTCTTGTTGTGTTCGATTTGTGCAGTATTCCTTTAAGTGAGGTTATTGTTCTTAAATGTTTTTGAGTGTGTTTTTTTTTTCATTTTTGTTTTGTTTTGTTTGTTTGTTTGTTTGTTTTGTTTGTTTGTTTGTAGATTTTATGACTAACATGCATGCAGCAGCTTATTTTGCTTTTTGCTTCTATTCATTCTTCTGCATCTATAGTATCTACCAAGTTTAGCACCCCCAAGCACACCAACCACTTACCGGCTGTGACCGAGCTAGGAGGTAGCTTTGAAAGAACCCTGCAGAAGGCCAAGAGCTTCTGTGTGGGTGATGGGAGGTTCGATGGTATGTTGCACCCTCACAGAGATCATTTTTATTTCATATATTCTCCTAGGATAATATTACTATCTGTAGGATGGATGTTTACAAGGTTTCTTGCGTGTCAGATTCAGTAAGAAAGTATTGGCCAATTTGAACTGATTTAAGTACTGTATTCTTGATATCAATGTACAGCTCTTAAATCACTTCTAGACCAATAGAAAATCCCCCAAAACACTACCTGCAAAGGTAACTTTCTTTGGGATTTTGGCCCTCAGGAATATTTTCTGCCGGGGAAATTTTCTCGTCAAAATTTCCTACTGGAAATATTTTCCCGCAGGGTTATATTTTTCCCACAGGCCAAAATCTTGAAGAAAATTTCCTGCGGGTTTTTTTATGAGAAAATTCATGGGATATCTTTTGCAAAGGTTTGAACTTTAAAAATTAGGATGCTTCGTAATGTTCTGTCTGCCAGTGGGAGGGGGGGGGGTGACTGATCAATCTTATTCTGGGGGCTCTAGGACTATCCCGCCCCCCACTCATAAGTATGAACGGATGTGCCCCTGTAAAGGGTACGAGATTGATCCATGAGACTATCCAGTATTAATAGATAACAAGTTTAATCGAGAGTTGGCGACTTAAATGTACTTTCACAGGGACTGACAGTAAACGTAGAGATAGACGTTTTCATACTGTGACATCTATTCAATGATAACGGACTCCTTTCCAGATACAATTTTTACAGCAAAAATAATGGACTGATATTTCAACATTTAAAGAATTAAACAGTCCAAATATGCAGGTAATTTTCTACTCACAAGGTTGATGCTGATTTTCTTTGCCTGTGTTTTCTGGTGAAAAATTTGGTTGGTTGGCAAGTGTTTTGCTGTGTTGAAAATGAAGGAGGTTGGGTAGGGGGACGGGAGGGGAGGGTAGAGGGGAGTGTCAATAGTGCATTCTGGTCCCACATTGAGATTTTGTTGTATAACAGAAAAAACAAAATGGTTTTCCTTTTGAATGTCTAACTCATAAAATAGTATCGACGTGTTTGTCTTTGTTGTAAATAATACCTTCTTGCAGTAATTTTTGCTGGCATATAGTTCATATGTGAAATGTAGTCTGTAGTATTTCATTATGCATGACTAGCTTTTGATGATTGCTTACTGTAATACAATTTATGTGTCTGGGCAGTGAAATTAATCTCTCACTGTATATCCCCATCTTCATTGTACATATACAGTACTGTATATCAAATTACTGTACTATGTGGGTAGATTCTTATATTATATTCAGTAAGGTGATATGTAGTCATATAATAAACATCTGATTGAATGTTTGGTCAGATTGTGTCAGGCATATTAGTTTCTTTGTTTGAGTTTTCATATTCCCTATATGTTGTTGCAATTTATGTATTAAATTTGTCAAGATCTGGTGGTAGGATCATATACAGTACTCCACTATGAAAGGAAAGGCAAAACTCGGAAAATGATTATAATATATAATATGTTACCAAAATTCCAGGATAAAATGACCATGTCAAATTCAGTCGTTTTGCATATATGGAAGAAATCAATTAAATTAAGATTAAATTTAAATTCTTTTCTGGTTTCTCTTTACACTGTTTTAGCAATTTACTGGTCAGCTTCCACCAGCATTGGTCACGATAAATGAACTTCAGTTGCAAGCACTGCACGGCCCCCCCCCTCCCCCTCCTCAATACATTTTTTAAATATTAGTTGGCCACGTTACGTGAAACAAACTGTGTGTTGTCGTTTGATAAATAACATATACTGCCCCCCCCCCCCTCCTCCAAGAATGATGTCCTGGATTATTTAAAATCAAAACTTCCATCGTTGCCTTAACCAACCATACTGTTAGCATTATTATGTACCATATATGATATATGCAAGCCTAAAACAGGATACAGTTACAGCACAGGTGCAGTACTAACCGATAGTAAAAAGAATGAAGCCCAGCTTGGCACAAGAATATTAAGGCAGTGCAACTTAACAGTCCACATTTATGATAAACATAACAACCTTTGGTATTCTTTGGCACAAAGATATGTTCATGAAATTTTGTCACAATGTTTGCTGACATCTGAAATAAGTACAGTTAGAACAGCTGCCTTGTCAACCTTTTGTTAAGTCTAATGAATTATAGTTAAACTTTTGTTTGAAAACTCTTCAGATGGAACCAGCGCCCTTTTATCTCCCCTCTCGCCTTCGATGGACGAGGAACACTTTGTTCTGCCCGATGACTCGACAGACACTGCATCGTTGAGGAAGACGGCAAGCTGGCTGGATACAACAGAGGTGAGAAATGACTAATAACTTAATTGATTAAATGTTTGGTTCTTGATCTTGTTAATGAATCAATGGACTTGGTATTATCTGAGAAGAGATCTCTTGAATCATACTGTATTTTAGGAGTTTTCAAGTCAAACGTATTGTTTTAAGCACCTTAACTTGTGTTTTGTAAAGCTTTCATTTGGCCAAACTGCACAAGTGGAACCTTGTACTAGTCAATCACCCAGCATGTCTGTATGCAGGTTCATACGGCATCTTTACATGTTTGTTCTAGTCAATCGCCAAGCGTGACTGTATACAGGTTCATATGGCATCTTTGCATGTTTGTGCTAGTCAATCACCCAGCCTGTCTGTATGCAGGTTCATAGGGCATCTTTGCAAGTTTGAACTAGTCAATCACCCAGCGTGTCTGTATGCAAGTTCATATGGCATCTTCTCATGCTTGTACTAGTCAATCACCCAGTGTGTCTGTATGCAAGTTCATATGGCATCTTCTCATGCTTGTACTAGTCAATCACCCAGTGTGTCTGTATGGAGGTTCATACGGCATCGTTGCATCTTTGTACTAGTCAATCATCCAGAGTGTCTGTATGCAGGTTCATACAGCATGTTTGTATTAGTCAATCACCCAGCATGTCTGTATGCAGGTTCATACAGCATGTTTGCATGTTTGTACTAGTCAATCACCCAGCGTGTCTGTATGCAGGTTCATACAGCATCTTTGCAAGTTTGAACTAGTCAATCACCCAGCGTGTCTGTATGCAAGTTCATATGGCATCTTCTCATGCTTGTACTAGTCAATCACCCAGTGTGTCTGTATGGAGGTTCATACGGCATCGTTGCATCTTTGTACTAGTCAATCATCCAGAGTGTCTGTATGCAGGTTCATACAGCATGTTTGTATTAGTCAATCACCCAGCATGTCTGTATGCAGGTTCATACAGCATGTTTGCATGTTTGTACTAGTCAATCACCCAGCGTGTCTGTATGCAGGTTCATACAGCATCTTTGCATGTTTGAACTAGTCAATCACCAAGTGAGTCTGTATGCAGGTTCATACGGCATCTTTGCATGTTTGTACTAGTCAATCATCCAGCATGTCTGTATACAGGTTCATACAGCATGTTTGTACTAGTCAATCACCAAGTGAGTCTGTATGCAGGTTCATACGGCATCTTTGCATGTTTGTACTAGTCAATCATCCAGCATGTCTGGTTCATACAGCATGTTTGTACTAGTCAATCACCAAGTGAGTCTGTATGCAGGTTCATATGGCATCTTTGCATGTTTGTACTAGTCAATCACCCAGTGTGTCTGTATGCAGGTTGATATGGCATCTTTGCATGTTTGTGCTAGTCAATCACCAAGTGAGTCTGTATGCAGGTTCATACGGCATCTTTGCATGTTTGTACTAGTCAATCACCCAGCGTGTCTGTATGCAGGTTGATATGGCATCTTTGCATGTTTGTGCTAGTCAATCATCCAGAGTGTCTGTATACAGGTTCATACAGCATCTTTGCATGTTTGTACTAGTCAATCACCCAGCGTGTCTGTATGCAGGTTCATACAGCATCTTTGCATGTTTGTGCTAGTCAATCATCCAGACTGTCTGTATACAGGTTCATGCAGCATCTTTGCATGTTGTCAGTACTTTCACTTGCTCGTGTTATTTTTATTCAGTGATCTGTAAACAGTACCTACTACTACATTAGGACCAATATGAGAGCTCACTCTATAGAAACGCTGGAAACATCAGCACAGTATGTAATAATAATTTATCTCAAATAATTATGTAACTAAATTAAACAGAAAGTAAATTACATGAAAATTGCTGTGATAAATGTAAATACTACCTTATTCCCTGTCATCGCACAGCATGACGGCCCAAAGGTATATTTCAGAAGTATATTAATACATGCTTCTAAATTAGTCAAAAACATATATATTCGATATCCACATTGTATTGTTTGCTTTGATGTTGGAATTACATACTCATATATGTACCACCATTTGGTTAAAAAGAAAAGATGTTTTATCTCTTCAATCAGGTTGATCATGCGTTAGAATGAATTTCTGTCAGTAAGAAAAAATGAGTATAAACTATAAACTGTATCGTACAACATGTGAGAGTTTTCTGGTTAAGTGGTTTTAAGGCAGTGGACTTGTGATCTAAGGATTGCAGGTTCGAGTCCAGGCCAGATAATTGCGTTATGTCCTTGGGCAATGCACTTTATCTCCATTGCCTCTCGTCACCCTGCAGGTGTATAAATGGGGACCTGTGAGGTAAATTTTCAGTTGGGCCCTATTTAGCTGCTGCCATGTGGAGGGATTGTCTGTATATTTGAAATATTATTGTTGACTAAGGTAATATTGTGATGCCCCTTGAGCACAGTTATCAGTGGATATGTCTGCGCTTTATAAATCCTCAATATTGTTAGTATTATTATAAGATAGAAAACCCAGGAACCTGCTACATAATCAAGCAGCAATGAATGTGAAGCTATGTTTATATAATGGTTATCTGAACTCTATACTCTTTGACTATCAAACTTCATCCTCCATCCATGCCTTAATTCTTGAGAGGGCCTCTGTACTCATGTTTAATCTTGTCTTTCTGTTTGTCTGATCTCATGTGTTAGCTATTAGAGTTGTACGCTGGACAGGAAGATGCAGAAATTGTCGAACAGCTCAAGGCTTGTACCTCCCTCAGTGAACAAGCGGACATGGTCCACTACCTCTTTGAGTCAAAGTAAGCATATCACTGGTTTATATATCCACGTTTAAAGCTCTTCAGTGAACAAGCGAACATGGTCCACTACTGTACCTCTTTGAGTCAAAGTAAGCATATCACTGGTTGATATATCCACGTATATAGCTCTTCAGTGAACAAGTGTACATGGTCGAAGTAAGCAATTACTGGTTTATATAGCCACATTTACCGTTCCTCAGTGAACAAGCAGATATGGTCCACTCTTATCTCAAATTTGGTGTATATATTACCTGATAGAAGATTTGCTGGTTACAGTATGTGCTAGTATTTGTGATTTCTGGCCTTTAATTTCTATTAGCTTTATATGTTTTATCTTGGCTTTCTTCATCTATAAATTATTCTTCCAATTTCTTGATCGCAGATTAATATTAAAAGTGTGTCAGTTTTTCCCCCTTCTTTTTATTCAGAGGAAGCCATTAGTTTGTTTGATTTCTTCCTGTAATGGAGGGGTAGATATATTGTAAGCAAACCAATGTCTGTGAAAAACAGTTTATGCAGTACATTTCTTTTGAAAGTTTCCACATTATCTACATATCATGCTTTTATGTTTTAACTTATTGCAATTATTAACAGGGGCCTGGATTGGAATACCAACATTAATGAAACCTCCGAGGTTACAGTCAAAAATTTAATGGAAGAGCTTTACTACAAAGTGAGTATGACTCATTAATGTCATAGATTTTGATCAACGTTGTTAATATTCTGTAATTTTTTTGGGTTTCTAGCAGATTATTTCCCGTTTGTCTTTATTAAGTACTAAATGGTGTTTTTAGCCTTCCAGAATATTTTCAAATAGCTAATTGATCCGTGTTCAATGTAACAATGTTCAGCCACTTAATTGCAATTACACTGTCGCAA
This sequence comes from Apostichopus japonicus, assembly GCF_037975245.1. Classification (NCBI taxonomy): domain Eukaryota; kingdom Metazoa; phylum Echinodermata; class Holothuroidea; order Aspidochirotida; family Stichopodidae; genus Apostichopus; species Apostichopus japonicus. The sequence goes on from NC_092574.1 coordinate 15,353,643, forward strand.
CAAATTTGTTTAGCGTTAATACATTTTATCTGTAGGAATGAGGACAATTTCGCTGCAGGCCTGGGAAGATGGGTGTAAGTTGAGGGTTTCCAAATTGTTCTTTCGTAAGTTCAAAACTACTATTTGTAATATGTCACAGGAAATTTACAATTTTTCACTTATTCACGAAAATGAGAGACAAACTACGCGAAAGGAACTGTTTGCAAGTGATCCTTTCGAAAGTGTCTTTTGAAGGGAAATTCAGAGTATTGTTACCATGGTAACAGTGATATTTTTCATTTCTCTGATAGAGTGCCAAACACAGAACCTGGTCTTTGGTCAGACATGCGGCCGGAATACTTCAAAAGAGAGTCGAACATTTGGCACAGAGTGTGACTGATCTTCTGGTCAGACAGAAACAAGTCTCTGTAGGGTTACCCCCGGAGCCCAGGGAGCAGATCATCACTGCTCCTCTGCCTCCCAATGAGCTGGAGAAGGTCATCTATAACAGCTGCGGAGATGACAGAAGCTGTGCAGTATTAACGCAGGTATGACCGACATCCACCTGATCTCTCTTGGATCAGATGATGTTGTTTAAACTGTTAACAACTCTGATATCAGTCGATTAAGACTGCGATGAAACTGATGGTTCTGTCCATCTTTTCCTCTTTACATTAGATCGTGGGGTGCAGTAGCTTTAACCTGTTTGTAACATGTGTTGATTACTGCATTACAAGTAGACTTACTGTACCTTTGACTTTTCAAAACTGACTGCTTCTTAATACCATATACCCCTTCTTTATGCCCGCCCCTCTTATCTCACTTGCTCTAAACATGCAATCCTTGTTATCTATCTCCTTACGGTCATCATAAATTCTTTGCAATCCCTTCACATTCATATCAAAAATTCTTGTCCTGCCACGGTCTTGTTCTTAAATTTAAGGTCCTTATCAGGCCCCTCATGGGCTTCCCCCCTCCTCGCTCATCTCGATTGTTCTTCTCTCTCTCTTCCCTCTTTTTCAAAGATTAAACCTGATTATGCATCATCTGCCTCTTACCAGATTTCCTTCTGTATGCCTCTCTTCCTCCCAGAGTAGACATCCTTGTCATAAACACTTGTTTCCTTTATAAACACACATCCCTTGATAACCTAACAGACAGTCCATCTGTCCTACCATGCTCCTTCTCTTGAAAGGTCCTAATCAAGTCCCTCTCAGGCTTCCCCTTACCTCCAAATCTTGATTCTCTTTTTCTGTTAACAGGGATTCTTCACAAACCCCTCACTCACATTTATATCCTACCCCAAACCTGGCCCTGTCCTTTCCCCTCTCCCTCTATTGAAAGGAATCCTTGTCAGATGTACCCCTCTCAGCTCACTTCCCTCCCACAACTCTTTAGTGACCCCCTTCTCCCCAGCCCCCCCTCCCTTAAAAGAGTTCCTCATTCTGCCTTCCTCCTCTCAAACAGAGCTCCTTGTTACCCCATCCCTGCTCTTTCCCCATTGACAGGAATGCTGGTCTAACATTCCACTGCTAATGAAGTGAAAGTTGAGTTCCTCAATCTGCCCACCTCCTCTCAAAACTGAGTTCCTTGTTTGCCCCACTCCCTGCTCTCTCTCCCCCCATTGACAGGAATACTGGTCTTCCATTCCACTGCTAATGAAAGTGAAAGTTTATGCTAGTCAACAAGATATGAGTTTTCTTGGTATTGATTTTTTTTCGAGAAAAAAAAATCTCCATGACCTTTTACACATATGCTAAATTTCCTTGTTCTGTATCGTTTGATTTATTGTGATGTAAGAAAGAAAAGGGTCTGTTTAAACAGATTGTTGAAACCAAATATCACTGATGCAATCATTATCAACTTAAAATAAATATAAAAATGTGTGTCAAACATGAAATCCATTACCTTTAATGTATATATGCTAAAAAAAATTATCCTGCATAGTTTGTTAATATTGTGACATACAGTAAGAGAGAAAATTGTACGTTTAAAGCGGGTTTGCTGAAACCAAATATCAACGTGAAAATCATTTGAACATATTAAAGCCAAAACATTAACTTGAAGATTATACCTTTCAGTCTGGGATCTGCATATTAGTATATGACTTTCCAATATCAAATTTCAGACATCTTCCAAATACTTCTCCAATACAATGCCTTTTAAGATTTTATCTTTCTCAATAAGATTACAAACAGTTCCCAGGGCACTTGCGGAAACTTAAAGTGACTTATATGGCTCAAATTCCTCGAAGAGAGAGAATAAAGTGTTAAGAAATTGCTTATCTACTGCAACATGTGAAATTTGTGTATAACATCTGCCTGTAAAGGATGTTAAAGTTGATGTTTTAGTCTTGTATGAGGCCAAGGCCCCCCCTCACCTGACTTTACAGCTTAACCCCTGGTCATTGATAACTTGTCACACCCACACAGCAAAGTGTGCACCATTCAAACAATCTCTCCTGGGGCACTACAATGCACCACATCTACATGTCCCCTGGGGGACTTCACGTAGGGTGCAGCCACAAACCGGCGCACGCAACTAAATTTAAAAGTTACCTCGCAAGTCCTCATTTATACACCTGGGTGAAGAGAGGCAATTAAGATAAAGTGCCTTGCCCAAGGACACAATGTAACTTTCTGGCCAGGACTCGAACCTGCAGGACTCGAACCTGCAAACCACTGCCTTAACCACTTGACCACATCCTGTTAGGATTGAAACTTGGGGATCTGTAACTTACTCCAGAGTTACAGGGTAGTAGACATTTTTGGACACTGTCACAGATAGAAGAAATTAATAGAATTGTTGACATCTGCCTTCCTTCATCATACTGGTGTTAATTCTCTAGAAGAAATAAAAGCACATTTATCAGGTTAAGCCATGTTTCAACTGTATATTCTCTGTCTGAAATTGTATTTTGAACTTCTACAGGCTTTTTCCCCCTGTCAGGCAACCTAGGAGTGACAATTCTGCCCCGCTATCCCTCGCTAAACAGGGGTAATGCCAGCACTTAAGGGCTTGACCCCTGACCTTCCGGCCAACCCTGTTCTTTGCTCAATCCATGTACGGTGAGACTTGTGTGGGCCTTTGCTTCAACCTATGTTTTTTCTGGTGATCTAGAATAATGTTTAATAGTTGAGAGTCCCTGAAGTTACTCATTGGCTGATAACACATGTTATCCTGTTTGTCTTTGCTCTTACACCCAGGAACTTCTTATATATCTGTCTCTCTTCATTCGGACTGAGCCTCACCTCTTCACCCAAATGTTCCGTCTCAGGGTGGGTCTCATCATGCAGGTTATGACCTCTGAACTTGCCAGAGCCATGAACTGTGATGGTAAGAAAATATTTTTTTTTAATTTGTCTTAGTTAATGTCTTCTTGTCATAGTGTGCAGTCGCCTGTCAATATTCCTATTTGCTGCAGGCATTTTATGGTGCACTTTGAGATTTCTCTGTACGGTAGTTAGGGATTCCATTTTTTTTTAATACTTTTTGTTGTTTGCTTTCAAATAAAGTAAAGCAAGTGCATTGATCCATACTGAGCTGTTGCTCTCATCCAGAATGGTGAAATCGGCTTGTAAATAGGCCTAATAATCATTAGCAACTTGAAGCCAGAGGGAGAATAACCGAGAACTACCAGCCTTTACTCATCAAGCCAACCCCCCCCCCCCTGAGAAAAAAATGTTTCTGCTCATTGATTAGTTTCGTTTGAGAGATCAATGTTCTTTCACTCTTACAATAAAAGTGAAATTACAAATACTTTGCTGTTTTTTTTAATCATTTTCTACTTGTGTGCCAACAACTAATAAGTTTTTACATGTTACAACTGTACAGTAGTTTTTTCACTTTTCCAAAGTGTCAACCTATTCTAACTTTTTTCTCAAAATTTCCAATTCAAAAGATATTTTTTTATGGACTATGTGGGACACCTCCGAAATTCAACGTCATCAAGTTTTGTTTCTTTCTTTCTGTATAATACTTGTTTTAGCTGAAGATGCCTATGAACAGCTGGTCACTCTTAGCCCTTATGAATTGAAAGAACTCCTACATCACATACTCAGTGGCCGGGAGTTTGGAGTCTCAATTAGTAAGTCTTTTGGTCAGCTTTTCAAGTTTAGGCAGAGAAAAACTCTCTACCTGAAAAAAAGAAAGATAGAGAAAAGCAATCAGGTTGTGATTCACAACCTTTATTATCAATTGGAAAATTGTATGATGACTGTAATTGCCTCTAAGCAAAATGGTTAAAGTCATAACTTGGAGAAAAACTTGCTGATAACTTCAATGTTTATAATTAAGGTTGACCTGATCGCTGGAAATTGTCTTCGTCTGTCAGTACTTAATAAGATAAAAGTCACTTAATTTATACACATCTAAATCTCCAAAAGAAAATGAGGAAGTTTCAGAATAAATTCTCGTAGCCATCTCTGTAGTTGTACTGAATGGTACGTACAAATAAGATACACCATTGTGTCTGTATATTGCCTGACCGGAAAGTTACAAAGTGCACATGTTAAGACAAAGTCTATATGGAAGAATATTCATTTTGTAAGAAAGTATCTTTTGTAAAAGTTTACTGAACAAAGTCTAAAAAAAAATGCTTGCAAAAAAATAAACATCTGTTGAAACATACTGCTCAAAATCTCTTATTCACTGCTGGTTGTTCAACATGTATGGTTCAAATTCTATCGCACAAAATGGTTCAATGTCTATTGCACAAAAATATATGGTTCAAATTCTATTGCACAAAATATATGGTTCACATTCTAATGCACAAAATATATGGTTCAAACGTCTCTTGTACAAAATATATGATGGTTCAAATTCTATCGCATTAAATATATGGTTCACATTCTAATGCAAAAACTATATAGTTCAAAGTCTATTGCACAAAATATATGTTTCAAATTCTGTTGCACAAAATACATGGTTCAAAGTCTATTGCACAAACGATATGGTTCAAAAGTCTATTGTACAAAATATATGGTTCAAAGTCTACTGTACATATTATGTTTAAATAGTACAGCCAAATACTGTACAGAAGATATGGTTAAAAGCAACTTTTTCAAATGCATCATTAATAGTCTATTGTTCACAAAGTTACTATGAAACGTTCTGTGCAAAATATGTATTCAAATTCTACCAAAATACATGGTTTGGACTCAAAGTAAACTGTACAAAATCTAGTCCGGTGTCAACGTTATGTTAAGTTTATCTTTTAGGCAGAACGTATCTACTTTTATATCTATTCATTCTTCTCCTGGCAAAGTTGATATTTATCAAAAGTTGATATCATGTTTCCTCTCAGAGCTGCAATTTTTTTTCCCCCCAATAAATGAAAAGTTAGATTTATTTTTTTTTATCTTTTGGACATGATAATTGATGAAAAAGTTTATTTTATTCCTTTAAATGCTTTCAGTATATGAACATCTCTTATTACTCGATGGAGCCATCGAGCTAATTTCCATTTATACTTATCTTATTTGATTTTACACTCCATTGAGATGGAGATGGCTGGAGTTAATAGGATGCTGTTTATCTTGGTTGTAATCTGCTGATCAGGTACCCCTTTAAAGTAAGACACTTAAAATTTCATGTTATGTTCGCAGCTAGTGACAGTGTCAGTCAAAAACTTGCAATTTAGTCTATAAAAGGAAAATATTTTGACAGAAATTAAGAGTTGACTGGCTTTTTTTTTCAAGTTAGTTAACATTTAAACATTTGAATATTAAGCTGTCACTGTTATCAATACCATGTGGATGAAATATGTGATACACTACTAACTAGTTAGTAATAAATGAGACAAATAATAATTAGTTAACTACAGTAACAAATAATACCAATCAGTCAGGAAAATTATTTTGTTGTGATACGAAGCAGCTGTAAGCATATTCATGAAGCTTGCAGCAAAACTATTTAATTGTTTGCAATTTGGACGACCATGTCTGATGAGAAAATGTGAAGATTGCTCCTGGAATATGGTCAAGCATCGTTTGGACCTGCTACCTATTCAATCACCAAAGTGTTAAATCTGATAAAATATGCAATCATTAATTATTTCATACTTATCTTTGGAAGAAAAAGGGGAAAAAAAGGGATCAGAGATCAACTCTGATCACTTACAGTCAAGTTGTGAGTAAAACTGGCAGTTTCATGTGTGTGATGAGACTATTATATCCTGCCAGTAGTACCATCAACCAGATTATATCAGCAAATAAATGCGAAAGGCTAAGACCTTAAATCGTTTCCATAAATTACAAATACCAACGATCCGCAGTCTACAGATGCAGAACTACCGATATAATAGTTACAGAAGGACCGGCAAAATGTCGGCATGTAGCTTTAAGCGAATCGCTTTGCAGCGCTCTCTATACAATGAGGCGATCGTTTATATCGTAGCATAAACAGGATACAATGTCTGCATGGTCTGTTTATGTTTTGTTGGATCTCTCCAGAAGTGTTTGTGTAAACAGAAAAAAAAAGACCAAAAGGGAGAGAAGTGAGTACGTCCATAGCGACAAGACTTTTCTTCTCTTTGTATTTTTAATGACAGGACATTTTCTTATTATGGCCAGACAGTTTCATGACAACAAGTGCGATATACACGCTCCATCATTCTCATGCAGTGAGCAAAATACCACCGAAAAGGTTGTTGCCTTTTCCAGATGGATATTCTCATGTACTGGCTGGAGAAATTTGTTTTTAATCGGTGGTTCACCTTTTGAGACAGCCCGCCTCATTTCATTCATTTAAGACTGAAGTGTTAGATTGATAGTGTCCTTCCCAAGCTTAATGTGCACCATTTTTAGCCCCCGCAGTGCGTGGCTAAAAGGTCAACAGTATTTGAGACCTCTCAGCTTCAGTGTAAAAATGAGAGATAGGGAGGGTATACTTGATGCATAGCGTGTCTTCCCTGTTATGAGAACCTTGTTGTTTCTGGTGAAGATCAGAGGTCGGCAGAGGTCAACATAGTTCCCCATGTGAGGGGTTATGAAAATAGTATTCCATGCATAGCACATTGCTTCTATAATATGCAATACTTGTTCAACTATTGATGGTGTTCAAACATCGAGTGCATTCATCAGAATTAATTGACAATCTTAATTGTGAGCACAATATCTCAACAAGTCACATAATATCATACAACACATAGCTTAACTATAATGAGAACAAGAACCTTGAAAGTGGTTTTGATCTAGTCTCAGAAATGATGTACGAGTTTTTAATACAAACTGTATACCGATCCAGTTTTGGAAGGTTGTAAATGTCAGTTGTGTAAGGGGGCGGATCCAAAGATTCTACAAGGAGGGCGTGTGGACCTGGGGTTGATTAAGCCAACTCCCATGTTAGGGGCCCTCCTTCAGCCAGCAAAAGTTAACATTTTAGACAGGAAATGGTGCAGTCTGAGTCATATTTAGGCTAAAAAACTATTATGTCTATAATTAGATCTATAACCACGATTGTTTTGCTGATAGCAATTTGTTTGCAGGGTTTAAAATGTTGGGGGGTGGGGGGAGGGTGTGCATGGTGTACATTCCACATTGCCCTGTATCCATGTGCGTGTGTCATCAATGCATTAAACTTACAATAAAGTTTGTGCTCATTTGTTGAAGCAGCAAGATGTAGCCGTTGTGAACGGAATCTGCTGCTGTAAGTCTTTGTAGGGTAATTAGGGCAATAATAATCCTTGATTGCTTCCTTGGACACATACACAATTGGATAGATATGCATCTATTGCATGTTAATACATATATACTCACTACATTATTTCCAATATAAGGCTTTTTTTGACAACTTTTTCATAGCAGATTTTGAAATCCCTGTTCTGGTGTAGTTCAACTTTTTTTCTCATTTGTGCTCCTATGATGAGTTTTTTTTTTTTTTTTTTTTTTTTAATTTGCGCATTTGCTGCTGATTGTATTTGACACACGTGTATTAATGTTATGAACAAATCACAGAAAGTATTCCCACGTGATTAATTTATCTGCTTTCTCTCTGTCTAGCATCGTCCAAGAGTTCCCGCGGGTCTAGGTTGTTGAATCGTCAACCGACAATTGTGAGCGCCCCCAAGGAGGAAGTAGCCGCAGGCTCGACGATGAACCGGAGGTTTTCCTTGGTAACTACGATGATGTCATTTGTCATGCACTTTGAAAATATAATATTCATTAATGTTGTGTATAGATCTCACATACAATTACGGTGGCTTAAAAGGGACATAGGAAAGAAACAGATTGAGATAAAAAGTCAAAATTTTGAGATAAAAAGTCAAAATATTGAGATTTGGGGACACTTTAATTCTTTTTCCCTATGCCCTTATTAAGCCACCGTATAAAATAAACTGAGTGGTAAAAGAACCCACAAGAAAAATTACTTCTGGTGGTAAAAAGTTAAAAGAGAGGGGCTTAGGGAATCTTGGTGGGTAGACTGGACAAGGGGTGGGTTTTATGAATGAAGTAGACCAAACAAAAAGGGGTATGGGAAGTGGGCAAAGTAGAATTGCTAAGTTGTCAAGTTTTAAATGATTCCTCTTGCGATAAACATCTCATTAATTATGCATTCAGGGGACTGTTTTTGTATTTTCTTGTTGTATTTTTACTCTTTTCATCTCATGCAGGGACGAAGAAGGAGCGTGACCAGACAACCTACGTCAATCAAAGAGCTTTTCGAGGAAGAAGTACTCGAGGAACGCTACGGACTCTGGCTGAGAAGGAGAAGAGTGGACGGCTCCCTCAACCGAGCCCCCGCCGACTTTTACCCAAAAGTCTGGAAACTGCTTGAATTGGTGAGACACCTCTTAAAAGAGATTTATGGTCAGAGTGAATTTTGAAACAAGAAATTTGCAAGTGTAAACAGGTTTTCAGAGGTAACAAACGAGGTAGAGAGCTTTTAAAGCTTTTTCTTTTTTTACGAAAAAATAAAATGGAGGCTCAATAAATTGTCATGATTATTCAAAGGGAAACACGAACTGATAAACTTTGAGCTACAATGCATTGTTATGGGACAATGACAAGGTAAAAGTTTTCTTAAATCTGCAAAGTGCTAAAATTGAAAGGTATCTGATATTTTTTGACTTAGAATTTGCATCTCTACTCTGTTATTCCTTCTACCAAGGAATGATTGTCCATGTGTGGAGGTATTTCTAGGTGAAAAGGGAATTTGAAACAGAAGTTTGAACTACAAAGTTTGAAATGTTATTGTTTTAATTTCAAGGATTAGGTGATGTTTAACTGACTTTGTTGATTAATCAGCTGTGTCCAGAGGTTAGTATTGTGCTGTAGAAGGTAATAAGTTGAACTTAATTGATTTTAAACCCTGTTTTCGATCCCTTCTATTTGGACAGATAATTTTTGTGAGAAAACTGTCCTATAGTTAACTTAGTAAAAAAGCAAATAGTTACTTAACCACATCCTTGGAAGATATGAAGATTACGATAATGCGAGAGGTCATGGACAGCCATGACCACAAGGGAAACTAACATTATCTTAATAACTCTATTCGGTATAGATAAGACAACCCCATGATGTAAAAACTATATTTGTAATCACTTAAACAGGCACTCATTCATCTCTATTTTGGGCTTATTCCTCCTTATCTTGTGTGAAATATATTAAATATCCATTTTTAGTTAAAGTATTGAAATGAGAGGCTTTGTGTTTGTGTCCAGATGTTTCTTGTAGCTAAGATGGGCTTACCTTTCATATTTTCCTAACAGAACGAAACCCCTCTCCCCCTCCCCCCCCCCCACCATATTCACACCTACCCATGCAAGCACACACACACTCCATCTGTGTGCAAGTGACTTTTAATATATACAACAAATTTTGAATTGTTAAATATTTATTATAAACAGCACTTTGCGTGATCTGCTTTATTTTTAAGCTGGTCGATGAGATGCAAGGAAGCATTTAGTTGTCACACTGACAGACAGATTGACATACAAAAAAACACACGTCATCAAAGTAATTTATTCGTCTTTTTCCTAGAGTCTGTAGTGAGATGTTCCTAGATCTTGTTTAAAATTAGATATGAAAATTAATTGCATTCAAAACCAGCTCTGGCGCTTTCTAGCAATTTGGATTGTTTCTTGACGACATAGTTTTTATTAGTCTGGATTAAAATGATGGAAAACTAGTTTATTGTCGTTATCATCTTGGGACATTTTAGTCTATCTACTTCACCCTCGACGTTCTATTCCTGCTTCCTGTCTCCTTCTAAAAATGCTTAAAGAGCTCTTAGCCATTTTATTCATTAATTTCTCTGTCTCTGAGTAATTACTTCTTTCTGCATAATTCTGCTTTATCTTAAGAGTGATAGTAAAGTTCCCATTTCACTTTTTTTGGAGTATTCAAGCTGTAAAAGATGGCCAAATCTCCGGAATGTTAAATTGACGTTGATTTCAGCTCCTTGGTGCAAAAAGTCTTTTTTTTTTGGTAATTTGAATCCTTTTTTTTTATGAATTTTATTAAATTTAATCAAAACGTGTTCCTTTCAAATTCATATGAACAACAGCACATTCAAAACCATTCATGCCTGAGAAATATGTACTACATAGTAAACAATTGTTAATTGAATCCGTAAAAGTCTCCTTTTCCCCCCTATTGTCGTTTCAGTTTGCATCTGAGGAATTAACTTAATTGATTGATGTGTTAAACTAAACAGACCAGCCACTTTAACTGACGAGTGTTAGGTGTTTAAATGGTCATTACTAAAAGAAACTGCAAGTTATGTAAGACATTACCACCTGGACTGGTAAAACAGTGGCTTTCCAAGCGGTCTACAACCAATCAATATATAGCTGGTGTGCAAAGTCACCGTTTAAGCTCATTTCAACTTCTCAAAAGCAGAACTTTGTGTTTTGACCGTATACCTCATCTGCCATGCAATCATGTGATCACAAACTTTAAAGCTTAGTGCTTCCATATCCTAACATATGTTCAGTACCGCAATAAATCCTGTTATGAATTCCAAAACATATTATGCACCTGATCTAGACCTGAAATAATTTTAATGTTAAAACTACCATATAAAATTTCTATTCCAAGTGTCCTGGTATAAGGATAGCCCAGCGATTCCTGCCTCAGAATTTGACGAGAGAGATGACCTCCAACGAATTCAAGTTTGCTCTCGCGGTGGAGACCGCCCTCAACTCAGTACCAGAACCGGAATTCCGTCAGCTGATGGTGGAAGCTCTAGTGGTGCTCGCACTCGTCATTGAGAAGCAATGGCTCCCCGGATTTTCAAAGGTGATCGACGTCGGTCAGTTGGTCAACGATGCCAACGGTCTCTTCTTAGCTGACCAGGTGAGTCCGTCCATTTCATCCACTTATCATGTATTCCGAATCATTTGAAAAAAAGGAAAAATTTGAAAAAGAGGTCAGATAAAAGGGATGGTTTTCAGATATTTATGAATATTAATAGAAAGTATAAATGTAGTATCTGGAAAGTAGCGTGAAGACTTTTCACAGAAGTTTTGTTTGGGAGTACCAAAGGGAAAAATTTTATCTAAAAGGAAGTGAGAACAAAATCTCACTAGAACTTTCAAATTGAGCAGGGTAGCTGGTCGGGTCCTCAAAGCTTAAAGGCTTACAGTCCCACATAGCTGATAAGTGCAAGATTATGGTAAATTTTGTTTTTGTGTTTGTTTCGTGAGCCCAATTGAACTCTTTCACATACCTGATTGTGCCCTTTGACCACATATTCTAGAACCCCAAATATAGCTTCCAGGCAACAAAAACCTTTTAGAGTTGAATGTAAGCCATGGACTACTCGCAAGTTAACACTCATTCCGTGTTTAAGACAAAATTCAAAGGCCTCTATTTGATCGATTCTTGTTGGGTTTCGGTCAAATTGATGAAACTGGCAAACTAAAGGGCAATGAATTTGCAGCAGTAAGAGAAATATTTCATTGTACTATTCATTGGTAGAATTGATGCCATTTCAGACATAAATATTCATAATTTGACATGGATGTCAAAATTCTTTAATAAATAAACTTTCTCTCATCATCCACAGGCTGCCTATGATGGAGATGCTTTGGCCTGCTGCGCCAGCACTGACCCCACCTTCCAGAGACCCTACCCGTTAAGCTGTGAGGGCAGCGCAGGTATCTGCGAACATTTCTATGATAGCGCCCCCAGCGGATCCTACGGGACCATGATATACATGACCCGTGCCGCCCTCAACTATTTTAACATTCGCCAAATGTTTGAAGGAACGGATCGGGTCGAGTGCAAGCCAAGTTAAACGTCACCATTTTATTTTGGATTTTTTTTTTTTTGACTTTGGTGCAATTTTTATTTATTGAAGTGATCTTTAAATGTGGCCATGCTGCATGAAAAAAATTGAGGATAGATGTGATTGTTTGATACCTCAGTATGTAGACGGAAGTTTACCAATGAGATTTCAATTTATTCTGCTGTTCATGTCATATGAAAAAGACAAAAGCAAGCTGCAGTAACTGCTGTGTAAACTTACTATGTTTGTAGTGTTTTCCCTGCAACTTTGTAGAATTTGTAAAGTTAAAGTAACAGAGCCTTGAAACCATTTATTGTTGTTCTCATTCATAGCATACAAAAGTTTTATTTATTCTACGTGTTTTATGGTAACTACACAAATGTTTGCTTGAAGATTGATCTGAATTAAAAGGATGTGAATTTTTTTAAATAAAGTGTGCGAGTCAGTCCGATGTCTCTAAACATCAGTTCTGTTCCCCTAGATGTGTTAACGAGAGTTGCCCCCAGTTTGCCTCTTGAAATAGTCAAGACGTAAGGAAAAAAATATCTTCTTTAAACCTTCGGTCCCTGGATCGCAGTGTCGTGGTAATGATGGCTTTATATCAACGTCTGATGTGCGATGTTTGGCACCTTCTGTGACAACTTCAAGTCTGCAAATCATCTTGTCTCTGCAAACCTATCCTATAATCTTCTAAAAGATTATGCTCAACCATAAAAAATATTGCCTGTGATCAACTGTAAATGGAATTGAGCTGTGTAGTTAACAATTTCCTGTGCCTCTTAACAATTTTGTACTGCAACTGTTTTGTAGAAGTTTGAGAAGAGCTTTGTGTATTTGGTAATTTGAACCCCCTCGCCTCTCATCCCATCCCCTAGCTTCATCCATGGTTGCATTAAAAGTGTCAATAATTTGTTCTTAATTTCATCAATTATTATTGAAGTGTGAAGTCAGGAAGATGAATAATATCAAATATTTTCTAAACTCTTACATGTCATGTTTCAGAAGACAACCCCGTTAATAACACTGTGAGACTCTTGCATTAAAAAAAGTTAAAAGATATGCATGCAGGCAAATGCAACTTGATTCTCTCACTAATATGAGAGAATTTGGTGTGAAAAGGGATTTTTTTTTTAATCAGATAAATCAGAAAATTTAAGAATCAACATGTGGCCTGCAGTAGAGACTTACTGATAAATTCAAACTGATGTAATATCTATTACAAAATGCCCTGTGTAGGTAAAGATATATATTAAAGATACCAGGTCTAACATTTGAATCCCGCTGATTCTTATGTAAATTTTGCTGTTACAATAAGAGACATTCTGTACAAAGTGAGTTATTTCATAATATAGTTCCACTGTAGCCCTACTTTTACATAAAGCGTTAGCAGAACCACCGCTGTTATGATAAGTTTTCACTTCACGATTTAAGCTTATTATTATTTTAAAGAAAGTCATAGCCTTTCTTCGTTCTCAAAGGAGACCTCTTTTCTCTTTGTGAAGGCTCCGTCTGCAGTAAGCGGCTTATGTTGTGAACTTCAACTGGAGGCTAAATGTAACTGTAAAACCAGGAGAGGAAGGCAAAGGATCAAGGGGTTAAATAACTCACCTGAATTGCCAATTTGAAGGCTGGGGGGCTGGAGGGGGGGGGGGTTATAGTAAATACCTGTTTGTGAGTGGTAGCTAGTAAGAAAGAATGCTTTTTGTAATATCCCAACCAATACCCTTGTTCCTAATCTTAAATCTGGCTTTTTGAGCCAAAACATAAATATGGCTGTTTGAACCCATTTGAATGAGAAATAAACCTAGGTAGAAATTACAACAGTGTCGAGTTTCTACAATGCTGCTCTCTATTTGAATGCCATATTTTTTAACCAATTAGGAAGATTATTTCCAAAAAGGAAAAAAGGTGTTTTTTGGTCCGGAATGAATAAGTCACCTGAAGTATGTCCAATGCACTGGACTTGAGTAACCTTACGTTGAAAATGTGTACTCTAAAGGTAGGAGTTAATGTCAACGACACAAGCTGGTAACCTGTTATACATGTTATACATTAACCGTGGAGTTTGTAACGATTTGCTTGACATTTTTTATGAATGTAATTTTCCAAAGTGTAGTAAATGACATTGTGGCAAATGAGTAGACAATGTTCTTTGGTTTTACTGTGTAACATTATTCGTTTACAGAGGAAGATATACATTATGCTTAGCATTTTTTTATTTTTTTCTTTATGCTAAGTACATTGACAGCTAGGCATTTTTTATATTAAAGTATAATGGGTTTTACTGTTAACAGTACAGTATTCAATGGATAAATATTAATTTTCCCTCCAATTATCCTACTGACAGATCAAACCAAGCATCGCCGACTAAACGATTTCCAACAAATGGTAGCGGTTTTTGTGGAATTTCAGTCTTCTTTTGTTGCACATCGGTAAAAGTTGAAGAATTACATCTACAGAAGGAAAGATATTTATTACTTTAATTTCGTCATCGTCATCGTCGTAACTTCCAGTCTGATGTTAATGGCATAAAGGTGACCAGTGATGCCCCATAATATGCTAGAAAGTCCACTAGTGGTCAGTTATGGAGACTGCACTTGTTAATCTCTTAGATAGTTAATAGTCTGAGTCCGAACCTCTAGCAGATTACTGTTTGAAAACCTTTAGCAAATTTTTGGTATGCTTGATTTGGCCAGCATAACTGACGACCTTTAACCCATTGATTTTCATTGATCTCGGTGTTACGTAACACCAACACACTCTGACCATATTATATATATATATGTTAGTATTAAATTAGACAGCACTTCTTTGCATACTTGGTCACAATTTAACCGCAATAATTTGGGACAGTTTTTAAGAGGTATAGAGTGTAAGTTCAACACGATACAAATGTAAAATGTTCGTATGTACCTGCATTGCTGTTACCATTTCCTTGTGAATTTTGAATGTTTGAAGATTATGGCAATTGTCCTGCTTCAAAAATAGAGTCTGTAGAGTAAGGTCACAACACCAAGTTTTTTATTATAAAAACAAAATATGTGTAAAATCATTGTTTTATTATTGTATTATTATTATGTCTTGTTCAGAACTCTTTACTAAAATCTCAGGATTACATATTTTAGTAAATGATTTTACAATGTCCTCATCCTCACATACAGGCCTACATATTTGATTTGTTTTTTGGCATTTATTTGATGAAATTGTGATTTCTCTTTGTGTGGTCCAATGATGTTCTATCAATAAGCATTGTCATGGAGTGATGGGACTTGTGGGGGGGGGGTGGACGGGAAGGGGAGATGGTTGGTGGATAGGGGTCCTGTCATGAGAGTATAAAAGTGTGAAATATTAAATGTGGCAGCTCATAAAATTGAAATCATAGTGGAAGTCCTTTAAGGAATTTGAAGGATTTGTGTATAAAATCAAAACAAATATCTTTGTTAATTAAGTACTATTTCTCTAGGGCAATGTTTTTGTAATGAATGTTAATGAACCAAACAAAAGACTTGAGTGATGTTCAACGACATTGGCAAATTAATATTTATCCATCATACCGTCAAGTTTGTTGACAAACTAAGTACAGACTACTATTATGCAGGGATAGTAATAGCAGGGTGTGAAGTGGTGGAATGAGGGGGGGGGGGGGGACGAGAGGCATTTTTATGTATCAGCATGAACCTTAAATTTAAGATACCAGTTGGATTTCTTATACATAAGTATGATTCTTTTATTCTACTTAATTTAGTTTTGTGTAAAAATAAGTTGGTCTTACGTTTCGATCCTAGCAGGATCTTCATCAGAGGCTAAATGACCTCATTTAGTCATTTAGTCTCTGAAGAAGATCGATATCAGTGTGGTTCTACAATCTATTTTAATACGGTATATGTAATATTTACACTAAACTTTATACATCCTCAAAACCGACATTTGATCTCGTATATGTTCATTGTTATGTAAATTTGCTTTTGAACATTGTTAGTATTCTATCAAACTCTTTGTTTCAGATTTGCTACCTCAGATGCCCCTCTTCCGAGCATCGTGTTACAGGCTAGGCAAAGACGGCGACATGTCTGACAGAAGAAACCATAAACTAAAGTACAGTTAAATCAGGTTGAATCATTGTCAGAATGACTACTATATTTATGGAATATGTCTCGTGATTATAATTACTGTTAGCTTTATGTCTGACAGAAGAAACCATAAACTAAAGTACAGTTAAATCAGGTTGAATCATTGTCGGTAGTTTACAGAATGACTACTGTACTATATTTAGGAATATGTCTCATTATTAGAATTACTGTTAGCTACAGATGGTACATTATACATATAGTGTATACCGGGACAAGCTTTATTCTAATCAAAGTGAAAATGAGATTTTGAACACGTTTGATAGCACAGAACAGGACCCATCAGCATGCTGTTGGGAGTATGCTGAGTATGTATATTAGTTGGTACACAAGTTACGTGCTATAAACGAAGAGTTCTTTTCATACTCACGATCTCGTGTAATAATAGAAATCAACAGTTTATGACCTGAATATGTCAGAAAGACTTTGAGTGATGTTTAGTTTGTCAAGTAGCTTTTAAGGTTCGAAACCATATTAGTTCGTGCACGGCGCTGCTGTTACCTCATATCATGATGTGTTCTTTTAATATGCTGTTTACGCTTGCACTGTGTGGTAATGTAGTTAGTGTACAAGACATTGAAATAAGCCACGTCAAGCTTAAAATCTGGAATTGGAGGTCATGACAGTGTTTACGATGAGCTACACTCCATCCGATATTTCAGAGTTCATAGGTCATCAGTACCCCCCTCCCCTCTCTCCCAAAAACAACAACAACAATATGCTAGAAAGTTATTAATAATGGTCACCCATGCTCGAATATCTGCAAGCATTTTGTGGTCACTCTAGAAGTAGTTATACACAGAGAGACATCCAATTGTCTATTCTGACAATCCTTAATTGCTGGTTGTAATATGGAGAATCAATACCTCATGAAAAATGCTTCTGAATAGTTCTTGCACTCTTTTAACGTACTAAAACTTTGCGCCAATGCTGATGACCTTTGAAAGTCTTTGTTAGGATGGAAAGAAGATTTGGGGTGGGAAGGGGGGGGGGTGGCACCGGTTTATCAATGTGTGATGTCAAAGTGCCAAGTTGATGTGAAGTCTTTGCTTTTCTCACGAGTGATTGTTTCCCTTTGTTATTTTCATATTTAATAATTACTTTTAAACTGGAATATGAATACCAGTGTTAGTCAAGTTGTGCGAAGTACTGAAACTATATAATGGAAGTATGTTTGGAAAGTGGATAACCGTCGGGCTTAATTGAACAGAACAAGTTGGTGAAATTTAAAGGTAAACACCTGTAGACGATGGTATTTTAAAAGTAATGTGTATCTTAGAGGAAAGTGTTGGTTATTTACAAACCCGTGCATAATAAGTTGCTCTTATTTGGACAAAATTATGTGATATGACATGATGTCTTTATTTCAAACGCGTCCGTTTTAATAATTGTTGCATTGCGAATATTTTATTCTTTTTTTTTCGAAAGAAAGCTTTATAAGTGTAATATATGCTGATTCGGAGTGTTGTTAATAAAGAAATCTTTATATAAACTTGAAATAGAAGTCGTGTTTTTTTTTTAACCTTGAGGATCCTTCCAAAGTGTGGTTATGCATTATTACGGGAGTTTAGCATCGACATGGAAAATGAACTGAAAAATTATTATGATTATTACTATTATTATAGTTATTATTATATTTATTATTATAGTTATTATTATTAGTATTATTTTTATTATTATTATAATAATTATTACTATATTTATTATTATTCAGGGGCGTATCCAGGGGGGCGCAACAGGCGCGCGCCCCCCCCCCCCTATTGGCCGTCACCAAAAAAAAAAAAGTTTAGCAAAAAAAAATAAAAAAATTGATGACGACCTTTAAGTGAGATGTCGGTGATCGCTCAACCCCCCCCCCCCTCCCGTATGCTTTATTTTTTGTTTGCCAAAAAAAGGTTCTGGCGAAGTTCGGCGGCATAATAGTTTTAGAAACATAGATGGTAATTGTGTTTGTATTATCACTATAAACACTAAGTGACATGCCAGCCATATTAAATTGTGCATTTTGTGTCCATATTTACTGGAAATGTTGCTTATTAAGGTCGAAAAATGGATCACATATGGCCATGGGCGGCGATCCTGGGGGGGGGAAGGGGGATATATCCCCCCATGAAAATGGGTGGAGGGGATGTAATACACCATATCCTCCCCACCAAATGCCAGGGATAAGAATATTTTCATGCCTACATTTATGCATCATCGTTAATGTACGGCTCTTTTTTAGCTTCATTTCTCGCCTACCATAAACGCAGTGCGATCTTTTCAAATAAAGCGTCTTTATAAAGCAAGAATAGTTGACTGTAGGCTTCATTGGCCCTATAACAACAAAATGTATTATTGCGCCCACGGTTTTGATATAGTACATATATGCACCCTCATAGTATTCATATAGGCCCTATAGTAGGCCTACACACGTACATGTTCCCTCGAACAGCTGAGAATCTCATGTTACCAGGGTAATGCTTAATACACGTTTCACCTGGATGCCCTAGCAATCGGTACCTAGGAATGTAACAGGCGCGTATCCAGGATTTTCAAACCCGGGGGGCGCGAATTACTATCTAAGCGGAGCGCCACCATCGGTTGGCGCGCAGCGTACAAGAAAATTTCTTGTTTTGAACCCCCCCCCCCCCAGATCACCGGAAACGGCACTTCTCGGGCTTGAAATAACCAACCAGATGTACACTTTTTGCCTGAGAACCAGGTATTTCTTAATAGTTTTTTTTCCATCCATAACCTTTTTGAAGTTTGTCAACCCGGCACACATCATGTTCGACCTGATGGCATCTCCTGTGGGTCTTTGCTTTTGTAGGTGATTCTACGTCGCGGCCCACAATACCCGTCAGCCCCACTTTTCAAGGTTTTAAGCCCCATATTTTTTCAGAATTTGAAAATTCACATTTCTCGTGAATAAACTCACTTGAAAACATACCCATAATGTTGTACAAAATTTCATCTATGGACAACCAATATAGAAAAACTTCCTTCAACCCCTAACAGACCGGTCAAAATTGCACGAGTAGAGGGAAGTGTGATGCAGAATGTTGGTCAGAAATTTTCGAAAATTCAGACACAGTTAATTTATTGGTGTACAAACATTAAAACCTCTTATAACGGCTATTATAAAACTTGGTTGAAGGAAATGAAAAAATAGCAGATATTTCCGAAACCGAACACTACACATATAGGCGTAGGAGGCGCGGCGGCAGTGGCGGAGCTAGGGGGGAATTGGTCAGGAGTGGCGAGAATGGTCTGTGGGAGCGCTTTCGACACTATCTAAGCGGAGCGCCACCACTGGTTGGCGCGTAGCGTACAGAAAATTTTTGAATAAAGATACTCCCTAGATCGCCGGAAATGACCCTTTCCGGGCCTGGCTAATTTGCAGATAAACGAAGAATAAGGTGTCATCGCCAAATTACACCAAGAAAATGTGACAAATGTCAATAAGTAGATGAGAGCGCAATAAAAAAGTTAATAATCTAGAATAAGTAAAAAGTGGTAAAAAGCTGAAAAAGGCGCCAGCAGTCCATTTGAGTCCGTCGGGGGGGGGGGGGGCATCCACCCCCCGACCGTATGGACGCTCCGCCACTGCGCGGCGGGGGTGCAGCCCCTAATTCGCCATTACTAATGTAAAAGAGAGTTTTTACATAATTGGACCTCCATGCTTTTTCTCCATCTACATGAGACATGTCGTTGTTTACATTAGCATCCCGCGAAATATTGCGCAATTTGAACGGACCGTGCGGTACATGATGGCATGCGATGTAATAACCGATGCTTGCTTATATGATATTGACATGAACACATTGAACGCGCGCTTCGCGCGTTTTTTTTTTGGTTATTTTTTCAGGCAAGTCGGACAGTTTTGAGGCTTTTCATCCTGAAACGCCATTTTCATGCTCACTGATATGATGTGATATCTGCTGTTTGCGTTACAAATTCGAACAGGCGCGTAGCGAGAAATTTGCCAAGGGAGGGGCGAAGCCTGTAGGCAAATTATCTAAGCGTAGCGCCACCATAGGTTGGCGCGAAGCGTACAAGAAAATTTTGGCCGAAAATGCCTCCCAGATCGCTGGAAATGGCACTACCCAGGACCATTTGTTAGCGCGAAGCGTACAAGCAAATTTTGGCCGAAAATGTCTCCCAGATCGCTGGAAATGACACTTCCCAGGCCTTGTAAGTTGCCTCTAAGCACTTTCTATTTTGAAATTACTTAGCGATATCATTTAAAAAAATGCTGAATGGGGGGGGGGGCGGGCGGTCGCCCCCATCCCAAAATGCGTCATGTTCCCCGACGACACGGTCGAGTTCGAGACCAGCCACAGTTGGTTTCATAGCACAATTCTACACACGCGTTATGATAGACCATATATAGTACATATATAGATCATTAGTGAGAGAGGAAAATGGAAACGTCAAAAAATGGAGTTGTCGGTGTAAGGGGTAGGGTGAGTCACACTTTTACGAAATCATTGATCCGTCACTGGCTACCCTTCAGCGCTGTAATGATGTCACTGTTCCTCTTTCTCTCCCCGGTGTCTTCGCGTTTTTCTTTTACTCCCTCCTTTTCTCTCTTTCTTCTTTTTCTTTTCCCTTCCTTCCTCTCCTCCTCCTCTTTTTTCCCCTCTTTTTTCCTTTTTTCTTCTCTTTTTTTTCTCTCCTCTTTTTCTTACCCGGGGGGCGCGCGCCCCCAACGCCCCCCTGGATACGCACCTGTATATGTATATATATATATAAATATATATGTATATATATATATATATATATATATATATATATATATATGTATATATATATATATATATATATAAATATATATGTATATATATATATATACATATAAATAAAGAATAAAACACCAGAACAATTCCACTTCACGACCGGTTTCGTCCTTTTGGGACTCATCAGGCGAGGGTAGGAATCGAACCCCCGGATCTTGTGTCACATACCTCATTAACGTACATGTACAGAGTAGTCTTACGTTTCAACTTCTGATACTTATAGATACAAAGATAGGCCTGAAATGTCTTTGATACAACTATAGCCAGTAATTGTCTTTGATACAACTGTAGCTATTAAATGTCTAATTCAATACTACATAATGTATTTAAAATTAGCAAGGTACACGTACAGAGTAGTCTTACGTTTCAACTTCTGATACTTATAGATACAAAGATAGGCCTGAAATGTCTTTGATACAACTATAGCCAGTAGTTGTCTTTGATACAACTGTAGCTAGTAAATGTTTAAGTTAGCCTAATAAGAGAAGGCGAGAGGTATCCGACGATTGCAATCTGATGCAAATTTCTCAACTGTTTTCTCAACTGAAATATTATCTGCGTAAACGGGTTCTTAACTACATGTTAAAAAACTGACAAGATCGGATCCTAGTCTTTTTCGGCGGGTAGAGTGTTGAATGAAACGGCACGCGATAGAAATGACAGCCTAGATGACAGAAGAATAGGTCACCTAATTAAGCCATATTCTTTTACTCCCTCCTTTTCTCCCTTTTCTCTCTTTCTTCTTTTTCTTTTCCCTTCCTTCCTCTCCTCCTCCTCTTTTTTCCCCTCTTTTTTCCTTTTTTCTTCTCTTTTTTTTCTCTCCTCTTTTTCTTACCCGGGGGGCGCGCGCCCCCAACGCCCCCCCTGGATACGCACCTGTGTAACTATGTGTAATTGTGTATTGCATGTGTACAGGCCTATAATAGCCTGCATGAGGCCATTTTCTTCATCAAATAATATAAAAGAGCTCTCGAACATTCTAACGTTGCGCCTGAAACAAGATTGACAGGGGCAATTTTCCCAAAATATCACCCGAAATTAAAAAAAAGGTATTTTGGATCCTGATTATGAGATATTTCGGACATGACATCCCTATTTTAAAGTTGGGTATATGCCGCTTGGAAACCTCGGGAAGTGCCGTTTCCGGCCATCTAGAGGGTTTGTTAATCCCAAAATTTTCTTGTACGCTTCGCGCCAACTTATGGTGGCGCTACGCTTAGATAGTCAACAAGGTCATATCCCCCCCCCCACTCGGAAGTACGGATCGCCGCCCATGCATATGGCACCACTTTGCATTTCAGCCCTTCTTCGAAAGCAAAAATTGTCCACCCCTCCCTTTAGACCCATCCCCCAGGACGGCGATCATTCATGCCTGACGCCCCCCCCCCCTATTGGAAAATCCTGGATACGCCCCTGTTATTATTATTACTACTACTACTGCCAACATTGTACAGCGCTCGCTTATATACAGAACAACGAAGTATTCGGTGGCGCTTTACGACCTAACACTAGAGCAAATTAAACATAAAAGCGGCAGAGAATAGGTGTATCTTTCAATTCTATTTAAACACATCGAAACTATCGGTGTATTTTAACCTTGGTTGGTAGTTTATTCCATTCCCGTGGCCCAACAACTAGAAAAACCCTAACCACACACAATACACTGTTTGTTTAGGCACAACACATGAACAAGAAGAACCAGAGGATGGCCTAAGACTGTTTTCAGATGATTCCGTTACTCTGAAGTAACCCTTGATTAAAACCCTGGGTGCTTGACAATTTACAAATTTAAAACACCTAAGTTTAAAGTTGAAGTTGAATCGTCTAAACATTTAATATTGCGGTAGGAAATTGTTGTCTCACTTTTTCCCTATACACCGCCGTTACAAGCAACAGGCGAGTGTGTTTGTAACAAAATGTCTAGTCTATAGTGCCCTGCCAATACACTTGATCATGAAACAGAGCAGTGACATAGTTTGTCATATCAATGTCGCAATAAAGGGTTTCCACCATTGCAAGAAAGTAGGAACCGTTTGGGAAAGTTAATGTCAACAATTACAGCCATTAGGTCTGCAACATGTTGTAGATTATAACAGTTCTAGCTAAGACTGCACCTCGATGACCTTTGCACTATGCTACGAATCGGCCCGGGGACAGCTACTCGTATTGTTAATATTGGTCAACACACTTTTTACGAAATGACACGCCAATTGGCGGTAACTAGAACATACGGCAACCGAGTCAGACCACTTACGAAGACGATGAAGGCCTTAGAATTGATGATGTTGATTGGAAACCGGGACCGTAGCACACCCTGTTATTAAAGGAAGGTCGCGTCTGGTTGTTATGGGCATCCTAACGTTTTCTTAATGGCCAATATTTATATGTACGAAAGCGTATTGTTATTGTGGTATGCTCCGAAAAAAAATTATAACAGAGGTTTAACCTCCCCATGAACCTAATCGTATACTTGGATGTACTGATATAACTATAATATTCGAGCTACAATACATATTTTACAGCCTAATTTACATATATAAGCCTTATGTTATATGTTTACCTAATACTCCGTGGTGCTCTGTAAGGCGGTTGACAAGGGCTATTTAGACCTCCGTGACTTCCAACAACTGAATCTGTTGGGAACATGGGCGCAGATCCTGGTGGGACAGCGGGACGCGTCCCCACCAACTTCTTCACTGGTGTAGACATAATATACCGTGTCACCACCAATTTGTCTTGACCAAACGCTGCATTTCAAATTCCCATGTATTGAACTTTGGCGCAGTTTAATCCAGCATTGTGCAAATGACATGCAGCAGTTTTCATTTTATTATATTTATCCACAGTTAATAAATATTGGACGGAAATCGCATTTGCGGCAGTCTATAATATTTTTCTGGGAGAGGAACCCAGACCCATCGTAAACAAATGTCTACTTGGATTATTTGTCCCCTGATTTTTCTGCAGACGCCCCATGTATTTCCCCAAACTAAATTTCTAAGCCATTAGATCTAAAACTTAAGGAGGTTTGGGAGCATCATTGGGTCTGGGAAGTGTTATTTCCGGCGATCTGGGAGGTGTATTTGCCCAAAAAATTATTTTACGCTTCGCGCGAACCCATGGTCGCGCTCCGCTTAGATAGTGTCAGAGAACAGGCACGCGTCCCAACCATTATCTATTACCATATTCTCATCATTCAAAATTATCGTCGACATCTTTAGTAAACGTAGGTCTTCCGAAGAATAAGTAATGCATGCACGAATGTGCCACATTAAAGAAATATATGTTACTCTACAATGCACAAACCCCACCTACTTCGTGATGTGTTGATCACCACTTGGAACCCCCCCCCCGCCCCCTCCATGAGAAGGCTTCCCTCGTCTCACGCTCCTACGGTACCTCCCCTAATAGACATGCTTCTGTGAATTATGTAATGCGGCATATTGTAATAAACAACGTAACCTACAATAGCAAACGCTCTGTTAATCTGTAAAAAATACCTGCGGCATTTTGATAACAACTGACGCATTTTGTAATAATGATTGCAAAATGCGTCGGTACTAACAAAATACAGCAGAACAATTTGTGTTACGTAACCTCCCCACTGATATTATCTTATCTTCTAAAGCCATATCCTCCCCTGCATCGGATAGTGTAACCCCTCATCCTTGGCCTTAGACACCAATCTCCATGGTAATGCAATCAACGCTTCCATGTCATACCTTTGCGCTGAAACCAGGCCCAGATCATGAGCGTTTCATGATGACATCACCGGGCGAGTCATTATCACGCAGGGCGTTTCAAGCGGATGTTAGATAAATATGGTGTTGAACAAATACGCTATTAATAGTAGCAATAACATGGCAACATATACATGCTATTCTGCTTGTTTTTTCTACTACAACAAGTTTGACTTGTCTCAGAAACACCCTGCAATCTGGTGCAAGTCGTTCAAGCTGTTTGTTGGATAAAACTACGCAGGGAAGATTTACCATTCTCGCTTCGAATAATACATAAACAATCTTAACATTTCTGACATGAACCTCTTACGACCTTTAATAAGGAAAGATACACACCCCGCAGGGATTGAAGAGATTGACGAAATATTTCATTAAACAACTGTGGAGTTGTCACCATTGTATGATAGTAGGATGGGGTCATGTTGTGTCACCGGGAACATGAGTTTAGGGATTTGTACTGCAAAAGCCCCCCCAAAAAAGTTCACGAAAATAGCTGTTACACGTACGTTCAAAGAAACCTAAATTTGATTCTGTCTGTCAGGCTTCCTGTGAGAATCAAAGCCTACACATACATTCCCGTATTCTCTGAACTGTGTTAATTTAAAAAAATTCAATCTTACCTTCGATTGAAACTTTCAAGCTCTGTTGCAATGGCGGAGATGAGGAGAAGTCTTCGAGTACAACTTTGTATCGGTAGCAAGAATGTAATTTAACTTGCATCAGCCCAGTTCCTAAGTTCGGATGGATAGAATAAGTGAGGAAATAGTAGGGTAGGGGATGAGGAATTGTTGGGACTGGGAATATATCCGTACTGTGAGCTGTCAGTACGCTTTTATATCTAAACCTAATAGTGAGTTGACATTGAAACAGCAAAGAATACTTTTAGTGTCCTTTGTTTATGAACAGTGTAACTTTCCTAGAATACCCGTTTATTACATATAAAAGGCCTACTTACCAAGTATGAAGTCGTGTTCCTATATGTAAATATTGCAGTGATACTTTCTTTAGGAGGTGTTTAGCTGCATGTTTGTCGTTTCGTCACGTGAGAAAAAAAAGGAAAAGGAATAGACGTTTATTGATAAAAAAAAATTCTGCCTAAATATGACGAATGTACAACTCTATTCTGATCATTTTTCGAAGCAATATTCTGTTTGATGTCACACGACATCGTGTGAACTGGAAGGGGACAGAAACCACCGTAGTTCCTCTGCTCAAAGTGATAGTTATTAAAAGATACATCTGACCAGACGGTGCTAATGAGTACCATATGTATATTACCGATAATACTCTGTTACCTGTCGTCACCGCCTTCGGGGTTTTATGGCATAAAATACGAATTTTAATCTTGCTCATGTCATTCAAAAGAAAAGAAAAAAAATTGTTTCTCGAGACATTCAATGGGCATGCGCATGTATCGCCCTAGATATAGCCGGACGATAGGGGCGGGGCTAGACGGGGGAGGGGCAGAGGAGGAAAGGGAGTCGACTACGATTTTTGTATGATGCTTTACTTAGTTATATAGGTACATCATGTGTCACATCTATGGAAGAAAGATCGGATATCTGTATATAGATTACCTTGCACTAAGTGAGTGAAACGAGGATCTGATATATTCGTGCCGAGCACTGGTCTGCGTGCAGCTGTGCCAAATTATTATGCAAGCCAGTCATAGCATGAATGTCAGATGTCTTCACACCATTCACATGTATATATACGTGCAGTCGTAAGACACCATACGTAACATGAATGCAATTAAACCCCGACATCTCCACACCATGCATATACATACATGCATTCGCACCAGCTATCATACAAAATATGTACTACATGATTAAAATGAAGTCTGAATCTCTTCAAAACATGCATATACCTGTGTGCAGTTGTACAACTTGTCTCGCCGATCTACCGAAATGAAATGAAACCCGGCTATCTTTCATTGTGGGAATCGGGGGGGGGGGAGGTGTTGTGAGAGTTATAAGGCGTGGGTGGGGGATAAGCGATGAAATAGATTGATGTTTACGTGGGGGGGGGGGGGGTAATCTAATTGGTCTTTGTAACCTGACAAACTCTTACAATGAACTTACTAAAACAGAGTTTTAAGTTAATAAAAGTTCTCTTCACAGATATAAAAAAGTCTTTCTTTACAGAAAGGCATTTTTCGGTAGGATTACTGAACAACACTACGATGTTTGTGGGAGGGGATGCCGTGGGGGGGGGGGTTGCTCATAAGAGTCAGGGATATGTGTTTGTTTTTGTCACTAATTGACAGAGCTAATATACACAACTAATTTGTTTAAGTGAAGATGAACATTGTATAAAGAAAACGGTACACAGAGAACATTGCACCAGACTGAGTTATCTAACGGGTACATGTAAATAGATATGTAATGGATGCAATCAAACGCAGGCAGTTGCTTTAAGTTGGACGGAGCTCTCTGATATGACTACTTTTCATATCAAAGCCGGATTTACAAATGATAATGAGTGCAATATGGCGTGATTTTGTCGGAAGGTGAGGTTCTCGTTTGGTGAGAAATGAAAGCAAACTATTACATCCTACTTCCCGAGGTATAGAAGGCATACTGGCCTCGTCAGAAATGTATAAAGGGACTAACTCCACATAAACAAAAATATCACATGAGATATATCAACAATAATTATTAGACATAAGTAAAAAAAATATCTTATCAAAATGTTATTTCATTTCGATCCCTCGTGAGAGAGAAATAGTGAAACGAAAAATGATGAAGGCAGGGCTGCATGGCGTGTCAAATCACAGTGCTGAATGGACATTGCGCTTCCCATCCTCACGTAGTCATGTAATCTTACTTGTATAGCAATGCATTACTTATTATTATGCATACCTGAACGAAGAATACCTATGTTAACTACCACTCCCCATCCCCTCCCCCACCCCTCATATAAAAACGGTATGAAAGTAATGAAAATTATAATTCCATTCCTTCGGAAGAAATACAACGCGTAGTAAGTTATAATAAAAAACACACGCTTGGGTATATAGGTTATATCTAATAGACCGGCTAAATGTATTGAATCGTTTTAATTTATTCACATCTGAATTAAGGGAGGTTGGGTCAACAGGAGACTATTAACCACCTGGAACTTGAAAATCAGGACCATTATGATTTAGCTGCTAACTGTTATATAGGTCAAGCACGTAAAGTTTATGAACCATCGAAAGGGGCTCAGACAAAAATTGTAAAGAATTGAAGAACTAGCCACTGTGCTTCCTAAACAGTACCCACCCCAACCCACCCCCGTCCCCACCCCACCGCTCCATCTCAGCCACCACGTACACTTCCATAGTATCTCACGTCATAGTTTGTCTCGCCCCTTGCGTTGAGTCACTTTTATATATGTCAGATGTAGCCTATGAGACACTTTTATCAAGTTAAAAACTTCGAGTACATCACACTTGTGTGTATCATATACGAGAGACACAACCAAATAACACGCAGTGACATATATTATACAAATAATAAAGGGTTATGAGTGCAATAGTGCAAATATTTCATGAGTTGAAAGATGGAATGTTCCACTCAACGAGGCGCAGCCGAGTTGAATGGAACAAATTACATCTTTCAACTCATGAAATATTTGCACTATTGCACGAATGGAAACTATTCATTATTTGTTTTATACAACACCTTCAAATTTGGCTATAATTGGATGTTAAATGCACTCATGCAACAAATTGTTTTGAACAGACATGTTTCTCTGCTCTCTTACCATTGAAAAAAGTGCTATCAAAAAAGTATAACACATGGTTCTATTTCATAGAGTGCAATAGAGCGGATTTTGCATGCAATCGACGAGCAATTGACCAATCAAATGGCCGGAATATAATTAGGTGTTGTATAATATGATATAATAGTGTGGGGCCACTATTTGAAGTCTTTCATTTTTCCTTATAGGGAATATATTTTTCTTTACCACATGTTTCCCATGGCCCTAAATTGACCCCTAACCCCTTCTCTCCCCTCATTGTAGTCACCCCTAGACCCACCCCCTCAGTGTAGTCACCCTAGACCCCCCCCCCGCGAATGTAGTCATCCCTAGACCCACCCCTACTTGTCAGACAGGCTGAACGCAACGAACCACTTTTAAGTAGCTATTTCTTCGTTTGTTACAGCAATTTCAGTGAAGCCCCGTGAATAACTATACCACAATATGGCAATTACTAGAACCTCAACACCATTCTAGATAGTTTCATGGCAGGTAGTAAGAGAGAAAGTGAGAGTTGAATTTTTATTGACTCTATTCCATTGTTAAAACATTTCCCTCGTCCGGACACTTTTCATGTAGTAGAAGACCATACATTATAGGGTCTAAATCACTTTGATATATCAAATCGGAAATATTTCACAACTTTGCAAAGTCATTTTTTTTGGGGGGGGGGAGGTTATTATTTCAAAGAGAACCACTTTACCTCGGTTGAGGTATAGCATAAACAGTTGTTTTTAACACATTTTGATACACAGTGCTATAAAATTTTAAAAATCTATCAAAGTGAACTCAAAAAACCTCCTTGAATATACAGTTTTAAAGTCTCATCAAAGTATAGGGTCGAATACAAGCATACGTCGTTGAGTCGACACGGCTGTAACATTTCAACTGCAACATATGGTTAAAACACCACTATCATAGACCAAATGACAGAATCATGTTTCACATCTGAAAAATATTCCCTTCCCACAGGATGTTAAAAGATCCCCCAAAATACGTCGTTTCTAAGTTGTTTTCTTCTTCAACATTATTTGCTCGTGTTCCGTCTGGTTTAAAACTAATTCGTGTCCAAATTTCGTCTGCGGCGTTAAAGAAGTGTCAAGTAATGTTTGTCTGAAACTCATTACAGCTTGTGCACGCTCCAATTATTTTAAGTCTTGGCTTTATTTTTGCCTCATGAAACCAAATCATTTGGATTTAATCTCTGCTAGTCTCAAGTGAATCTGTCTTGCAACGTTGTGTTTCTTCAATGTCATATGCCGAAATATATTGATGCTTAACACGCGTGTTTCGTAGCCTCGGTTAAGTTTGATGACTTGTGTGTTTCTCTTATTATATCACCATTGGCAAGTTTAAGACACCAGTGTACTCAGTTATTTATGGAAATAATTTTTTTATGAAAGAATCTTATGCACAAAAATGATTTTAAAAAATGACTTAAAAATACCCCAATAAACGTGGGAAAAAAGTAACATTATCTCGAACTGGTCTTTTCTTCCATGTTATCCGTTGGATTTAGATAAACCAGAAATAATAGATTTAAACATATCGATTGAGTAAAGCTAACCCCTTTAAACTGGGTAAAATCAACTTTCTCACGGAACAATCACGTGTTTGAAAGGTCAACGTACGAATGTAAACAATTATTAGAGATGAGAGTATATAAGTTTGAAAACTTTGATTGAGTAAACTAACTTCTAAAACTTGGTAAAATCAAGGTTTTTTTCGTTCCAAGGTTTTTGTTTTTTGAACATTCGCGTGTTTAGAGGGTCAACGTACGAATGTATGATAAAGACTACTGCTATAAGATATGTTTGTTATTGCAACCTTAATCTGTCGTCACACAAATACGTGGATGCAAAAAAACAAAAACATGTTAACATTAGTTTCTCGCATTATGGGGTACCCGCAGGAGATTTGTATTAGTTAATTGAAGGAATGGCAATCTTTTATGCAAATTAGCAATCTTCTTACACCGGCCTGCAATCGCTTCACTGCACATGTTACTTTTAATCTTAGCATTTACATACTTTAAGCCAGATTTACGAAACTGTTTTTTTTTTGGGGGGGGGATCCAAGGGTGGAATATATCTTTGTGTGGTCGGGTCGGGTCGGATCGGGAGAACTGTCTAAAAAATCATGCATCTTACCGAAATATTCCTTAAGCATGAAATTATACCGCATGTCTTCGGCAATGGTGACGGGATGTGGGTGTGATGTGTTTGAAGTAACCCAGGCAAGGCTAAAAATAGGTTACATCGGGGTTAGAATGAGATGTTACATGAAGACTGCAAGTGTTATTTGACTTAAAGGGGAATAGATAGGAAGGAGTTCAAAAAAATTGAAAATGAACTTCGCAAACTCTCTCGACCACCCCTCTCCCGCCCCATCCACGGTTTGCTCCAATCTCCCCAGATCAATCAGGCCTACTGCAGACAGTTCTTGCAATTATACTCACCTCTTCCTGTCCTTCCTGGTGATCAGGTTCAAATCCCCCCTCGCCTCTCCGCCGTATGCTTCTAGACTACAGGGTTTTAGCTGGGGAAGGTAGGTTGGGTGGGATGGAATGGGATTGGAGGGGGTTACCGATAATAGAAGCATTTTTCGAAGCAAATGATAGAGTTTAAAACTTGGCAGTTTATACATCATCATATCCATCGAAGTAAAGACGTTGACTTTATAAACGTAAGAAGCAGATTTTGAAATGGAAGGTACGTTTACATTTATTATGCGTGTATGCTCCTTTAACTGGAATAAAACAAAAACGGCAAAGAGGATGTGAACGGTCAAGTCGAAATGGCTTGTAAATTTTGACATTTAAACTTATTCCCCGTGCACCTGAAAATGTTGACAAGAATGATTCTGTCCTTTTTCAATTTTGCTTTTAATGATTTGACTTGTGTTTCTCTAGCTCGATAAACAAAAAAATCCTCCATGTAACTTGGTTATTCATTTATTCCTTAGAAGAATGGGGCGTAGTTAAATCTCATATTCTATATCACATGCCCTTTGGGATGTTGACGTAAATATCACAGCTCATGTTGCCATGTAGTGAGATCAACGCCACTCTCGGCAATATTTGATAACTTGTTATTCTTCTAGCAGATGTTTTCGTCGAAATTCTTGTGTTATTCATTTATATAACGCCTCAGGCAAAATAACTGTTCACAATATGTATGCTTGACGATGATGCATGATGGTAGTTTTTTGTTACATGCAAACTTCGGACTTCCAATAGGTCTACAGAGGCTATACTAGTATACTATATAGATTTATCATCATCACGTGACCACAATCATGACGTAATCGGACTGAGGATTCGTGATCACGTTCCTTTCCGTGTGACATTTATTCAAGAGAATGTTATTTTCTATTCTATACTGCTTTCATAAGGAACTGAGAAGTTATACCAACCCGAATGACGTCATTGTCAGATGATCATATTTCTGACGTGATGTTAAGTACATTTCGGGTGTCAGTGTAGGGAAAATGTTATCAGTGATGAGCTAATGTTTTAAGTTTTGATTCGCAGGTTCTTTGATTTCAGTGAGTGGTTTAAACAGCAATTTGCAATTTGTTACATACGCAATTGAGTATTGGTTACAGACGGATGTATGTAACTAAACACACCATTTCGTTCATGCGCGTGGCATTGATTGTTTTATTCCAAACTTTACAGACTACAAGGTTAATGAACTGAAAGAATGGATATTTTCCGGTTACTTCCCCCCTTTGCTAATTTGGAAATGCCTCTATACTGTCAACTTCCGACACCTGTTAATTAGGAAGAATTTAATAAGCCCACTCAAAAAGTATAGAAAAATGTAATTAACATAAAGTATCGTAGCTCCTCCGGCACTCAGGAATATCAGTTTCTGAATGGCAGTTTCTGACTCCCTTCATAGTTCATTAACGTTAATGATAATGAGCGTAGTTCTTGATTCCTTTCCTGTCTTGAAGGGGGAAGAAGCCAGACCTTCATGGAGCCGAGTTGACGTTGTTGTCTAATTTTAAGTTTAGGACTTAATAGGGCGAATAAAGTTATTTCCAAACAACTTGTTTGGATTAATTTCACGAAATTACCTCTAAAGACTCTCGTTACGATTGATAACCTGTAATTAGCTAGGCATATCTCTCTCTTTTATTGGGTAGTGTATAAGTTAGGAGTCGCCTCACTGTTTTGCAAGGGGGGGGGGGGGGCGGACGGAAGCGAGTGAAGGAACATGTCATGAGGGCAACATATAGTTGAAGACATGTGCTGATAACTTAATTTATACGCATGGGAAATACACTTTCATAAATATTCAACCATAAATGTTGCGTATGATCGACTAATTCCTAAGCGTTTAGGCTACCGTCCTACGCAAATAGCTTCCAGTAGTTTTATATGGGCAAGTGTACCGCTCCTCTGTACCTACACAGCCAAGGGTTCCTATAGAAGAATTCATACCTCCAAATCATCATGACTAGAAACCCTCCTCCTGCCCCCACCCCTTCCCCACCCCTCCCCTCACTCCCATCCCCGCTTGCCATACTACTTTGCTTTATCCAAACTAGCGTGACTCTTGACCTCATATGAGCAAAATAACATTGACCTTGGCATGGTGAACCACGTGATCAAAGCATTGCAAACTATTGTTCAGTTAGTTATGAAAAGGAAGAGCTCACGGTCGACAAGAAAAACAAGCCATCAACAAACCGAACTTGAAAAATACAAACCTGTCAATCTGAATTTTGACATAAAAATAAGAATAAAGCAGACTTTAAAGTTTGATCGACAGACTTAAAAGTTAAGTAAAATCTTTGTACATCCTACAACTAACACATCCCTGGTTTGAGTATGAGGTTAGTATACACAATTCGTCTATACATATCAGTATAGGACGTGCAATCACCCATCATACTTGATTTCTGTGACTTTTCTCATATCGATAGAAATTAAACCGAAATTCCAAATTAAAAATATAAAGCTTTATCGTCTTTACCAATTATTTCCTTTTCCAAGACAGGGATGACTCGTTAAGAATTCAATTCTATTCATAAAGTGTTCGTACTGATTTTCGTCAGTATTCTAAAGAAATACTAAAATCCAATTATAATGAGATTTATTATGTTGACCAGTCAAACTTCTTTCTGCAATAACGAAGACAGTCAAAGGCGTCGAAAATGCTTTTGCATTAGAATTTATATAATTTGAAAACGAACACGATGGGCGATAAATCATTTTTATGAAATCGAATTTTGGTTATTAATTACTCGCTTTATTGTGGTAATTGTAGAAAGACGACTGTCTCAGTTTTATTAATTGTAACATTATTTCAATAAACATTCAATTTATTTTATTGGTAAAATTACCGACAATTGGCAACGAAACACGATGTGATGCTTTAAAATCTATTATTTAAGCTCAAGGTTTAAATTTGTTTCGTTCTATGAAATACTTCAAACCTCGAACAAAGCCAACTTAATCCTAGTTAAATCCATAAATCTCTCTCTTATTCGTGCTGATTTCCTATATATAGTTTTAATAGCTGGTACGGTATACATTTACAGTTGTATCCATCAAGATATACTCAGATGTATATACTACGTATGTCATAATAACACGTCTATAGATTGAGTATATGTGTTGAGTACACCACCATGTGACTTTTGACTATACCTACTCGTGACCCTGGCGGCCAGCGAGAGATGACCCCTGATGTATTGTAACCCACATATATCCTGTCCTTATCAATTTTCATTTTAATATTGTTTCCAGTTAGATTTGAATTATACATAAGATTAGTAGGAGGCGGATGACCTGTTAACCTAGATGTTACACTGTAAAGTATAAAAGTAATCGCTGAAAATGATAGATTTGATGACATATAGGTCAGTTATTGCCAATATGTAATAGTAAAAAATTAATAATTATAATAATAATAATAACACTGCTACTGTTGCTACTTATAGGAAGAAGAAGAATATTTACAGGAACTCATAGTGAAGAAGGCCAAAGAAATAATTGTACAAATCTTTAAGAATTATCAGTAAAATCAACGTGAACGTGATCAATTACCGTATCGTTAAAACAAAACAAAAACACTACGAGCGTGACTTTGAGGATAGGGAGGCGGAGGCGTGGAGGAGGGAGGCGGGGAGGGGAGGCGGTAGGATGGTAAATGATACCGATGCAGCTGGAGGTCTTCAACCATTTCCATTGGTTGCTGTAATTCGAGCATATTGTATTCATAGCGTTTTCATCTCCTGGTGGGTGATATTATATATTATGCATACTGTAAAATTATGTCAAATCAACTTAATGCATGTAGTTCATGGGAGAACATTTGGCCCACTATGCATGGTAACTAATTGAATCCTTCCCATATCATTAGGAAGAAAATTAAGCATTTTGGCCATCAAAAGCAATGCAAAACTGTGACAAAGTGGGAGGGGAGGGGGGTAAGCCACCCCCCCCGTCCCGTCTGCTTGCTCGATTTCTGCTAATGTCACTACAGATACTGCACATCCCCGGCCACTTGTAATTCTTTGTATGTTTATTTGGCTATCTTACTAAATATTCTTCACACGTATGATAATTTTTCTGACAAGGTCATTCTCTGCCTTCCTTTAGGGATATTTCTGTGTGTAGGCTTCAATGATTTTACTTACCAAAATTAAATTGTATAAAACCAAACCGATGCCGAAACAACTTTTAAAATTGGCTGCGAAGATGCAAGATATCACGTTATAGCGTTCGGTTGTTCTACGCTCCGACCTGCTACTATATAAAGTAAATGGAGTAGAATCTCAGTTACCGCGCCATCTTCCTGAATAAAATTCTACTTTTGTAAGCAAATTTTATTTTTCAGCAGAGATAAAAGAGCTAAAGTTAACCTTTGGTAAACGAGGAGTTCCATACCCCTACCCCTCACGACCCCCCCTCCCCTCGCTCGACTTCATTACACTTAGTTCTACTATAGCTGGCGTAGTCTTCGTTTGTTACTTATAATTGTTTGCATATCTCTTTAACCGTTCGCGAACCATTTCTGCTCTGGTAATCTATTACTTCCCTCCATATAAAGCTAGAATTTTCTAACATCATAGCAGTGGGTGTGTTCCCAAATAACACCGACAAATAACTTTATGATGATATTCCGACAAAATCATTAATGTAACCTAGTTTTATGTTCCGGTGATAAGATGATAAACAAGAAAAATAATAGACTATTACCAGACCACATACACAGAGTAAAATTCAAAAACAAAAACAAAGGGAAAAAATTGTCGTTAATTGAATTTCCTAATAAAGACATGGTGATTGGTTTGCACATTTTCAATATTACGTAAAAAACTCAATCCCTATAATGAAGTAATAAACGTTTACTGGTTATAAGTGGCCACCTGCAAATTCTTGACTGACCCTATAACATCCGGGTACGCGGAGGTACGATTTACAATAGGAATGAAAAGTTCATATATAATATCACGGACGTACTAAGCTTGTCAGGATATTTACTCAGTGACTCCGTCGACAGATTTTTACACTCAGTCTTGGGAAAAATTAGATCTAATTTATAGTTTAAATTTGCCTCAAAATGCACCATATGACGTGTTCAAATTTATTTTCTCCCTGGGTAAGGTGCCCCATACCCCACTGGGAGTCGACGTCTAAACATTCCTCAAAATGCACCATATGACGTGTAAGCATCTTTTTCTCCCTGGGGAACTTGCCCCCCCCCCACACACACACAA
Source organism: Apostichopus japonicus (assembly GCF_037975245.1). Classification (NCBI taxonomy): domain Eukaryota; kingdom Metazoa; phylum Echinodermata; class Holothuroidea; order Aspidochirotida; family Stichopodidae; genus Apostichopus; species Apostichopus japonicus. The sequence goes on from NC_092574.1 coordinate 15,389,985, forward strand.
GGGCCAAACCGCATCCAGCATTCTCCCCTGGTCCTTACATAAAGATTCATGCACGTATACCTAAAACCGTAGGGGAAATTGACGCCCCTGATAATATAGTTCCATAAAAAAAATTATATCCTAAATTACGTTATATACTGTGGACAGATGATATCGGGCTGATACACCGATATTCAATATTGTTCTGTATATGACGATTCACCGTATTAAATATACACCGCAATGAGCACGAATCGATAGAATTATTTATGTGACACTGTATATCACTGTCAATGTATCACATGGTCCCCATAAACCGATAACCAATACCGTATGTAGAGAAACGGTATGCGATACTTATTTTATTTTATATTACCTATATATATATATATATATATAATTCATCATAAAGTCAACAAATAAGTGAAATATAAGCTCTCGTGAAAGTATAAATAAATAAATTCTGTCAAAAATTCCATGACAGTTCAATTAACCTCAATAGGGTATATTTTATTCTCAGAAAAATGTAAATGTTGTAAATAGGGAAAGAGAAGAAACGCAAAAAAAAAATTAAATTAATAAATGTGATGTCAGGTGGGATGGAATGGGTGGTGGATATGGGTTCGACATTGATCGACACAAAAGCCTATACTTGAAAAATATCACCAACTAAAATAGACATTCTGACGTCAATAAAGCATAAATATTCATGAGTTGGTCGAGCAGCTACACTCCTTAGGCCTCTAATGACATTATGCAAACAGGTCTCACACACAGCCCCTCCCTTAGGATACCGCGGACGTGCATGTTATCCATATACCGAACGGATATTGTGTCTTATTAATATGAAGAAAATTGAGAGGTTTTTGTGGGGGGCAATTTCCAAGTCATTTTGTGGCATAATTATAACAGCCAGAAGTACCAAAATGTTTTTAAGAGTGAGCCTCAAAGCTGTTCGTATCAAATATCATGTTTATGCTATCACTATGGCAACATAGTGCATTTTCTGTAAAGAATTAGAATGCATGAAGTTCGTAATTTACACGTATGAAATTCTACACGCGTTGTGTGAAAAGTATCACGTCTATCATATTTTAGTATTAGTGATTTCTTTCAAATTAAAAAAGGCCACTGTACCACATAAAGTACCCCTTAATTAACTTCAATTTCCTTCTTTTTAATTAAATGGGAAAGAAAACACATGTTGGAGGCGCTCTTGATTCCCAATTTTAGCCTCACGGGCAACATTTAAGCCTCGGGGCTGTTAGATATGCCGATGGGGGGTATAGAAATAAGAAACATACGTTTGACTGAGGAAGAAAATTAATGTCGTAAAATTAGAATTATTTCTCATAGAATGATCGGAAGGTTACTCTCGTCCGTTGCCTTAACATGTTAGAGGTCATTCTAACGAGAAAAAAACATGTAAGCAAATAATATCAGCTAAACATATACACATGTGGCCGCATCACAATCAGTACGCCATTGACACTTACACACTTATAATGTATCAGCTGTTATGTCCTAAACATACCCACCGGAATCTTCCTGTTACACATACGAATATCTATAACACCTTAATTCGACTTCGATCCTCCTCCTTCGAACGGTTTATTTCATCCTCTTCAACATCCAAGCATACAAATGAATGATGATGGTTACTAAAATATGCCAAAAACAGTCATTTCAGTATGTCTATTGAGGCACTATTTTAATGCTAAACATGTAATGCGGATGAATACCATATTCTCTAATTATGGTATTATGGTACGCTATACACGCTTGTATTTATAGCTTGTGTGATTTGAGCTTTAAATAGACACAAAGCCAGTCATTATCGTTAGCCTTTATTACAGAGATTGTTTTTATGGGACGATGAGAGAACTGACAAATTTATAAGACGGCAAAGGAGACACCGACTCCAGCTCACCCCACCATGTACCCAAATCACTATAAGGACATGATGGAACACCGCCAGAAGTTCCAATTTTCCCTTGTCTGTATATAATGTGATTAATAATATACACACAATAAGTGTCTGGGAGACGAACTGTTCTACTTTGAATGGAACTAAATTTTCTCAAGTATAAGTCTCATTTGGTGAGAGAATGAATCTATAGGAGACAGACTTAGTTTGACCAATCGTAGGCTGACTATTGCTTGGAGCAATACCCGTTATAGGATTGGAAAATTGTCGGAAATTGCCCAATTTAACGTAAATATCTGCTTTCAACAACGTCACATTATGTCTTCACCTAGCTTCGCATATTGGAACAATACCTCATCGAAGTCGGTTATAAATATTTCTTTAAGACAACTATCTATCTATACGCTATAAGTTACACTGGGTAACAATTAATACTGACATAGCAGCACGCGTCTACTTTACATACACGAATCGGGTTAGAATTTTAAGTATCGGCAATTATTATATGAATTCCTGAAACTTAATGAAAATGAATATGAGAGGCGGTAGATTATTGTGGGCTTGGTCTGCCCATCTGCTATTTAGGTATGAAAGGTCTTCAGTATTCCCCAATCCGTTTGTTTTCAAAACTTAAACTAAAGCTAAAAGAAAAATTTCAAACTTGCTAAAGGTGATATTTTCAGAGAAAATGATTAACACATTTGATTCCATTCTTAGCATTTCATTGGTCATGGCCTTATCATATAGTCCTCATGCAAACATCGAATAAGACATTTCCCAAATGTTGTAACTTTAACATCATTGTTGAAGCTTATAATTCGACGAAATTCAAGCTAATGAAGAACATTGTGATGGGAATTTAAGATAGCATCTAGAAATTTATAATTATTACTCGGTTAGAGATTATCATAACAACATGACAAGATATTGTTCTTTTGTTTTGTCTTATTTTTTCAGCTTTGTTAGTACTTAAAGTACTTCCTGCATATGTGTATTTATATATTAACTAATGTTTGTATATTTTGTTTCAGTAACCGAACTCCGTAAGAAATGACTAAAAGAGACCCCCAAAAAATATGTTATCTTTCTCGTCTTCAACCTTTATCGTCGTCAACTTTACTCCAGAAGAGATCAACTTCAATTAATTTTCTTCTTTGCTAACTATTTTACTTTCGTTTTGCACGATTCGAGTCAATAGTTTGTTTCTGGGAATAGAATAATAGAAATAATGACTTAATTGATTTGTTTCTGACCTTGAGAGTTATGTTCTATTTTGGTCCTATTGTTGTCAGGAGTATTAATGATGTTTAATTACATTGTTCTGGGCTCGAGTCAATGACTTGCACTTCTTGTCACACAAGAGTCATATACTTTTGTAAGTTGTGACTTGGAGATGACTTGAGATATATTGTTTTCTGACTTGACTTGACTTGACGATTAAACCAAATGACTTGGGGACTTCACTCGACTTGAGAAGATTTGACTTGTGACTTGACGTGACTTGACTTACGGTAAAGCCATTGACCTGTGACTTGACTTGCGTGAAACCAAGTGGGCACGTGATTTGACACGACTCAACTTAAGAACAATTGACTTGTGATTTGAAATTACTCGGCTTGAGAACAATTGTGGGTTGACTAAATTGACAAAAATGACTTGTTGATAATGCTGTTTATTTCAAAAATTGTCTTGCATTTAGTTCCTTATACTGACTCTCATATGAGTGAAACCGAGTCATGGACTCGGAGAATCATACTTATGATTGAAAGCGACTTCTACATTTCAAAAGAAATTGACATTAGGTTCGAACATGTTTTCCAAGAAGTCTAATGAACAGGATTTCTTCTAAGTCAACCATTTCCCGGCTAGACAAGTTTTTGCCTTTCCGTTTTTAAGCGTGTCACATTTACCACAATTTCAATGCGTTGCACATTTTCAATCTACATTAAGAAGACAGGAAATGTTACTACGTTTTATGTTGTTGCAACAATTGCATTGTTATAATGAACGTGGATAACTTTGAATCAAAATGCCGTATACGAGGGAGGAAGGGAGGGTGTGGAGGAGGAGGGGCCAGGGAGAAGGCAGATGGAGGTGATCGGCATATGGAGCAATGGCATCGAGAACCATTCAAGTTGGCCATCCGGTATACAGTTATTTCACTGGTCCAGTATTCATTTGTCCTTTAAGTATAGTACTTAATTAAGAATTACAAAAATAACAATTCGATCAAGAATGACCATTCACTTTGTGCCTCTTTTCTCTTGCTATATATATATATATATATATATATATATATATGTATATGTGTATATATATATATATATATATATATAGATATATATATATATATAGATATATATATATATATATATATATATATATATATATATATATATATTTACCGTACAATCATATAGTCAGTCCGTATGTACTACACATATTCTAACATTAACATTTCTGGTACTCGTACCGTACTATTCCTAGTGAATGTGTACTCAAACTCGTTCTCGGTGCATTGTGTTCATCTAGTATTAAATACAAGTACAATATTATGCAACCGTACTCATTTTGCGGAAGGGAGCCTTGTTACTGACACCAAGGGGGAATGACACTGGTTATCTTACACATGTTATTGCACTATAGTAGAGCCATTTTAAAAACGGCTATCTTAACAACAGGTAATTTTCGAAGTGGAACAGGATAAACCATACTATCCCCACCCTCCTTCCCTTCCCTCGCCGCCCCACTCCTCCCACTCCCCATTTTAATGTTATTGTTATTACCCCCCCCCCCTGCCCCCATTTTAATATTATTGTTACTTTTACTTTTACGTCGTTTGATCTGGATTCTTTTTTCTTCTTTTTTTTTTCAAACCGGCACTACACCGGTAAAGGGAAAGCCATGAAGTGTTTAGCGGAACTTAGCGAATGACCCTTGAACAATGGACTTAACAAATCGATTATCTACATGACTTCTTATGCAATCTAATCTAAGATTAATATGCAAACTACATTTCACTTCTTCTCTGAGTTTCCTATCTAGATAGTAAATGGTCTTGCTTTGTTACTTAACTAATTAATTTCCTGTTTTGTGATGGGATGCAACTCGCTGGAGTTGAATAAACTCTTGCAGAAGAAATTTTAAAGGAACACATCAGAATTTTGTCTTCCAGCCTCCTCTAAAAATTAGTTTTCTAGTTGAGTAGGAGGGGAAGAGGTGTGGAAGGGGGAGAGATGGGGGCGGGGGCTGGGATGGTGCGAAGAGTTGTGAAGATGATAAGCTTAATTAAGCGTAATCAAAGAGTTTCAAAAACACAGTTTTGTTCACTCCAAAGTTATAGTTTTGCTCTATAATTTCATGACATTGTACGGGGTATTGCTTTAAAGACTCTCCCCAAGCCTATTTCTTTTCCCACAAAAAAACAAAATACTTATTGTCGGATGGATTTAATTTGAATAAATATCTATGTTGGACGTCCATCTCCGGAAAACCTCCTTAGCTTGTTTACTCCAATTAGAATCGCCCGAAGCTTATAGGTATTCACACGGTAATCAAGTTGTTTGTTATACATAGACAAAACTCAATTTCATGAGTTTATTGTTTTATCTATTAGACTTGGCGTCTTTACTAATCGACGAATCCTATTATTTATTTATTCGGCCATAGTTTACTAAAACACTTCTGACATATTAAACAAGTTATGCTATTTTATATGTCCAAGTTATGATTTGTTTCATCTTCCTGACTTTTATTAGTAGTTAAATTGTGATGGGGACTAGGAACTCATTTGATGAGGGAGTAGAAGACGAGAGGGGCAATGGAGGGTGTAGAAAATGCTCGTACAGCCATGATTATAATTGAACCATTACCTGTTTACCTCAAGGACCGAACCCCGGGAAGTACAGATAAAGTGACACAGAGTATATATGAGACTAGGGAGGAGGTTCGAAAGGAATTATCAAACGCCTACTATTAAGGAGAACAAACATCCTCCCCACCCCACCCCACCCCACCCAGATTATCTTTCAACTTTTCGACAGGAATGTAAATTAGTTGCAACAAAAAGGTGTACCCGCCTACCCAGTCCTTTCATCTTTTTGTTGTCAATTACTGGGTTGTGTTTCCAGTCACTTTGATCGTTGATATTCCATTTTCCGAAGAGCAATATCGCAACATTATGAAGCTGGTATTGAACCTTGCCCTATATATTTATATTTTATATGTAAAGGGGTGTCAACGTAAACAAGCTCTGCAGAGCTTCTTGTTGGCACTCCTCAATCTCTTGTTCTCTTGTACATTTACCCACGTCTATTGTCATAATTGCATACTTTAATACAAGAGATTGAAATAAAGTCTTATGAATTGAATTAAATTGATATACTTTATATATATATTACTTGTGATAATGATCATGTTATAAACATCAGGGGGAAACCCCCAAGAACGGCCAATAACGAACCAATACTCAAATCAAACTGATTTGTGACATTTGACTAAAGTATACAATATCAACAAAGTACAACCAGCAATAAAATACCAGTGCAAAGTACTTTTCGTGTTGGGTAAATACATCAAGGGGTGATGTTTTCTGACGAGGAAGACTATTACGTTGATTACAATCGGACATTCTACCGATCATGGCGAGTGTTCATAGATAAAATTGATTGAGATGAAATGACGGTTACTTTAACGATCAATTAAACGTACTTGTTCTTCTTAAGTTATTGTTACGAATTTTATAGCTGCCCTGATCATATCCAATATTTCTGTTTAGTGTGAATCAAAAATAAAATATCTCGCGTGAGAGAGAGACTGAGTAGTATAGCCGATACGGTTAACGTCACAAGGTTAGTGAAGTTTACAGGCATAAATAAATGGTGTTATCCTTGAATTTGCATCCAAACCTATCCAGCTCATCTCACTGCACCGGCATCCACCTGCCAAATATATAGTATGAAATTTACTAAACAGCCACTGGTACTCTCGATAATGTAAACCTTACCATATATAAATAACGTTCTTAGTGTTACAATTTATGGACAATGCAAGAGGTAAAACATCCTTCATATAGAGTATATGTATGTATATTTCTAGCTGACTTAGTGTGCGTTCATCACCCCCCCCCCCCCCCCCGTGTGCGTTGCTTTACAAAGTTACTTACAAAAAAACATTGACATACAGCAGATTTGCGGATTAAAATTGTCCTTTAAATAATCGGATATATTTCCTGAGGTATAGATATTAGGGATTACAGAGAGATTATGAAAACGATGTCATCGGAATTTAGTCTATAAATCCTTCGTTAGTTATCTGTCCATGACATGTACTAATTATGACGTCATAATTTAATTGATTTTTATTTATTGCTTTCACTGTTTTCTATGGATATTATATATGGCAGCATGTACAGAGATGTTGTAGCAAGAATGACGTACTAGTGAGACTCAATATAATACAATATGGAACCTGTTGGCATCTGTATTTTTTAACCGGCAAGAGAGGAGCAACAAAAACGAGAGGTGTGCGAGGGGCAAGAGAGACGAGAGGGATGAGAGGGGCTACTCGGAGGAGAGGACGGGGAAGGAGAGAGGGACGATAGGGGGAAGGCGAGATGGGGAGATGGAGGGATTTGAGTGTGTACGATAGAGGTGAGAGGGCGAGAGTAGAGATGTAGGGATTTGAGTGTGTACGATATGTGTATATAGAAGTCCAGGCGAGTGATCATGTTATCTTCCCACTTTTGAACTTGTTGATCGAATTACCCGTCTTAATATCGTTAAGACCGACACAACTCAGCAATAACATGATTATTTAACCCCACCCCCTTATGAACAACGTTTTGGTAGAAGACAAATATGTTACAAATGGTCATTTCCATCTCCTAATTTTCAACAAATAAAGTACAGAAAAGTGCACGGTTCACGCAGGAAATACATCTGCTTAAAACTCCATAAAAACCAATAACCGTTATGTCAAACTAGTCCGGGGGATCGGCATAGTGTAAGGACAGCTGGTTGTATTCTAGTCCTACAATAATACAACAATGTTTCACTTCCCACCCGGATTCTCTGAAAAACATTTGTAGTTCAATGTACTTTCATAATACAGACACGCTGGGGATACTAGCTTCTAAGTTCTACTCCATCCAATACTTTCAAATCAGCGGAAACTAACAGCAGACCGTAAGTTTCTATATAGCAAAGATCATGAATGTAACTTCCGTCCCAGTTCTAATATGCAAGGTAAGGTAAATAAATACCTAGTTACAATTGTCATCAAGGTGTTTGATATATAGACCGAGAGTTATTGTTTCTACTTGTTTCAGAAATGAGTCACAGTTTCGTTAAGCTGAAGTAACGGCTATGTGCAACACTTTACATTTTGTTCTCCTCAGATGTATTTGAACGTTGAGAAATGTTGTACGCTTTAAATACGTCAGGCAAATATGTTAGTGGGTGGTATGTACCCCCCTCCCCCCCCCCGCCAATTGTCTACCCGAAACACACACACACACAAAGAGAGAAAAAAAGTATATAGCTTCTTGTCACAACCTTGCGTGTAGACCTAATGATAGGGTAAATATGCCTCAGTATGCACCATATTACCTATTGCATGTCGTTTTATTCTGGGGGAAGACACCCCGACTACCTTACATGGGAGTCGGATTCAACGACACACCCCTCCCCGCCCCCCTCTTTTCTAAAATCCTAGATCCGCCCTTGTAAGTCCAGTTATTTTTTTCAAAGTTAACATGCACCATCTCTTATACCCCTCCTTCTCCTCCGACATTATAATATGCTACAAAGATTCACTTTCATTTACTTGGCACAATCAGAACATTTATACTCGATTGGAAAATTGTCTCATTTTGACCTTTCTCTCTCAAGTATCTGGCAATCATTTGCGTTGTAATGTCGACATCAAGACTAAAGTACAGTCAGAAAGTTTAACATGTGTATACATATACCGGAAGCAATATTAACGAGCTTTTAAGTAAAAACAACAACTCTATTTGCCTTGTACCATGGTTTAATCTGAGAACGACCAGACAATATAACTGGTTATAATCACCATCAATTTACACGAGATACATTCAAGCATTGTTATGACGTATTCCTTTCTTTTGCTCCTTTAATTTTTCTTATGCTGAAAAAAGTAGGTAAAAATAGTCTCGCGAATTCTATCGCTGGTGTCCCCATATAGTAGACTGTAACAAGAAGCGTGAACCGGAGTGAATGGAGGACATGACGGTGGGGAAGGGGGGGGGAAGTAGACGGCCCTTTTTAATGTACTAACTAATAGGGACTTGGCCACCTAGCTAACTGTGTGGCTCCATTGCGGACCAACAATGGTCAACTAGACGAAGATAAGTAGTAAATAATCCAAACACTATTCTGATTTATCAACCTGGTTCCCTTGGCAACACCCGGAGGCACATTTATGAAGATATTTCAGGGTACTTCCCTCTTTCTGAAATGTATACCACGGCAAGTCTTGAAAATTATCTGAAAGTATTGCAGGTTTGACTGGCTTCGCTTCCTAGACCATTGCAGAGGTTTACCCTTGATCAGCCAGGCATGCACGTTCAAGGACTGTGTACCCTACCCCGTTGCAAGTACCCCTCTGAAGCCTTCAGTAATGTTAGCACTCCGGTCAACGTCCTTGGCGGAACAAATTACTCCCGGAGGCTTCCAACCCCCGCCTTCAAGAGAGATGCTTATCTACACCTATGACTGTAACCATTTCCTTTGTTTTTCACATACCAATTATAACAAAATTATTTTACATAGCCCACACAAAATTGTACATCCTGAGCTAAGCTTTAAATGTTATCAGTATTGCCCCCAAATATGTTAGAAATTCAGATAAAGTGGTCACCTATGATCACATTTTTAATAAGAAGTTTACTGTATGGTTCTCCACACTAAGCCATTTTAACTGTCTAATTCGACACTTCTGAATGTCCTTGAAAGAAAAAAGCAAAAGAATCAAACCCGCCAGAAATTTATACCTTTGAAAACTTGTAGCAATTTTCAGCGTGCTATAATTTGAGTAGCCAATAGGGATAACCATTACATGAAGTATTAAGTAGAAGTATTTCCCCTCCCTCCCTCCCTACCCCCCCCCCCCGCAATAACAAAATTCTATAAATTCAGATAATGGTCACTGTTGCGCAGATTTCAACAAGCGTTTACTACATGTCACCCTCAAAGGCACTTTTTCCCCCTCACTGAGACATTTAAAATATTTAATTAAAACATGCCTCAATTTCTGTGTATCATATGGAGAGTCAGAAAAACACGAAAAGTACTTTGGAAATATGTTAGCAACTGTTCAGCAAACTAATATTTGGTGCTTAAGATTTGATGACCACTAAAAGAACTCTTAAACTGTATATGGCATATGGGTGATCGAGGGGGAAATAAATTCATGGTCATACTGAATGAAGCGTATGTCGATCGACGATGAAGAGACACTTCGTTATCTAAAAAAAAAAAAAAAAATCAATTCCAATATTGATCTGCAATGAGTAATGTATTCATGGTTATCATCCTACCTCAGTCTGGTCTACTTACATGAAGAGTGCCCTATTTTAATCCCACGGCTTTAGTTGGTTTCCTCGGAGGCCGAATTCAAACTGAACCCTTAATTCTTGACGATGACGGACACTTCCCAATATCTGTCGTCGCTTCATCTAGATACAATCTGATCATGTGGGAATTGTTTCCACGTATATTAAAGCTATAAATTTGCCACACAACATAACAACCGTTGGTTCATTCCTATAGCAATCAACAGCAAAACAGATATCAAAAGAAAATTAGGGGAAAAAAAAGATGGGCTTATTGAAGTTTAATGACGTCACTTCCGTTAATGACCTTAGCTTACTTAGTAAATTGGATTTTCTTCTTATTTAAAACTTCCGTTTTGAAGGTTCATGACAAAGGACACAAAAAGACTGCAATATTTTGGGGATCACAGTGAAATCACAAACAAAGATGAAAAAATAGACTATATCCCCACAAATAGCCCACATTCACCCTACTAAGAAAGCATCCCCCCCCCCCAATCACACACACTACTACCAAACTATAAGGAGAAAATGAACATGAAATTTTGTTTGAAAAAAGTAAACATTTTAAAAGAAATATTTACAGGAAACAAAGATATTTGTTGAATTGTTTAATACATTGACTTGATAAGTAAATCAATTTTTGATAATCTGGTGAAATCGATTGAATAAAAACGAGAGAGTTGTTAATAATGGCATATCAAAAAATGGGAACCTCATGGATTTTTTCTAGTCTACTGAATTTCTTATACTATATGCCATCGTAAGCTAAGTCGAGTTTGTTCCACAAGATAATCCATTGTGATATATGTTTATTTATCAAACTAAGTTACATAACATGCGGTTTTCACCTAACTAACAGCCATTTCCGAATAAATTAAATAATTAAATTTCGGCAATTAATTTGTGTCAGCAAAATAATATATGATAACGGTCAATACCAAACCTCGGCATGTAAATAGGCCAACAGGAAAAAAAATAGATAATTGATTTCAGGTAGGTTAACAGGTTAATATATAGTGTTTAATGGAACTGATGTGTGTACACTTAGCGGTGAGGTAGGGCAGGGGGAGGGGTGGGAATGTTGTGGGATGTGGTGGGGGTGGGGTGTAGATTGGTTAAAGTGGCAGTGAATATGCTCTATAAGCTACTAAGTTCTTAAGTGGTTTGATCAATGAATAAATTATTATTTTCGTATATACTTCATCTCTGATGACTCAGCTGGTAACGATTAAGAGTCAGAAGAAAATTGTTACACCCCTCTTAAAAAATAAATTAATAACATTTCGCTATTCATGTGGCATGGTAAAATTTCATAAGACTCTGAAGATTGCCGACGACCAGGTATTTGCGGTATTTAACCGTAAGATTAACAGCAGGAAAATGGATTTATAGACAAACCAATGATGCCGGTGAAGGGAGACCCACAGGAAATCAGATAACTATATAGTAAGAAACGGCATTGGTATATATATATATATATATATATATATATATATATATCAATAAATAAAATTAAATAGTTAAATTTAGACTGTTGTAGTGGGAAGAGGTAGATTGGAACACATGATCTTCTCACCCGGGAAATCACTTCCGTTCGACGAATGAGGGTGGTACTATAAAAAAAATTAATAATAATAATAATATGTTAATAATATATATATATATATACATATATATATATATACATATATATATATATATATATATTTATATATATATATTCCCCGCGGAATGTTGGTTGCGCTCCTGGATCTAAGCAGTGTTGGCAGGGAGTATACTTGTTGATTAGTATTCCATTTGTCATGATTGTGAGACTAAATTATATATAGAGGCTTTTTAATCTTAAAGGAAGGCTCTTTCCGGTAGTCTCAAACTACTATTGGATTCTTCGGTGCCATGTTGCTGCCAGTAATTAGTTTGTCCTCGCATGACCAGTAAATACTCCAAAGCCGTACACTGATAAGAACATTAATTAGACAGATGACTGAGATACCATCCATTGTTATATCTCTCCATGCAGTTATGATGCACGTGATCTGGATAATGTATTCGAATTATAACTGGAGTCTGCATGAGTAACATTTGAATGTTAGACAATGGAATATTGCTTATTAAATTAATTCCTTACTGTGAGACTCAAGGAGGATTTGAGATAACACAAAGTAAAGGCCTGCGATTGGAGATCAAAGTTGGCTATCTTACTTTATGAGAAGGTTTAGTCTGAAGGATGAAGAGATAGAGGGAGGATGGGGTGGGGTGGGGGGGTGCTGGTGATAGAACGAGGGTGATGATGAAGACGTGTGGTATTTAAGTAGGTTTTGTCGTCGATATTTAAATTTAACTAATTGTCAATCTCTATGTGTAGCATCCATCTTAGGATTTTTAATCAATTAAAAAACAAAAATAAAAATTTAACTTTTTCTTTTTCTTTTTACTAAATAGAAGAAAAATCAATTAGATTTATACAATTATCATTAACAATGTATGAGAGACGACCTTATCGAGATAAGTTTAAAGAAACTGCCAAAGTGTTGATTCGCTTGTATAAGAGACAATGCTGATAGTTGATTATGATTGTCCTTTGGGGTATATTTTTTATTTTATTTTTTGATAAAATATCTCAAATGAGAGATTTAAACTAAAAGTGCATTAATTTTAGTGTACGCTTATCTGCATAAAAGTTAATATGCTTCTAAATTTTCTTTGGTCTATTTTCATTTCAGTGTTTATCAGTATGTCAATACGTTAGAAAGTATGTGTGTCTTACAGCTTGATGATTTTATGTGTATTATCCGAAGCTCAGTGCATATTACATGACGTGAACATGATTTGAAAGTTGGTGGGCCAGATTCCAATTTTTTTCCCGAAGGATTTCAGTAGGTGATTCAACTTGCATGAACTTTTTGTAGGACCTCCTTTTTTCTTAATGAGGGGCGTGGCTGTGGGTTCGTTGGCTGAGGCTCCCCCCCCCCCGAAAAAAATAAAAGGGTAGAAGTCAAATGTTTCATTCTGAGGCATATATAAATAAGGTTAAGCTAGGTTTGGCTTATTAATGCTTTTGAATTTTGAAAGTACAATCCCCAACTGAATGTTCCCACCCTCCGGACAGACGATGGAGTGGGGGGGGGGGGCTGGGGGCACGCAACTGATACGACGCACACGACGTTGTTTAACCCAATGATGTGCGAGTACACAGCAACAGTGTGGATGAAATTGTATTATATGTATGACTGCTACAATATAGCTTCTAAAAAAGGAATTTCTTGATGGAAGAACATCATACATCTTTTTTTAACATATCGTATTATATCCGGGTATACTTATCACACGATAGAATTCTTCACATGCAGACGAAGTCTGTAACACGTTATGAGGATGCCGGTATACTGTACATCAGCCTATAGTTCAGTTCAGTCAAATGTGCGGGCTCGTCATATGGATGCGTTATCGCGCCGTCATAAAAATTCAGATCTCTTTGTAAGATGTAGACAACTTTCAACAAGAGTAAGTAATTGTTCATAAACGTGTTAACAATTTACTACAGATTCTATCAATTCCATATAAATTTTATGATATGATCAACCCCGGCAGACCTTTAGTAGCTGCAAAATGATTTTTTTTTTACATATTTTAACATTTCAAAATTTTGCAGGAAAATTATAATGTGTTCTTATAATTTAATGTCAGTGTTTTAACAATTTTCTGTCAAAATCTCATCATTTTGATTTTTTAACAAAATTACTCACTATCGATTAGCGTTATGTATCGTTTGAAACAAAATGTTTAATTATTCAAATGGGGAGGGGGTGGGGGAGTGCATACGCAGGCTAAGATCGAAAGCAAAACCTCTTCAAATATCGTGAATTTTAAAAAGGTCCAAACCACATTCTCATATTTCGTCTCCATTAATGAAGTGGATTTAAACGAGCAGTTCGCAAACTATAAGGAGCGACCCAAAAGTGGGTTGAGAAATCTGTTCGGTGGGTCGGGGAACTTTTTCCAGACGTCGGAAATGTTATTTAAAAGTATTTGGAGCTTCCGACGGAGATCCGAATAAAGTCTTTAGTGAGTCCAAGCTAGCTGCATGGAGTGGGTCGTGTAAGATTAGTACAGAAATATCAGAAATGTAACCAGCGTATACTTGAAAATAGCGTTTGTGTTAGGTCAGCAATCTAGTCAACCATTAATCGATTCTTCTTCTTATTATTATTTATTATTTATTATTATTATTATTATTATTATTATTATTTTTTTATTATCATTATTATTATTATTATTATTATTATTATTATTATTATTATTATTATTATTATTATTATTATTATTATTATTATTATTATTATTATTATTATTATTATTATTATTATTATTATTATTATTATCATTATTATTATTATATCTAACTTAAAACTAAACTAATATAACGTCCTCTCAAATAGTGAGAGTTCTAAGTAGCCCTAGTTATGAATCATTTTTAGTATGAATCACATCCCAAAAAAATGGGAAAACTTTATTTTAAAATTTGATTGGTAAATCCAATGAACTACTTTGTTGTTATGATTTAACATGACACTATGGCACGGACAATTTTGTCAAAATCACAACAAAAATCTCCTTTAAATGGAAAAGCAACATTCAATGCTACTTTTTTGTACAACAGACTCTTTTATATACTTTTTTTTTGTATTCTAGGGCGGGAAGATTTGATGATCACCCTACTCGCTATAAATAATTCCACATTTCCTGTTATCGTGTAAACGTTCAAAGTTTAACTTTGCAACTTAACAATGACAGTTGCTAACATGTTTGCGACCCCACACTAAGACCACAGTAGGATTACACTTTCAATACTATCTATCTGTAAAGTAAAAGGAGAAGTTAAGGGGATAATTTCAACCATTTTTAACTCATTAAAGTAGAATTCATCAGGGCATTGGGCTTGTTATCATTATTTCAAGGAAGCACTTTATCACGAAATAGGTCATCCTAGATGCAAGAGACTCTGTTTCCATTAAAATCTTGTCATCGATAAGAACTGCCTGTGGGGATGGATTATGGTTAGTATAGGTGTTATCATCCAGTCGTTTCTTTTCTTGATTTTATTTGATTTCGAGTGAATTTCAGCATAGAAGTGATTGTTGTCACTCATAGATATTAAAAGAAAAAAAGAAAAAACAATTGAGCAGAAACAGAAGCACTGGAATAAAGCATTGTCAGCAGTTTGAGAATAATTAATCAATATTATTTATCAGCTCACGAAATAGCGAGTAAAATAACCAAATAGACCCAAAATTCCTATTTTCTTTTCATGAGGAAACAGGAGAAAACTATGAGTTGGAGCAGAGAGCCAGACCCTCCTATAAATAGATTGAGTAACCTGCAGGGTAGACTGGTTAGATGTTCAAGCCTATTTTTTATTTAGTCTTGCAAGAGTGTGGCCCGATTATTTTTTCGCGGACCGGTTTGTAATCTTTGGAGGGACGGATTTGGCCCAGTTCGTTTTGAACCCCTGCTGCGGTAAACGTTTGGTTTATCTGGCGAATATTTACTTCAATGGCCTTCCTTACGTGAAATATTTTACAATTGCTGTTCTCCGAGAATCGCTCCCTCCCTCCGTCAATGCCCTTATCGCCGCATGTGGAGGACATAACCCACAGGGACGGAAGGAACAGCAAGAGCTAAGGAACGTAACCCTTTGCGGGGGTGCATGCATGTGTGAAGTGTTATTGTACGGAAAATACTTATACCGAAAATGACTTATTAAGAAAAATATTGTTACCATAAGGAAAGGTGATAATTAAAGAAACTATAATTAAGAAAGGTAATATGCGGTGAAAAACCTCGACATGGATTCATCCAGGCATCATATTCCCATGCACGTAAAGTGGTCACTTGTGACCTTTTGATGGTTTTAATATGTGACCCCGTTACTCATACATCCTAATATTTAAAAAAAAGGAAAAGAGCATGCACCATGACCATAATGAATATATCAAAATATTACATATTTACCCAAGCTTATAAAAATTTTCCTTGGCTTTTATCATTGTAAGTAAACATCTGATATTCGTTAAGTTTTATTACTAATTAATCTCGTATGTGAATTGATTTATCCTGTATAATAGCCTGCCTTGTTTACACACAGTTGAAACGGAGCTATGGTCCCCGGTTAATGACCAACCATCCATCCGGTGGTAGTTACCATCGTGACCAAGAATGATCACGTTTTTTTTTATTTTTGTCTTTTCGTTTTTCGTTAGGGATTTTGTATGAAACTTACAGTTATACTGTTTTTCGGTTTTCATAATTTCCCAAGTTTTCGGTGATGGCTTGTCGAAATTTTTTGGAGATGAATTTAATTGTGTATGTAAAATCTAGGCCACTGTAGCATCAAGCAAAGTAAAATTCGTTTGGCGAAGATGCGCCAACTGGCCACCGGTTCCCCCCCCCCTCCCTCCTCTTTTCCCTGCCTCCCAATTGATAGTAGTCCTGCGATATCGAACAGGTTCAGGAACCCTAACAAATATCGATAGAGATCAAATAATGCATGGAGTAGATCCCCCTACAATATTTTGGTCATTTTAAAGTTTTCTGTTCTCTTCATTAAAGAATTATACCGCTATTTTTGCAAATTGTAATGCGCAAAATACTGCTTTGGTCAATGAATAGATGACTCGTACATAAATTGATAAATAAATTGATTTGAGTATTACAAATTTCAGCTCAATTACCACGATGACGTCACTAACTCTGCTGAAAACCGGATGTATTAAGAAAAAAATCATCAGATTTTCAAAGTTATCTCTTCACATTTCAAATTGCTTTGATGGTATGCTTAAGAGTCTTATGGGTGGGCAACTTGTTTGAATGAATGGGCCAGATATAAGGAGTGAAAAATTTACAGAGCCGCACCTAACCAACGACCTGCTGTTGATTTCAAACCTTTGATTCCGAGGATTTTCAAGCAATAGGTGTGTATACTTAATCTGTATTCACAAAAACATAATGTCAATAAAGTATACAGTTGATAATTAATGGTTTAATAGGCCTACCGGACAACATCATTAGTCCTGATAAAGTATAAGAAGCTAGCTTGTTTTTTGTGATGTAAAGTATATTGATTTTTTTCTTTTTCTTTAGACATCTCACGGGCCGCAAAAAATCACTGGCGGGCCGCATATTGCCTGCGGGCCGTAGGTTGCCCACCCAAGATTTATACCTAATGATGCAGAGGATTTCCAGCAGTTTTCGTAAACACTCAACTGAACTGAATCTACTGGAATACTTTCTTTCTATACCAAATATTCGAATTCATCGTCAAAACAGAGGTAGACATGCCCAATGTGAGATTTTTCAAAATCAATATAGGGATCCATCATAAGCTTAATGATAAATTTAGATAGTGTTATTGTGTTCATATGTCGTACATTGAACCAAGGAAAATGTTAATGATAGAGTCATTTCTAAAATATGCAAAACTTCTGGAAAGCTCCGATATGGCTAGATCGATTCTTACGTCAGCTTCGAATTCGTTGATAAAGCATAAATGTTTATTAAATGTTAATTACTCAACCAATATATATATATATATATATATATATATATATATATATATATATATATATATATATATATATATATATATATATATATATATATATATATATATAAAATATATAGTCAATTTTATCTCTATTGTGTACACTGAGAATTGATAGAAATAAAATAATATATATATATATATATATATATATATATATATATATATATATATGTGTGTATATATGTATACATGTATATATGTATATATATATTATTTTATTTCTATCAATTCTCAGTGTACACAATAGAGATAAAATTGACTATATATTATATATATATATATATATATATATATATATATATATATATATAAACGAAAATCCACGTTTACCCCAAGAGAAAATATTATTAGAGAAAACCAGAGAAATAAGATATGACTCATAACTAACAAAGAAGGAGTAATGTATTAGAAAATATTCTAATACATTACTCCTTATTTGTGCATTATGAGTCATATCTTATTTCTTTGGTTTTCTCTAATAATACATATATATATTCTTTACCATCCTTTACATATTAAAAAATAACCTTTCATCATGTGAATAATTCGACTGGTTGTACATCTCAAAGTTATTACAAATACATGGCTTTTGAGCTAAACAAGTTAGTTATTGCTCTCATAAAAAATCATCGATGCAGGAGCCTTTGTTCAAGTACCTTTGTCAAACTGAAGAGATATGCATCGCACAGTAGTTTCGTTAAGTTGTTGTCGTTTTTAAGTAACACTCAGAGACTTATATTCGGTGGCGGCACCAACCTATAGGTAATCGGGGGAGGGGAGGGAGGCAACTAGAGGACAAAGATTTCTTTTTTTTGGGGGGGGGGGGGACGGGTCTTTGGGAGGTCTATGTTGAGCGGTGTCCACCTCCCGTTGGGAATTTTTCCACAAGTAACATGACTAAGACGCAAAATGGTGCTATCATTTGACAATTTTCTACATACCTAACCTTCCTAAAATATATGCAATCTTATGGCGAGCAAGAATTGTTTTCGAAGATTGACAAACTGAGCGCTGGTGGCTTTTAGCTTAGGAATAAATGTTTTAGCGGTCGACTTTGGTAGGCATCAATTGGAAGTTGTGTCTATTACAAACGATTAATCTAGCTCTTTATATTTTGGGTACGTAGCAGATCTGGTTGGGATTGGGGGGGGGGGACTGGGGAGGGAGAAATCTGGCGTCGCCACTGTAATAATTGAACACAGTACAGTTTATATGCCTTTCCCGTCTGTACACAATATACCCATTTCACGGTTGATAGAAACTTGGCAATTCGTGAAAATCCAGCAATCCCAAAACAACAGCTTGAAATGTATAGACCAATATTTAACGGGACCGGTCAACAAAACAAGTATATGTGGTTTACATTGGAGAGGTGGATGTTGGGAGGGGGCACGAGGAGGTGCATGTGTCCGTTTAAAATGTATGTGTAGTGTCCCTTACACTATAGCACTTACTCATTCATATACACAAATCCTTATCCCATAACAGTATGATCAAAGACTATGCTGAAAACAACAACAAGACGGCAATCCATGGATTTGCAGATCTCATCTCTTCTGTGATGGAATGGATCTTCATTGAACTTTGGCCTCGACTCTTAACAATTGCATAAGTACAATTTTAAAAGTTGTCCAATTATTCTCTACATATGTTGTGGTTTAATACCTTTTCCCAGCATACTGACTAGCAGGTACGTTTGAGTTATTTGATCTTTGACCTTTGACCTATGACGTCACCAATCGCGCAGGCACGAGTTTATATGGTCAGACACCTACTCACCAAGTTTGAACTTGATCGGACTTAATGTCTAGGAGGAGTTCGCGACACATTTTTTCGCACAATTTAGGCCATTTCGACTTTTGACCCCTTGACCTTCGACCCGAACCTTAAACACCGAAATCTGTCCTATTTTAACATTTATTCACATCACTCTACTTATCGTGTGGTTAAATGAGTTTTTCCTACATGTTGACAAGCAGAAAATAAATCACGTAGGCACAAGGGCATGGCCGGTCAGGCACCTACCCTCCAAGTTTGAACTTGATAGGACTTAAGAGTCTAGGAGGAACTCGCAACACAGTTCTTTTGCTCAATCACATGCACACACACACACACCGAAACAGACACATTTCCTCAAATTTCTGATGTGGGGCGAAATACAATATCTCATCTCCCTGATACATGATATGTATAGGGCGGTAATATAACAATGATTACAATTAACAACACAACAACATTCAACAACAACGATTGTTGAAAACCATATATGGTAAAATAGCTTATAGTGAAAATTCGCGTCCATCTATGACGACTGGTTCCCTCACCGCTGACCCTATTTTGATCCGCTAATGACCCGTATGGTTAAGTGGAATTAAACTCTGCTTAAAGTGTACGGGAGACGTGATCCCAGTTTACAATGTCTCCTTCCTTGGAAATAAACCTACCAGCATATCTTCAAACACAGACGATGCATGTATTATGAGTCAGTCTCCTATACTCTTCAAACATAAACGTCTGCAGTCTCATGTTGGTACACGATATGTAAGAACCATTTGATATGTATACCACGATATGATTAGAGGCAGTACATTATTGTGTACGGATCATATTAGCCTACCACACTTTTGATGTCGTCAATCCATGCTTCTCGCGCAATAGTAGGAAATTGGCAACAAGAGCCCGCCAATTATGATTCTTCATGATGACGACGTGAATATATTCATGGGGCATTGTCAGAAAGGATCAAATGGAGAGGGGAGGAGGGAGGGGGGGCGGAGACCCTATCCCTATTCCGTTTTACATACTAGTAATTGCGACCTGTATCTCTGTATAGGTATACTGTAAAGAGTTTTGCACTGTAACGTTGGATGTGGAATCATGTTAATTTTGAATATAAACTAATCAACACTAATCCGCAACGTGTCCCATGTCATTCACGCAAAAGAAAGAGATTTACTCTTTTCTGCCCCCCCCCCTTACCCGCCCATTGCCAAAGTCGAGAGATTAGGTGGAAAATTAGATAGGATCGTACACCAACACTCATCTAAAATAAGATCGCGATATAACAAATAACATTTATGGATTTACTCATCATCCACCTCTGCAATAATATAGGTTACGTAAGAGTATATGTCGCATCAACGTTATAGCACTGCAGAACGCAAGGTCAGGAGTATTTTGTAAAATAAATTCCCGGAAGACGAAGTGTATTTTCTTCAAATACCTAACTCAGGAAGACAAAAAAAAAAACACATTTACGGGCGGCCCATTTCTGATCGAAATTATGGGGGAAAAAACATAGAAATCAAATTTTGCCCGGAAATTAGCACATAACATCGGTTGAGCGTGAGAAATCTGGGAGACTCTTGGTGAAACCGGAAGAGGTGACCGATCTGCTATCTCATACTAAAAGCTCTGTCGCTATCTTGCTTCCCCTTTCCCTGTGGCCATATCTAACTTTAAATATATTTGTGTTGGCAGCAAAAATGACAAAATAAAGATAAATTAAGAAAAGTAATGTACATCATGAAAAACAAAAATAGTTTATAATGACTGACTAAGCATAAAACTGGCGAAATTTGTCGTATAGGCATTTAAGGCTTTTGCGTTTCCCACAAGAACAAGCTTGCAAACACATAGTTTTGGTTCCTGTAGCAACGCGGCCGAATTTGCAATGTTCACGTTGTACATGTACAAACTGAGGCTTCCAGATTAGTTGTAAATTTCTATCACACGAACATCGCAAAAGCACACAATTTTGTGTCTTTCCTTTTGATACATCTTACAAATTATTTCTAATAATCGGCATTCTACTTGTCACGTATTTCTAATTTTCATATTTGGTTCATCGTTAAACCGTCAAAAATCACTAAATATTCCTATAGGTAAAAAAGTGTTTTGAACTAAATTAGAAAAACGGACTTCTTAGTTAAGCCGTGTACGTGCCTGAACTCCACACACATATACAGTGTTTATTCTCGCGTCCAATGATAGTCGTAAATGCTTGAGTCGGCCTTTGAACTCGTTTTTATAGGCGTCTACGTGTAACTCAGAGTTCCGTATTATGGTACTCGGTAAACCTGAATTCCTGATGAATGTACTCGTAACTGAGAGTTCCCTATACTTGTACTCGCAATAGAAGTTACCTAAGCTTGTACTCTTAAGACAGAGTTTATTATACTGTACTCGTTAATCCAAGTTCCGTATGTTTGTACTCGGCGATCCTCATTGTTCCTTTTATGTGTAACTATGAACATGTGCTTACAGTTCTTTTATGTGAACATGTGCTTACAGTTCTTTTATGTGTAACTATGAACATGTGATTACAGTTCTTTTATGTGTAACTATGAACATGTGATTACAGTTCTTTTATGTTTAACTATGAACATGTGATTACAGTTCTTTTATGTTTAACTATGAACATGTGATTACAGTTCTTTTATGTGTAACTATGAACATGTGATTACAGTTCTTTTATGTGTAACTATGAACATGTGATTACAGTTCTTTTATGTGTAACTATGAACATGTGATTACAGTTCTTTTATGTGTAACTATGAACATGTGATTACAGTTCTTTTATGTTTAACTATGAACATGTGATTACAGTTCTTTTATGTGTAACTATGAACATGTGATTACAGTTCTTTTATGTGTAACTATGAACATGTGATTACAGTTCTTTTATGTGTAACTATGAACATGTGCTTACAGTTCTTTTATGTGTAACTATGAACATGTGATTACAGTTCTTTTATGTGTAACTATGAACATGTGATTACAGTTCTTTTATGTGTAACTATGAACATGTGCTTACAGTTCTTTTATGTGTAACTTGAACATGTGCTTACAGTCGTTTGAATTGAGACGGTTATTGTTTGATACAGAACTCAGAGGTCATAATGCTATAGTTTATGCAATGTCGCGTTCATACCCTTCACGAAGATCTGCCACAAATGTTCATTACTTAGAGGTAATTTTAGTGTTTATTCGAAACAGGAAACCCTGTGCTGTTACCGAGAGCATTCATGTGAACTAGGTAACGTATGCTTGTAACTATACGAGGTACTTTTATTCTTGTATAGTACCGTATATCTGGTTCTCATATTCGTTGTCATATAGGACTCATTACACGTTTATTCATCTCTCATGGGTCCTTGTACAACATCACTGGGATCATATATACTCGTATAATCATAACCGGGTTCCATTTCTAGTACTCGCATTACTCAGAGGTCACTGAACTTGCAACTGGGACCTTGTTCTCATATTTCTCAGCGGAATTCAACATACCTGCATGCCTATATAGCTGCATGGCCTAACAAGGTTTAGTTGGTTCTTATTACATATGAATCTTGTACACGTGCAACTGGAAGTAACTTTTAAAGACTTATATCTGTACTTTATTTAAGTCAATGTACTCACTTTGCTAGAAAGCAATAACATGGTTACTGTCACTCTTGTTTTCACCATATTTCGACGTCAGCTTATTCACGAGGTCAATAGATCGATCGATCTGATGTCAATTCGGGTGGTTGCGTGTTTTTGAAAGTATAAAACCTTGCTGAATAGAGAAGAACTCAATGAAAGGTTTTCTTCTATTGCTTCCGGCAAATTGTATACTTGGCAACAAAAGCAGGTCTTTCTCTCATACATTTACCTCAATTTCCCCATCCATTTACTTCAATTTTACTAACGTTAAATTCTGACGTTATTTTCAACGCAAATATGATTTAATTTCTCCAAGGTCCTAGTCTTGTATGAAGGGAAGAATGTGATTGATTTCAAGATGAAATCAAAACAACTGGAATGCAATTATTGAAGAATTGATCGATCGAACCGTCACTGTTAAACAGATCTTCGAAGCTTCAAGCCATGCAATAAAAAAAAGCGATCAATCAATCTTCATTTACAAATCAAAAACGTGATAGTTTGGGAAAACCTTTTACCTGTTTTTTTTTAAAACACAAAAATTAAACTGAAAGTTGATCCAGGATGTAATTAAACAAGACCGAGTAGCTCTTACACGCAAAGCTGGGCTTTAGCTTAAATGCTACGATTTATTATCTATGGAGTGCCGTTGACTACAAAAAATCAAAATAATGTTGACCTTTTTTTAATAAAAAAATAATAAAGGTTTTTCACCGGGGTGAAGAACTCCTTGAAAAGATCCATTTAAAGGCAATGGATATACTAGATGGGTTAACATTAATACGAAGAACTATATGGTTCTAAAATACCATCCCTTTAATCTTTAGTTAAAACATGATGATTTTATTTATTTTATTTTTTGTGTGATGAAATTGGGTCTAGTCAGTATTTTGACCGTAACAATTTGTACTTTTAGTTTCATGATTACTATTTCATTTTTTAATTTCAAATTTTCAGGTTTTTGCTGATAATATTTTGCTCTTACTACAAAATCTGGAAAGCTGCTTGGGGAGGGTGGAGGAGGGGCGCGAGTTGCCCGTGAAATGAAGTTAATGAAACAACAAGAATTAACAGAGGAAAAACTTTGTCATGACATTCTTTCCCTTTATATATATATATATATATATATATATATATATATATATATATATATATATATATATATATATATATATACCATGTGTAATTAGCTACTATATAGGCCTATTTATTAATATATATATATATATATATATATACCATGTGTAATTAGCTACTATATAGGCCTATTTATTAATTAACTTCAGAGTCAATATTTTTTATTTTGCTATTTCATTTATTCATAATACATATATAAGGTACCCCGATTGTATACATTTCTGTAAAAAATATTTCTAAATGCTGAGTTTAATTTGCAAACTTAATATATTTGTACGGAAATAAGAGTAATTCATATTGTTTTACCATAAACTTAAAGTTTCTTTTAACTATATTATTTGAAAGTCAGTTTTCTGTTTCTTTAAAATGTACTTCTTCGACCTCTAACATAAATTTAAATTTGCTGTAAAATATTAAGGAATCCGGTGATACTTCTTTCAGCTTGGTGCAAAAGATATATAATGTTTAGCGTGGACTATGAAGACAGTTAATAGGGTGTTGTGATATCCTCAATACATTGTTTTAGATTAACATGTACTTTCAAGCAGATATTAATTACCTCCTTCCAAAATAGATTAACATGAGGACAAAGCCAGAAAAGGTCATCTAATGTTTCCTCATTATCATTACAAAAGGAAGAATCTTTGATATCCAATTTAATACACAGATAACGTATACACTTCTATAAAGTATCCTATGTAGGAAGCGAAATTGAAAGTACTGGATCTTTGCTGCTCGTGTATAGCTATGTTTTCGAATATATGCTTGTCAAGCATAATGTGATGTTACCAAAATGTAACTGCCATATTAAGATGGAGCAAGGCTTAGAAACTATTCACTTCATTCATGTTCTTTGGACATAACTCGTTAACCTATATGGACAGAAGAAAAATGTATTAAAGTTTGAATGTTAACATTCGTGGTTTCATTTCTACTGATATTGGTTTATCAATGCCTTGGGATTGCAGAAACAATACCCATATAATACGTAAATGAAAACTTTCTGATTTCAAATTGATTGATGAAGCTATCATAGCTCATTGGCTCACTACCTTTAGCAAGAAAGTCACTGACTATAAGAAGGCTTTCTTGTGTCACAAGATAATACTGTAAGTGATTTTATGTTTAATGAAAGTGTTGTTTTAGAAACATACTGGTTACCATAAATCTTTGTTGGGGTAAATTAATTGAAAACAAAATTGAAACATGACCAGGCATCACAGGGTATTTGAAGTTTTTATGTCACTTTTTTTTAATAACTGACTTTTTAACCTAAATTTACCTTTTTATTTATAGAAAATACCCAAAGAGAGCTTTCCATGGTGTAATGTGAAAACCTCCATTATACTCTTAGAATGATATAACACAGTTCTTTAACCTTATCACGCTTATTAAACCAGATAAAATTGAAATATAACATGTATTGAAATCTTTTAGAAAATGGCAATACTATATCGAGATATACAAGTTGAGAGATTGCAAACGTCTTTATTATTAAGGTTTTGCCTGGAGGAGTTAGATCACGCGAAGATCAACTATAAAGGAGACCCTTTTCTTCTGAAGAGTTTAAGAGCATAATTTAGACGAAAAAAATTCATCTTCATGATTTGTGAATGAAATACCAAGAAACTTTATAGAGTCACGGCAAATACTAAAGTTAAAGTTAGGAAAGTAATCTGGATAGCTGGATGCAATGGGATCCTAGCGGGAACAGAAACGACTTTTCTAAGTTCACCTTTCGGCCCTGACATCTGAGAAAACCTTTCCCACTACATTGCAAACTTCCATAGTGAAGTTGAAAAGAAACATTATAAATGACCAAAAATTGCAGTTATAATATTGTGTTGTTCTTGTTAGGCCATAATTTGAAGAAGAAGGAAAAATAATCATTACAAGTTGATTTTATGCTACAACTATATTAATTTCATTCTGAATTAAATCATCGTGCAAATTGGATTAATTCGCGCAGTGACCCAAAGTGTTTTCCCTAAATGTGAGTAACTATGATAGTATCACGTGCTTTTTTTTATGAAACACCTTGCCCAAGTTAAATCTTTGGTGAAAGGAGGCAACATCACATTTCTAGATTTTTTAAATTTTTTTTATTGTGTCTTGCTGCAATGCATGATTCCACTTTTTGTGTATTTCGTCCACAGCTGAGACTTCGACCCAAAATCAGATTCATTGTTGACCTAATACGAGTCGATTCCAATATGACCGTAACATGAGTCAGTCCGGAAGGCATAATACCTGGGTCTCTTTCCCCAATCCAATATTTGGTTCTCTGAATATGACTGAATGTTTTGGGCATGACCCAAGCTTGTTTCGGTTTTCCTATTGAATTATACTTGGGTGAAAACACTGACCACTATTTTGGGTTAAATTACGTACCAAAAGTACTTAAATATTCCGTTTAATTATTACTGATATTAATTATTGAGTTATTACTATCTTTAGTTTTGTTTGTTCCAATAAAGGTTAAATAAAGACACACAAACCACAACCAAACCACAACACAACATTCAACAATCAGTTTTAAGTCTTAGAATTCCAGATCTTTCATCAATCCTACACTTTCAAATTTTCGGACGAATTTCAAGGAAATTGATGAGTAAGAGAGCGATATCCCCGTCAATTGTCTATGTTTTAGAAAAACAAACATGTTTGTCTTTCTGACAACCGCCAGATGTATCTTGTGTGTGTTTTCATTAGGAATATTATATACATTCATTGTTGCACAGATATAAAGGTCCCTCGGCTGACTAAAACGCCACTCAATATGTTTTCCCTTACTCCAGACAAGGAAATCATTAGGATTTTCGTTCTTTTTCGTACGGTACCACAAAACGTTCTTTATCAACTGTAAAGCAAAGGTTTAGTTATGTGGTTATACGAAGGGGCTGGTTGTCTTTAAGCGACTCTTCTTTTTTCTTTTCTTTTTAATGTTTTTGTCTTCTTTGAAAGAGACATATGGATCTCAGATAGGAACGGTGACGTCATCCTAAAATGTCACCAGTCTTGGGATGAAATTTTAGCAGGTTAAAATATTGCTAGTAGTTTTCAAAAGTAATTTATACTAGAGAGTTGAGTGAGTGGGTGGGTGGGTGAGTGGGTCGGTAGAAGACAAATGCACATGTTGGGGAGAAAGGCATATTCTATGGCGGATGACTCCTATCCCTGTAGTGACTTTGTATATACCGTATAGCATATGCGTCTTAAAATTTGTTTGGCTTGAACAGAATTTCAGTGTGTAAAATGGGCTGGTTTCCTAGCAGGCGCCGATTCAGGGAACTTGGGGATGGGGGGGGGGGGTTCAGGCGAGGGTGTACACACACCACTCACACAATTAATTATCAACACAACCTTCGGTGTAGACTTAATTATACAGACCTAATTTATAGCATAAAATTGCTTTAGGATGCACCATTTCCAGTTTAAGATATATATTTTTCTGAGAAAGGACCCCCTTCACGGGAGTCGGCTTCAACTCCGACCCCAGGGTCATACCCTTTTCTCTGTAGTATCGTGGATCCTCCTCTACCAGCTTTCTGTTTTTACCTCCATGGTTGAACTTACGTGCCCTGTCGAGACGTCGATATATCTCATTAACAATACTTAAACATAGACACATACATACAATAATCTAACCATACACGCATGCGCAGTTCCTGAAGTGTCTTAGGTGTCAGAGCCATAAAAAAAAATGTTAACGGAGGTCGTCAGAATTCTGTCACGTGGGAAACATCACTTGAAATTCTGGTTCGTCTCGTCATCATTACGGAACCATTTGAACTAATGATCGTCAATTTACCTGGTAGACGGGCTCCTCTTGAGGACACAATTCCTTAAGTCCTCGATATTCCTCACAAAGAAACGATTAAATCCTAGTATTAGGTTAAGATTACTTCCGATAATCCCACCCAGTTCCCCTAAAAAACAAAAAGTGAAGTATGAAAACGGTGGTCTTAGTTTTTTTTTTTGGGTGAATAATATCTCTATATATGGTTATATAGACTATTGTAATGTTATGAGTTTCAAAAACCTAATACGAAAAAAGGAGAGTCCTACTTTGACCTAAAAAATAAAGGAGGAAACTAAGGAAGGAATAAAAATGGTCAAAAAGTTATAACCTAAGTCTTGCAGATATTATAGCTACCTGTTTCGACACAAATCCACATCGTTGGCCGCATAATAATAATAATAATTATGAAGATTCTGTTCTGGTTATTTTAAGTAGACTTTTGTCTTCCAGGCTTCCTCGAAAAGGTCGCTCAAAGTGTTAAAAAGGAATGTCTCTTTCCTTAGTTGTTTTTACAACAGCTGAAAACTGAGCCAATGAATCATTGTGGAGGACGTTGAAAGATGAAAAGTGTGTCAGGGACGGGGGGGGGGGGGCTGGTGGTGATGGTGTGTGGCTTGGTAATTGTAGGAGAGAACAGACCCCCTACTTTATGACCAGCCTTACATTCATACAATTGAGCGGAAAGCTATAACTTAGTAGTTGCGACTGAACACCGTAAGAGGTCGAAAACTACTGATGTTTGAAATGATTTTACCGGTGTCTACGCTTTGGTCACCCAGAACATGATTTCACGGTTTCGTTTGTCAGGGCTATAGAGAGAGAAACTCAACCATTTATTTGTTTCTGTTTGTCTTTAAGTGCTTTCTTTTGTTTAGTATTTTATGGACAATATAACCATTTTATTAATTAAGGGGCTCAGACGCACAGCATGTTCTTTTGAAGTATTCGGTGAAGTTAGGCTAGTTTAAAAAAAAAAGAATCTCAGACGTTGTACAATACAACAAGAAAGAGTCACTTTGTTATTACGTTTGTGGCGTTAAGGAATCCCCAAACTAATCAGAAATTACGAATTGTCTAGCTGGAAATTGATTTTCACCTCAAAATTTACAACGTCAAGCTGTGCTTGCTGATTCAAGTTTGCTAATAAAAAATGAAATTGATAAAAGTACTAGTTTTTTTGTGACCCTTTATGTTGTTAAGTTTGGTTTTAGTTCAGTTCAGTTTTAATAACTATATGTGGGTAGTTAAATGTTGAACAATTTCAGTTTGGTGCATAAAGAAGTCTGTAGCGTGTCATTCCCAAATAATTGCTGGTTGGGCCGAGTTGTATAAAGTTGTCTACATTTTACGCTGGTTCGACTTAATGGGGATGTTTGCGAGTATTACGCACCGTCTTTCTCATGCATATCCTGTATACACTCGAGACTAGATTAAATGTGGATGTGAATATCATAAAAGATCTTGATAAATTATGAAGAATGTGTTCCAATGTCTAAATCTAAGTTCGCATACAGTAATCGGGGTGGGAGGTAGAGGTGGGGGGGGGGGGGTAGAGGGGGTAGGTAGTGATCCATGACAGTTTAAGCAGATAATAATATAACATAGTTGTTAGTTGCTGAATGGGAAAGATACAAGACAGTGTTCAAATGTTACGTGGTTGCACTGTAATCACTTGATTTATTTCTGTTTTTAAAAATATATATGTAATTTCAGTAACAGGCTGATGACATGGGGGTGGAAGGTAGGTGGTTCAGGGGTCTACAATCCCTGGGCCCCAGATTCATTAATGGGGACAGGAGGAACATGGAATGAAAATATATTTTATTTTCATTAACATAACATAGCGATAATGAAGGCTCAAAAAGGGGTCCCGCCCGTGACATTACTCTCTCCGCAACCTTTGTTAAGTAAAACAATCAAACCAGCTGCTTTAGTTGAAACAAGGCTACTTTTAATTTTGTTTTTTTGTGTGTAAGGTTGAAACAAACAGAATCTGGGGGGGGGGGATATATCACAGCTCCCACACCCCCTGGATCCGCGACTCGAAGCTATTATTTTATTACGAAAGTGCAATATCAAACCACCCCTTTTAATGGGAGGCTGCAGTGGTAAGGGGAACCCGTGTTGGAACATTACGTACGTTAATGAAATGCATAATCCTTTTTTCGAATATCAAAAATGTTTATGTACAAACTTGGTTTTTTTGCCATCTGAAATCTATTCATATGTCCTTTTATTAAGTGACGGATTTGCTCAACTTTTCATGAATCTTGTGTGGAATAAACCGTTGCTGACGGTCAATCATGTTATATATCTTGATGACATCTGTATTACGTCACAATTCACTCCGATTATTAACGCACGAAGCGTGCGACAGGAAAATACACTGCAAACAACGTCCTTTATAACACAAACAGAATGATTTGAATCTGTTTAATCGATTACCGGTATAGTATGGAATAAAAGCGACGGCGAAAACCGACATATAGTGCGCAAGGGATTATAAAGGGGCAGTGGGTCGCAACATAAGCGCCTCCATAGACCCATATTAAACTCGAATATATTGACACCAATGTAAGTAGTCTATGATGAGGCACCTGCAGTACAGGAGGAAGGTTTTCTGGTTTTGAACTTTTGCATGTATAGAATTAGTTAAGGTTAATGCATATATTTCTCTCTTATTTATTTTTAGTCTATACATATACTGACTGTTTATTGGAAGGTCGACTTTTTTACAACCATAGACGAAATTGAAGAAGGTTGAAAGAACTATTTGGCTAACGATTACCAAAAACAAGGGGGTGGGGTGGGGGGGGGGGGTCATAAACATAAAACAAATGCTCGTCCCCATGAAAATAATCATAATAAAAACATTTTCCATGGGAGTGAACTGCTCTGTACGGATATGAAAACACTCGCCCCCCCCCCACCCACGCCCAGAAATAATACAAAAATACAAAAAAATACAAATATATGCTAAAAAAAGTCATTACGCATCAATTACAAAACGCGTGGCACGCACATTGCCTTAAAGAAATCGTTTACAACTCTATTTCATCAAATGAAATATTTTTTATTTTTTCATTCAATTTTTTTGCAATTGTTCTATTTTATGTGGATATGAAATTTAATTATCTGTAAAATAATTTCATAAAATGTTTGATTCGTGCTCTCTTTGGCAGTTTCTGTTTTTCGTTAAATATTTTGCTTTAAATAGTTTTTAATTTATTGACAATAAAAAAACATTTTATTAATGGGCTCCGACGCACAGCATGTTCTTCTGAAGTATTCGGGTTAAGAGCGAAAAAACAAATCATGCGAAGGCTTTCTACAGACAAGAAGAACGTCGATCACTTTAAATCAAATTAATCAGATTTTATACGAGTCAGTAATAACTATATTCACCTCAAAATATCAATTTTTTCTTCCCTCGAAGATTTCGTCAAGCTGGGCTTGTTGATTCAAATATGTGCTATTATGAGAAATATGAGCAGAAATAAGAATACTTTTCCGCGTTATTAATGTTAATTTCAGTGACAGTAATATTGAAAATAACATTTTCCAATAACATTATCAGTGTACGTAAATCGGACTTTTTTTCTCAAAAAGTTTTCATATGTGGAACGAAACTTTCTTGTTTTTACTCTCACAAATGTTTTTGTTATGGATTCAATTATCAATCAAATCGTTTCCAACATTAACCAAAATTCCACGCAAAATGGTGCTTCACACATTCCGTTCTTTCAGATCTCTGAATATTTTTTTTTTTTCATTTCTATTTCTACCCAATCTTCCAAATGATCGTCAACAACGAACATATGGCCAAGACAGTCGCGGGTCGCAGCATTTGCGTAACGTCTGTGACTTTTCTGTTTTCCCTTGCACTTTTATGTGTCTTGTAATATGTACCGGTATACTACAAGGCCCCGATCACTGTACTATATATAGTTCAAGAAATACCGTAAGTTTGTTTTATAGTCGGATTAACATGTTTGGCGTCATTTTGAGCTAAAAATTTGTAATTACCATATAATGTCAGAGACCCTCAAGTGAGTCTTATACGTATTAAATATAACGTTAAGTGTTTACATTTGCAAGACGACTTGAAGAGTATGTACCATATTTCATAGTGTTCGATGCAAGTTTATTTGGATCGAAGGAAACATGTCCTGTTTTTTTTTATACCCTGTCTTTCCTGTTAATAGTCGATATGATATATTCTAGTTCATAACCTTGATAGTACGTAGCCTCCTTTCTTCAATTGATTGAAATCCGTGAAAATGGAAAGAAAATTCTGTTCAGCTTTCAACCCTTCTATTATGGAGTTGAACTATATACCTGTGGACATCTCATCTTGTTCTTGAATATTTGAACTATTGAGTGTGTCTTATGCAATTTATAAAGTTAACCTTTTCTTAAAAAGAACGTGACCTTAAATGGACTTTTGCTGGATTAATTTTTTTCTTTATATACATTCGCGCAGAACACATCTAGAGTGACGCGAGCATTTTGGTGATCTGTCCACGTTCAGGCGCCTTGAATTTTACGCATTCCCGCTATATATTACCACTTTTAAATTTTGAATACAATCATAATGTGACAAAGGGATTGTATTCATGTCCCTTTGAATTTTTCCTTAAACAGTCCCAGGGAAACTGATCTTTAATCTGCAGCAGTCCCATACAACTTTTCTCTTTGGATTCACTCACGTAGACTTGACAAAAACAAAAACAAAAAGGGAGGGTGTGGGGGGGGCGGGGTGGGTCGGGGCTACAGCACCGTACCAAGAGGTCATATGATGGGTGTGGGGGTGTTGATATGGAATAAACGTTAGTTTTCCCATTTTCATAATAGTAAATTGAAACTATATAATTCGTGCTGAATCTGTGAACTCATTTTCAAAATGTCTGACTTCTTTTATTGAAAAGTTGCAATGTAAAATCAAATAGCTTGGCTATATAGCAAATACACGTTACTATGTCAGTAAGATATGCATCTTTGTACACTTAATTGTAGAGGAAATTGGAATTTTACGACTTAACAAATATGCGAGTTGAGTTGTCCCACGACTGCCATATAATGACGTATTATTATAATACTATTAAACTTACGCCCTAAAAAAGCATATCATATAGCAACAACAAAAAATGGCATAATTTATAGTCTTAAGGTAAAATATGACTTAGATGTTATGTATGAGGAACGGAACAATATGAATTTTAATTAAGTTCTAACGACGAATTCGTTAAAATATTTCAAACGGTATTTTGCAACAGTGATGATATAGCATAACACAGCAGAACATAGCATAAAACATAATGTTCGCATAAGTCCTTATATAGGTACACTGTCAGAGTAAATCAAACTTCAAAATCCCTGCTCAGGATGAACACAGGCGCGGATCCATGAGGAATGAGGAGTGTACACCCCCCCCCCCCCCCCTCTTTACAACCTCAAACAAGAAATTAAAACCTTCAGGGAAGCTAATATTATATCTAATTGCTAGCCTAACTATACTTCACATATGACTTCAATGACACGAGGGGTCACACTGCCTTCATTTTAATATCCTGGACCCCACCCCCCCCCGGAACACGAATTTGCAAACTTCGTTTGAAGGCCTACTTTAAAACACAATGACACACGTTACCTAGATGTGGAGATTTGAATGCATGAAATGATAAATTAATTCTCTTCTCACATGCTAACAAAATTATCATTTAAACCATCTTATTAATTTTATAAGTCCTTTAGCAGCAGAAATTCATCAAAATTTAAAATTTCCCATATACTTGACATTGTAGTAACGACAGACCCTTAGAGTGTTACGATTAATTTTGAAAAAAACATCAACAAATAAAGTCCATAAAATGAGCCATAAAAGTTTCCGTTCATTAATTGTCTATAAAACATAATAAGTTATTGAATGCGTCAACCACTCGTCAAAACTATTACAAGGCTTCCTGTGGGTTTAAACTATGATAGATGTTAAATGCAATTTAAAACGCCGAACGTAAAAATTAATTAATTTTACACATACTGTCATTAACCAAAAAAAATTTTATTTTAAAATAATAATTAATAATTTTATTATTATTATTATATTTTTTTGCCCGAATGTTACTTCAAATGGCGCCACGTAGCACAATCATAAAACTTAACTTTAGAATGTTTAACAAATTGGAGACTGTTTGCTATACTTATGTTGATGAGAAAAATGTGGGTTGTGATACATCGAAGCTATTGTAATCATGTGACGTTTCCATCCTTTAACTAATTGTTTGTCTTTTGATCAACGCTCTTTAATCAAAGGTTTACAAGAACAATTAAGCATTTGCCGCCAAAAGGTGGGATTTTCATAGGAACAAAATGATGCCTTAGTTTAACGGAAAAAGGACGGTGAGGTATGAGAAGAAAGAACGATTTTTGAAACGGAAAGAAGAAAATTTCCCTAAATATAGTCACAGCGATGTGCGCAACAAAAATAAAAACATATCTTTATGATAAAACGAACAACAAGTAAGAAGTTCGATAGTATATTCATATATACGTAGCCTATACCACTATCATACCAGTACAAACCAGATCATTTCTCGTAAACTTTTCTTCATTTAATTCAGCTAGTATTATACCTACATAATAAATAACAGCAAGCGATTCCCAGGAGCGTATCAAGTGAAGGGGCACCGCCCTCTTCTAGAATTTTCTTAGCACTAACAAATTAGCCTGCAAAGATAATGTGGCTCTCAAGAAGGTACATGCATATGGCAAGATTTAGCAAATTTCGCCCGCCAGTATCCCCATAAATTCAACCTCTGTCTTGTTTAACATGTGTAGCGCTATTTCAATAGTCTTGTAGTTATCCATCGATTATTGCCCCCCTCCCCCCACCACCGACCCTTTTTTTTTTGCGAGATTTTGCGACCATGGTCAAATAAGTTTTGTTTCTAACTGCAGAATTCGAAAAGGCTTCCACACTAAAACAAAGAAAATTCGTCTAACCTAATCCTCTTTGATATCTGGCATTCATTTAGAGGATTGTCCCAGAATTAATATGTACTCTATAAAAAGAATTTATGAAAACTGTGACACGCTAAAAATTTGGTGACATATTTCATTTGACCTTGACCGCTGCATGAAACGAAGTGTATGAAAGGTCAATAGCATTAGGACTTTCTTTTCTGTTTTTTCTTCTTTCCTTTTGTGTTTCGTTTGTTAAACATTTCAATAATATGCACTGTAATAACGCCGAAAGAGGGTTACAACCACGGGGTTATGGGCGGGGGGGGGTGGGGTGGAGGAGGGGTTAATTTGGGAAACCGGGAAAATATGAGCTATATGAAGAATTCAAAATTTGGACACGGTGCTGAGGTTGTACAAGGTTGAACCCGACCTGGATGTCTAGGCCTCTGAGAGATATTCATGTTTGCTTATACATGTGCCCTAAATGTTGAGAATGCTTAATGTAAATACAATTACTGACGATAAAAAGAAATAAATTGATAGATACATCAGAATAAGGTTGATCTTTTTTATATTAATCTGGACTTCAGTGTATCGATATTAGTTTGTCGCATATCTCGAGCAGAAACAATACAATATTCCCTTATTAAATTTATAAATGAAAAATCAGTCTAAAGGATTGACTTTGATTCCAATCTAAACCGTTGAAAATTATTTACTTATCTAGATTGGCAAATAAATGTAACCTATGGATTGAAATCGCGTTTCGTATGGATGAAATCTAGGTAAATATTCCACATTTGTTAGCGTTGATAATTATGTTGCCTTATTTTAAACAGTAACGTTTAACACACGTTCAAACAGCGTTACTAAGTTCATATGTACCTTGTGACAACATTAATTTACAACAGTTACTTTATAACGTATACACCGTAAGTTCAGTATAGTAAGTTGTAACAACGTTTAAATGTGTAATATAGTTATCTTGAAAATGTAACGATATTAAAGTCAAACGTTATATTATTCCACAAGAAAGGCTCGTCGGACTGCTGAATATTCAAAGTTAGCCTATGTGAGAAATTCCTCACACTGAACATCTATAAAACAGAGTGTGTGTTGCAAAATATAGCGTGCCTTTGCATTATCAGTTTAAGCCTTGTGCTGTTAAACAAGTTGAACTGCCCCAACAAATATAAAAAGGTTTGAAGAAAAACATCACCTATGGTAGAACCTGAAAACCAAAGAACCCGATCCAACCTCAACCCCAGTCCCATTACATCGAATTTATAAAATATAATGTGCAAAATTTATTAAATTCGTCACACAATCAATGTCTTCCTTTTAAATTGAAGAAAAAAATTCCTCCGTAAAGTCTTCCAGAAATATTTCGTTAATTCACACAAAGACCATCTGTTTATTTATTTGTCTATACTTCATCAACTTCATTGATTATCGATGCGGGTCTCGCTAAAACCAGGTCAATGGTTATATCCATAAAACGTCATAAAACATACGGATATCTTATCTGCAATTTCTGAAAAAGCATAATGTATGTACATATTTACCTCCATGGAAACTGTTGGATGTTTTAAGCCCACCAAAAATTAACAATAATAAATGAAAAGGAATGTCTTGGAATCGGCATTCTCTCGATTATCTTGGTGTAAATCTGCTCTGCGTTGCGCGTAAAAAGTGCGCAGGCTCAGGAATGTTATGTAATCGGCATGTCAAAATTGATCCCATGACCCGCTTAAACTGTGGGTGCTTTGTTCCGTAGATGAGTGGATTGATACAGGAGTTCACTAAGATTAATGCGCCCGCCCACGGGATCACTGGTTCACTGCGTGGAACGATCAGGCTGAGACAATAAGGCGTTATGCAAATAACGAATGCGCAGACTACGTAAAATAGATTCTGCGTGATCTGAATCTGTCGTCTGGATATAACACTTGTAGAACGATTCGGTAGAGCACTTTCCCGCCGTTTTTGACTGTGGCTGGTATGTGACGACGTTGAGTTATCGGGGCCTTCTGTAATACTTTTAGCGTGGTTCCGAACATACATGAACACACTAGCGTAACATAACGTGATAATGGCGAGCGGAACTGGGTAAATCACTACCGCTTGTACGATGCTGTAATAGTCTGAAAGTGGATGGCTCGTTTTATGTGTACATGTGCTGTACTTAGAATCATAGCCTAGCTCACCAAGACCGAACATTACTGGAATCAGCGAGTAGAAGAGAGGCAATAACCACGTGATCGCTACCATAAAGATGGTCTTGGGTGTGCTAAAGAAACGCCTGTAGACGTGAAGACTA
Organism: Apostichopus japonicus; assembly: GCF_037975245.1. NCBI lineage: Eukaryota > Metazoa > Echinodermata > Holothuroidea > Aspidochirotida > Stichopodidae > Apostichopus > Apostichopus japonicus. The sequence continues at coordinate 15,427,724 of NC_092574.1, forward strand.
CGGGTTATAAGAGTGTATCGATTCAACGCTATAGCAGCGAGCGTGTAGACGCTGCATCCGACACATGTGTACATCACCACAGCAGCTATCACACAGATACAGTCGTGGATAGGCCATTCTTCGAAACTCAGTATAGAGACGACATTGAATGGTAGAAACATACATGTCAACAAATCAGCCGCCGCTAAACTCACCACGAAAACATTCGTCGTTGTACGCAACTTGCGACTGAACAAAACGGCTAAAACGACGAGACTATTTCCAAATGTTCCGATGAAAGCAATGAGACAAAAAATACAAGCTAATATGATACGCTGGCGTTCATCGTCGAATTTAAATTCCCATTCTTTCGGTGAGGGTTCAAACTGACCGCTGCCATCATCCGGGTTGGTTGGCAGAGTCACGTGACCCACCGAACTTGACCATGATGATGTCAAGTTATTTGCCATCTCTATATTCTTATATTTTATGCTAAAAAGGAATTAAAAAAACTTGTTTGTACTATCCAGTCGGTGAGTTTAACAATCAATCAGTCATTTGCTAGTTAGATTTGTATTATAAGATACAAATACGGATCAAATAATCCACGGTCATTTGCTCTTTAATTCAAATCTACTTGAAATGAAAGTAGGTCACTTTTGTATTAATTTTCCGACGTAAAAATCTTGTTCATCCGGGAAAAGAAATGCTGATAATATGTAAACGAGGGAATGCTGTCATTTCCAAATGTTAAATTAAGTTTGCAAATTCTAAGTGACCTCGTCAAAGTTATTGACAAGATTGTCTCTCTTTCAGTTCGAATAAAAAAGGACCTAAAAATGATTTACCATAAAAAATCAAGCTGGCCCCGTAGCGTAAGGTTCCATCCATCTGATTATAAAAAAAATAAGCACGTTATATGAATAGCAGTAAATCTCGCTTTAAGAATAGTATGCCTTCACCAGCATATATCCAAATTTCGTCTTCGCAGTCGTCTGGACTGCACCAGGTCATTGCACCAACTAACTGACTAAGAACACACCTCCAACGACTCTTCATGTGGGTGGGCGTGAATTTGACCGAGAAAGCTACAATACCAAAACAAAAAGAGTTATAATCCCCTTATTGTTCCTCCATAATAGAAAAGATAGAGAGAGAAAGAGTGTGAAAATGTAGTCACAGACTATCAAATATCAGGTCCTAGGCTCTCTACACGCCATTAGCACTGACCTCATTCTCCTGGAAATCAATATTTTATATCCTTTGGGCAAATTATGATTCAGAAACAATTTAGTAGGCGTGACAGATCGCTGACTTTCTTCTTGTTTAATTAACAAGGTCAAAATTGAGTACAGCTTTACAGCAGTTATAAACAGAAGTATATTTCCGGGGAAAGCTATAGAGAATAACAGTCTACATCAATAAGTGCATGAAGTATATAAAGGATAGATTTAAACAAAACAGAGCATACCAACGATGAACGAAATTCAATTCAAAAGAACTCTGTGACATGTATGTTGTGTTGGGTTTATTTTCTTGGTTCACCGCGATCACCTTTTACGCCCGAGGGCTATACAGCGATAAATGGAAGAAACGGGAAAAACCTAGACACAGGCACGTTTATTCGTGTTGATCCGAGAGAGAGAAAAAATACTCCAAAGAGTTAATTTTAGTAATCAAACGTTCTTCCTCTGTATACCATCAAATCCAAAAAGTCCATATTCGGCTCGTAATCAAAATATTTTCATTTCAAAATTGAAAAAAAATAAGACATAAATTGAAAGATGCAAAAAGTTAAATTCTTGGTACATCACGTGTAGGACTTCGAAAGCGATTGAAGTCAATAAATGTTTTTAGTTAAATGTCAATTCATTTGGTCGATGTTGCCGAGAGATTAAATGAAATGTCAATATTCCGGAGGTAAAATGTCAAAGAGTAAACATCGATTGACTTTAAAAAGAAACGAATTGAGTCAATCTGTCCAGACAACAATGGTATCGATGGTTCTTTCCCTATCCTCTTTTAAAAAAGCTGTTATATATCGGCAATGATACATATTATTTTAAATGATATATTATATCTTTGCAGGAATTCACAATAAACTTCCTTTTTTTTCATTTAGGAAGTTATAGCTCTCCATGAAAACATAATTACAACGTAGAATCAACTGTTAAGGTAGGCCTACTATCATCAAAATCATGATAGCCAATAGTTTAGCAGAATCCTCGGAAGCAAACAATGTGACGTACACACAAAAACACTATAAAATTTTGTATTTTTTATAAACGCGTCCAGGTTTAGAACTTGAATAAAAAAAAGTGAGAGAAAATTGCACTGTCGAGTATCCTTGTCAAAATTCACAGAAATATTGTCGACGAAGTCGACTCTACAATTAGAATGAAATTGATCTCGTCTTTGCGGAACTGGCTCTAACTCGCGTCTGTTTGCCTGTTGGATTTGGACACTTGTTGCTTCTAGTTGATACATAATGCTCAGTCCTAGGTTAGCTGACACCGTCAGTGGCGCCATACCGATATTCCGCCTCCTGTGATCATCCACATATATATTTATGGATAATGACATATAACACCGTCAATTGTATGAAAATGGTGAACAATAAACAAGAGAATATAGGAACAGTAGGGGTCTTTATCAATTTATAACCTGCTTCATCTCTAGAACGATCGATATGCCGATATATCGCCCTATGGCCATAGACGGGGTTATATTATATCGTACTTGTCTGTATTGACAAGAAAATTAAATCCTATTATTGACTGCATGGCATTTGGTTGGTTTCGGGCACTAAAATATTGGATTCAAAACGTGATGAAAACTGAATGTTCTCTTTTGTTACATGAATAGGATATGTCCTCAGGTTGAATAACGATGATAGAATAAAAATAGAAAGAAAGAATTATAACCAACAAGTTGTTTCTTATTGACATACGAATAGGATTATATTTTACGGAAATTTGAGAGGAACTTAATTCTGAAATTGTGTACACACAAGTCAACATGACTGCCAGAATGCATATGACGTATACTTAAAGTGTGTGGTGATGGTATATGGTACGTGAAAGTAATAAATGCTGCATTATGGGGGGGGGGGGGCGGGGGGGGTTAAGAGGGAGCTTGGTGTGTAAATGGGGCGGGTGGGGGTGGGTTGGGAGTGTTCCACCGTGAGTACGTCACATACACTATGGATCAGGACTTAATACGAGTATTGCATATATTTACAGAGACCGAAAGAGGAAGCGACAACATAAACATGTCATCTGTTTAAAGTTCCATCCCGTCCTTTGTTTCAAAGTACCGTATACCCCAATGCAATGTCATTTTCGTCAAGTCACCCATAGAAAATAAATCCTTGGCCAAACAACGATCAATTTGGCTGAGGTAAGGAGCGTCACCTCACACCCCCATGCATCGTCAGTCGGTAAAATCATTCAGTCGTTTGTTTTTGTATTATTTTTGTTAATATTCAATCGGGCAAGAATATGACCACTCAGTGGTTGATCCAGACGGTGCGACGGTGGAGTGTGTACTCCCCTCTTTTCAACTTCACACAAAGAAACAAAAAAAGTATTCTTTAACACAAACCTTGCGTTTAGACCTAATTATGGTCCAAGACCGTTTCACTCCTAAATTTTTCTGTCATACCCCCTCTGTCCCCACCCCACCTAATTATGGGAGTCTGCTGAAAGGACACCAGGACCACATTCTCTCCTTTACAAATCCTGGATCCGTCTCTGAACATTTCATACAGGTTCTTGCTCTTAGCTTAGTCAGGCAGAGGATTTTTGTTAATCCCCCTCCCCCCCCCCTCTTCCAACTTTAAAGGTCCGAGTAGGTCACTGCTTGGTCAGAGTATTATCAACTTAAAACCCTATACGACATGCAACTTTGCTACTTGGCGACGGCCAATATTCACAACTTTTCGAGACACTTGATTCCAAAACCGACCTCCATATATAAAGTAACTGAACTAGGACAAAAGTTGCAGCAACAAACTCTTCTATAAAAGAAAGAAAAGCTAAGCTCATTTGCAAAGAACTCTCCCTCTGTCTCTCTTGCGAAAACCACGATAATTGCTAGCGGTCATTTATATACCACAGGTCATGTGCCACTCTGCCTGTAGGTCATTCTAGGTCAATGTCTATAATCTCACTATGCTTTATAGATACAGCAGGGTCACGGCCATTATAAATGACTAGTGTACTCACAGCATGAGTGCTGGCTGCCTAACCGTAAAACTAGCTTCTGTCAATCACTGTCGTAAAAAAAAAAAAATCTTATAAGAAAAGAAATTGAACGAATTATTTGGTCGTTACTTTTACGACCTGCACTTTTGAGGATTAACCGTTATTGATTGAGATAATTCTGTATGTTTTTACATGTTTATTGATATTAAGATTTGTTTGGAACTGTTCTTTTTGCAGTTGACCGATATTTTGCATAGATGTTTTTAATAGATCTTCATAAGTGATGGCGACATTCGTTAATTGATTTTAAAGAATACTTGGTGATCTAAGGTGCGTGTTTCAACAAGAAATAAACCGTCGACAGAGAGAGAAAGAAAAACACAATAATGAAAAATAATGTATTGAAAAAAAAAAAAACATAAAATATACATAAATGATTATCAAAAAAAAAGATTTGAAGTTGATATTTTGGTAATAGGAAATCGCATCTTGATCGCATGTTTCTATTGGGCCTCAGATATAGGCCTATAGGAACGATGTCCCAAACTGTCCCCGGACATATAGGCGAAGGAAGCTATCCGCCGCGACTGCATGTTAGTTCTCGACTTGCCGTCCTGGGAGTCATGCCAAAAAATTTTGCATTTCCTAATACGCCATTATTAATAATTTAAATAACTAAATAATTAGGTACAGTCCAGATCCGAGTTCGTATAGTGAGCTTAGCGCAAATTTGGCCAAAAGTCGTCATACGCCAGCATGTTAAACCACCAATGACGTGTAATGCCACCCGTGACACACTTCCAATGGGACTGTGTCAGTTCAAATGAGGTCTACGAGAATACATTTCTATGAAATTTGAAAGAAGGATGGCAAGACAAACCACTTTAATTATATTTTCAGGACCTCACACATGCGCATGTATTGTCAGACTTAGAATAGGTCCCATGTGAGTGGTGGCTAAAGTGATGAAGGCATCAAAATAAATCAGTGGTTGTTCTTTGGAGTCCTCACGCAAGTTACCTTGATGATATGCATCCTGAGATGTGTAAGCCCTAACCAAATAGAGCCTCGACACTACTCTTTTTCCAAATGTGTGTATGTGTGTGTGTGGGGGGGGGGGGGGGTACTTGATTAGGTTTAGGGATGAATTTTCACAATACGTTGTGGATGTGGTGTATTTTGTAAAATGTTGAATAATTCCGAAAATTCGTTCATAATTTCTTAATATATATTTTTTTCGCTTGTAATAAACGTACAATGTAATCTTTCTGCAGCTTTTGCATATGAAATAAGATTTGTCAAAGTTACAACTGCAAACATTTATTTTTCTGATCCGGAATTGGCGGGTTTGAGAAAACCACACAGAAGTCCTTTGCTCTCTGCCCTGACAGTAAACCCATAGAGACGTTATGGTGGCGTATGTCTGGAACAGTATTGTCATCTTTACATTGACTGAAGAAAGTTCTTCGACATTTGGATGTTATTAGTATGTTCACAGTTTGGGAAGAGAGATTGCACACTTACTAACATCTTTCTGTTATGCATTTGTCCCAAATCGTACACGTTTTTTTTCTTCATAAGATTGCAAAAATGAGTTCTGAAGAGGAGTAAGAACACTCAAATTAAGAGGAAAGATATGTGTAATTTTACCTGTTTAACTGAGTATATTTTTGACGTGAAACAATAAGAACAAGTACAAGGAGAATGAAATTAATCTACATTTAAACGCTGTTAGTCAAATCAATGATAACCAACATAATATTCTGGGTAACAATAACCAGGTTAGAAGACTAAGAATTCTCAACACACGCTGTGCATGTTCCATAAGTGAAAGGGTATAAAGGAGACATGTGATGCATTATACAAGAGGCAATTGCAGACTGCAGCAAGAATTTTATGTTTCAGGTTAAAAATGAAGTTTAAAACAAATTTGGGAGTGCACAATTTGACCCTAAAGCACATATATACCTAGCCCTTGCATAATTCTACGATAATTTTGCATGGCAAGTATAATACCCAATCAGAGAATGAAAAATGGAACAGATCCTTTGAGGAATATCCACAGCTGCAAAACTCTTTTGTCATCTTCATGATAATGTAATGATGTGATTGCAGGCTATACCTATCACCAATGGTCAACAGGGCCAGGTGATGGTAATTAGTCCGGAATTCTGAACATATGGCCAGTTTAAAGGTCAATATAACTTTTAACAAATGAAACACGTAACCAGTGGCGTAGGAAGGTAATTTTGAGTGGGGGGGCTGAAGATTGATGGCCGGCCTGGGGGAGGGGTCTAAGGGGAGGGGGTAATTTTTTTGCATTTCCAGGTGGCCTCAGATGCAATTTGGTGCAATATAGCACACTTCAACATCCCACTCCATTTTGTAAATGATTTTGCATTTTCACCTGGCCTTAGATGCAATTTGGTGCTCCAAATGAGATTTTTTTCTCATTTGGAAATGAAAAAGGGGTTTTTTGACTTGCGGAGCGGGGGGGGGGGGGCGGAATGATACTTCCGCCCCCATATTTTTTCCGGAGGGGCTGGCGCCCCCAGCCCCCAGCCCCCCGGTTCCTACGCCCTTGCACGTAACTTTTGTTTAAATTTTGGAAAGGAGTGCATCAATTTGATGGTGTGATTGCAGGCTACCTATCACCAATGTTAAAGATGACTTGGTTTCCTGAAGTTGGATTAAATCAATTGCATTATGGGGCTTTACTGCATGGACCAGGAAGTTTAAAAAGTGCAAACAGCTTTGTCAGACCCATTATTACGACACTACCTTACGGGTGATGAATGGAAATTAAATATTACCATCAAATTAAAAACGAAAGTTTATGAAGAAACTTTTTGCGCTTCGAAGGAATAAAAAAGAATAATGAAAATGAATGGCTAATAAATAACAAGAATGACCAAAACAAAGAATGACTGAAAACTACAAATAACATCTCCAATGTCTTGCCACAATAGCTGACTTTTCACATAAAAACACAAATGTAACCATAAATACAGACATTTGTGGGCTCTCTCCATTCAAACTAAAAAGTTGTTTCATTGACCTATCATTGCTGCTGCACACTGATTGAAATGGGAATCATCCCCAATCCCTGAAGACATGCAGAGTTAGCATATGCCTATAATTATACCTTCAACCTTTTCCACTGATACTGAATTATGACTTTTGGCATTCGATATTCTTCACATCTCAGTTACAGTGAACAGTAATAGGTAGTATTTTTCATTCATGTGTATAGGATGACCATTTAATTTTTCAAATCCTCCCGTCTCTCTTCAATTTTGTTTATCTCCATAAGCTTAGTAACCTTCCCTTGGTCAGGTATTTTCTCTTCGTAAACTTTTCTTGCATCCACGTAAGTTTCATCTGTACTCTATGAGTAACGCATTCGATCAATGATTCCATAAATAAAGTTTTGAGAGCTTTGAACACTGACTGAACACTGAACACTAACTGAACACTGAACACTAACTGAACACTGAACACTGACTGAACACTGACTGACTGAACACTGACTGACTGAACACTGACTTACTGAGTATTGTAATAATCATACTTAGGGTTTTGAACCAGAATGCAAACTGCAGTCTGTTTTAAATTTCAATAATGTTACATATATAATTTTTATAACAATGTGTAGTGTAGACGACATCTAGGATGAACAACATGTACATACAAAAAACACCGAGATGTGACAAACATTATTCAGGCTAATTTCAGGATAATTATAGTTCCACTGCTAACCCTGCAGTATCCCTAAGCAGCTTATACTATATACAATAACTCTTAGATGTATGCATTATTGGTTAGAAGACACAAATTGGCACGAGGAAACTGTCAACAGTCGTTAATTGCGAAGCTTGAATTTAAAATTTTCGATGCGGGTGGATACGACAGTGGCTGTTCTAAACTGATTTCAAACGTTAATTTGAATTAATTATCATTGGTATGAAATAAATAGAAAACATGCTGAATTTTGTATTAAAGAGACGTGAAGTTGGTAGTCTTGTATGTGTCAAGTTGTTGTTGTCGTTGTTTAGATGATGTTGTGATTCTACAGAATCTTTCGAATCTTCATCTCGGTGTATTTAATGTTGTGATCAGGGCCAGGTAGTTTATTCCAACAAACAGAGTTTCTGCTACCGCAACAGCCACGACTAGCTTCGATGTTTGCAACGCCGTATTTGCCATTGAGATTAATTTTACAACAATTGCGATACCACCAGGCACCATGTCTTTCCTTTGCACAGTTAATATCACTTCTGTCATTATCCCGATCGTAAGTACTAAACTGCGTACTAGAGTGATAGCGTAACGCATCTTCTGCAAAGAAGGAATAAACAACAGCAGCAGAGATTAGAACAATGCTATCACACTGAAATTGCTTATTGCTTAGAATACCTGAACATTGTAAAGGCCTCTATTATGTCTTAGTATGTTTTGATTTGTGTAAGCATTAAATTAAAGCGTGATACTTTGTGGAAATTTATAATTAAATTTAAAAAGGCAACTAAGTGTTTGGCTAGCACGCCCTCAGTATTAGAATCCTGATTGTGTATGTCATGTATATATATATATAATTATGTTTCAAGGTTGCTGTACACATATACTGGGTCATTTAACTTTCATCGTATCCTGTAATCTCTTCGTTATATATTACCCAAAAAAAAAATCTTTGAATGACAGGCCTGCCAGTCACTTCACTCGCTAAGCCTCCACATCACTATACAGTAAGTTTGGAAATCTGTAAGACAGACGACAATATAAACACTCGATTTGAACTCATTTACAAGGCTATATCAGGGGGAAAGGGGCGTGACTAAAGAATGTCTGCCAATAGGAATCTAGAGTCTACAGATGTTCAAACTTAACCTAAAGTTTCAAAATCGTATTTGTTTACCACCATACTAGCATACTGTTATAGTCGAGCCTAATTAGCATCGCGTAGATCGATCTATCTATAGTTGGAATACCTGTCTACAAACATTCCCCTGCAGGTAACGAAGTAAAATCATTTTTGATCTCTTTGCTCGTACCGTTGAAAGTGCCTAATTCGGAAAACTGGTAATAATGACTTATATCCAGATCAAATGTATGTCCAACACAGGCTGTGTTAACATTGATCAAATCAACAGTTTTGCAGCGTCTTATATTAAACTCACCGCTGGTTGTGCCTGTGAATTTTCCCAGTCCAGAGAGTCGATAATTGTCATTTTCATCGTTGATTCGGAATAAGTCATATTCAGCGTAGTATGGAGCTCCTTCACTGTCCACCAGGTCTATACGGAGCTGATATTCACTTTGATTGGTGAGGTAAAACAGCTTGTCATTACCCAACCAAAACTCATGATCCAGCTTACCAAAGCCTTCCTTATAGCTGGTCCAGTTACGATAAAAATCAACGGAACCATTTACACGACGTTGGAACACCTGAAATATATATAAAGAACAAAATAAACACATATACAATCTGACTAGATTAGAAACTACGTGATGCCTTATAATGCAGGAACAAACTTAAAAACCGAATAACTCTAAGATATTGCTTACGAAAATAATTACTATATTGGAAGAAGACCACACGAAATTTGACATAAAAATACCATTTTCAGTGGCTTGTATTAAATCTGTGTTTCAGTATTTTAACGTATTAGTTGCAGCTGTAAGGACGTACCTTCTTTTCGTACAACCCCTTGAATCGAAACTACTTTAGTAATCAATAGTTAATAACTACTTCAGGGATTCGTGTAACCATCCAAGCAAAATGTATGAACAATAAAAAAAACCTTTATTTTGTTAATTAATATTGAGTAATGATTTATATTTATAGGTATTTCCACGTACTGACTTCTTAGATTAATTAGTTATTATAAAGCGTATATCGTCATTCAACTCTAAACAAGTATATTTAAATTAATTATATGAAAGGTTTAGCACCCTTTTTGGTTTCGATGATCATAGTAACGTTTGCATGCGTGATGGCGTATGTGTTTGTGTGTGAGTGCGTTTATGACGCCCAGCATGTAAACACGAAATCTCAAGAAGGGAAGATCAGACCAATTTCATATTTCGTGTGTAGAAGTACCACATTAAGTACAAGAAGCCTATTGTTTTTTGAGGAGATCAAGGTCATTTGGGGTCACCAGGGGTCAAACTGTGAAAACCTTGTAAACACCATATCTCAAGAAAGGAAGGTCAGACCAACTTTATAGTTAGTGTGTAGAAGTACCACATTAAGTAAAAGAATCCTATCCTTTTAATTGGAGGTCAAAGGTCATTTGGGGTCACCAGGGATGAAATTGTGAAAACCTTGTAAACACGATATCTCAAGAAGGGAAAGTTGGACCAAATTCATACTTTGTGTGTAGAAGTACCACATAAAGTACAAGAAAACCATTGTTTTTGGTTGAAGTCAAAGGTCATTTGAGGTCACCAGAGGTCAAATTGTGAAAACCTCGTAAAAACGATATCTCAAGGAGGAATGGGCCGAACTCAAATTTAGTGTGTAGAAGTACCACACTGAGTTAAAGAAGCATACCGTTTTTGGTGGAGGTCAAAGGTCATTTGGGGTCACCAGGGATGAAATTGTGAAAACCTTGTAAACACGATATCTCAAGAAGGGAAGGTTGGACCAAATTCATACTTTGTGTGTAGAAGTACCACATAAAGTGCAAGAAAACCATTGTTTTTGGTTGAAGTCAAAGGTCATTTGGGGTCATCAGAGGTCAAATTGTGAAATCTTTGTAAACATGTACACCCTCACAATACAGTACGTCAGATTCATGATGAAAACTGCTCATGTTACATCATCGAAACCACGAAGGATTTTTGCATTCTGGTTTATACTATTAGCATGACGTGAAACCAACGTGCTTTATGTGATCCGCTTCACAATCAATGTAAAAAATGTCAAAGTAAACAGGATAAGAAAAGATTGATAGAGGTTGAAATACAAAAGGTATTGTAGAGCCACTACATGAGAACAATTCAACTCATAATTTATGACTTTGAAGTATCGAATAATATATGTTACACTTGGAGAGGAGAGGATAGATAAAGGGTAGAAAATAGGGATTAGTTGTCATTTTTGTTTTTCATTATTTGTAAACACAATTAATCTGCTTCCCATCATTGATATGATATAAAAGTTTTTTTTTAAACAGACACGTTTATTCGTCTAACTGACTAGTTTATTCAAGAATAAAAAAACAACTTGAAATTGATATTTAAAAGTAAACCTAGAAATTGTTTGCTTTACTTACAGTCCATCCTTCTCCGTCATTCATGTTACAATAAACTGTAAATGGTGATCCAGGCCAGTTGGTTGGTTTAATAGTGTAGATACCACTGGTATTATGTCCACTATCATAAACACCGTTACAGTCGAGGAACTCGCAGGTCTGGCCATCACCATGGTAACCAGCCTTGCAGTAACATTGATGAACATTGTCTTGTTCCTCACACTGTGCATTGGGGCTGCAACTGTATTCGTCATCCCACGTGACATTGCCTTTGATACAGTGAGTCATTCTTGTACAACCAGGGTTGACATAAAATCCACCATCCTGTACGGAGTGCGAATAATAATAATAATAATAATAACAACAACAATAATAATAACAATAACAACAATAATAACAATAACAACAATAATAATATCCCAAAATATTTATGGTATTATAATAATAATACTAATAATAATCATCTTATCGTCATCGTCATCGCCATCGCCATCGTCATCGTCTTCGTCGTCATCGTCATCGTCATCGTCATCGTCATCGTCATCGTCATCGTCATCGCCATCGCCATCGCCATCGCCATCGCCATCGCCATCGTCATCGTCATTATCATCATCATTAAGATATTTGTGAACATTTGAAGGTTCTTAGAAGCGAACTGGTGCAATGTTTTGCAATTTTCATCATTATCATATGATATCATATTATCAGGAGATTTTGTTATATGTTCTTTTACATAATATATCAGGAAGACAAAAATTGTGCTCTTTTACAATTTTTCCAGTAGGATGATTCTTGTTTATTGTCCAATGTTTGGACTTTACTAAATTTGACGAACTTAACTGATGGACAATATAAACTTTCATATTTTGTAAGACAGCCAGATGTGGAGTGGCCTAAAAACAAATATCGTTATCGCAGTGTATTAGCATAATAATTATTTATAGGAAGTGCGTATCACGTACGATTTATAGCTTAGCTTCATAACATGCTGTTCGTGCAACAACTTAGGACAAATCATAAAAAGGATGAGAAGGAACGTTGTCGACGTCGTTGTGCATACGGTTCGCGACACGCCATCGAGTGCGGTTAGGTAGGCAATATGTATTTTATTACGCGGTGGCCAACTGTATAGGTTGTAATAGGCTATAGGCTAAATTTAGCTAATTGCATCTGCCAAACAAAGTAAGTAGCTGAATCAGTAGGCCTGAATGTTACTACGATTACAATCGAGTTAACGGAGCTGACGACAGTATTCAAGATCAAAAGAGCACTGACAAAATACCATGCTAAAAAACATCAGTTTTTAAACATATTTTCGACACTGAAAGGGGGGCGGTCGCTCCCCCTGCCCCCCTGGCTACGTCCTTGCATTGGATTCAAAAGTATGCAAGTTTACAGTTAAATAAACTGCATGTGACATTTCAAAGGTCAATTTTACAAATAGAGATCAACGGACCAAATTTGGTCCAATTTGTGCAGGTACTAACATAAATGGCTGAAATTGGTTCGTATACTCCGGTTCCTAAATGTTACTGGAAATTAAATTTAATATATATATATTTTTATTATTATTAATATTCTGTACACGTCGACCGAATAAAATGCTGAAAGTGTCATGCCTTGAAGGAAGTAATAGCTGATTGATTGAATTCGAGACTCGTGTATGTTAAACTTGCAAGCTGAAACGGAGTGTTGATATCATAAAAACCCAAATTTGTTGGTCAGATTTGCAATTCCAGGAACTGAATCCAGTATTTGTTATTGTTTCACATACTCCCTGTATGCTAATTTTTTTAACGTTATTTTGACATGTTAGAGTAGCCCCATACGAGACGCGAATCAAACTAGATGTTCTTCTCCACAGATGTTGACAATCTAAATATGAAACCTTACTTTGATAATTTGGTTATGAAGATAATATAACTCCATGTATACCAAATATAAATCACATATAGGTGCTTTTAAAATAAATTGAATGTGACTTCTAGGTTATTATAGAATGTTGTTATGAACAGAAGTCAAGGATTAACTTCTTGAACAAAGTATGTTACCATAGTGAACATGCAGAAATGGTAAGGGGGTATATTTGAGGTTTATTAAGTGAACTTATACAAATTTACTGTAATTTAGTGAATGAATAAAATCTTAGAAAATGGTTACAATTACAAATAACATGATTTCAAGCAACCTTTCATAACATTCCTTTCAAGATGTTTATTCTCATCAATTTTCCAGCAATGATATACGGTTTGTTTTATATCAGTTCTGGGACTTGATGAAGTTCTTTTCTAGAAATTAATTAATAAAGTTATATTCTTGACTGAAGTCATCCCGCTAATATTCAAGTATTACATATATAGTTAGTTTGTCAATTCCGTCATAGAAAAGATGGGTATGTTATTGTTCGAACATCACAGCATATCAAATGATTTCCAAGAAATCTGTTTCATTCTTTCGAAATGACTCGTCCTTAGTCATTGCCTGTTTCATAACGTTAGCCAATAAATTAGGGCAATATGTATGACTTTATCAAATACAATAGTTTTGACTCACCGAGATGATTTTATTGGTACTTGTTAGATTACATGCACAATGGTCAGGCGTCCCACAGCCAAAGTCAGTTCCATTGTAACAGAACTCCATACCTTGTTCACAAACAGTTGTGGTGTTAGTAACCGTGTTAATCTGGGTGGAGGTGCTGTCATACCCGGTTGTATGATCTTGAGTTAAAGAAAATGAAGCACAGTAATATCTTACTCACAAGTTCCATATCTGACCAACTGTTGTTGATCATTGCTATTATTTACCTTTAAAACGAAAATATTTTGCAGTTTAACTTCTTGGTAAACTATGCTTTCAGTATGCACTGTACTGTTTTCCCGCCATGATCATTTTACAGTAAATTCTCCTCCCCAACAGTTTAATCGATAGTTGATCCTAGATTCCGATTGGTTAAATGAATCTATATCGGTGAGTATATATCGTTGTGAGTTAAAGTTTGTTGGTATAGGGAAAAAAAAAAACATTAACACATCTAGATATCCCGAATAAAAGAAAAAGTTATACGTCTTGTTTTGAAAATTGTCAAGGATTAATTCATATCATCCTCAGATGCGCTAATTGCTGCTTTAAGTTTTTAAATTCGAGAACGATTTTTAGCAGAATTGATTGCAACTTATAAAACAATTTCTCCTGAACAGAAAATCCGATTCTTTCATAATTTTTGTCTTTCACATATTAAGGTCTTGTAAAACCAGTAGTCTTGAACGTCTGTATAGATTACAGAGTACGTATACATGTTTCTGTCTTCATTTTCGTTAAGCCTAGTTAAGATAAATAAACACGAAACATCTTTCAAAATTGTGCCATGCTGCATATAATTATGTTTCATGACAATAGCTTCGGAGAAAATGGCAAAAATATGTGTAAATGTTTATGGCCTTTCGTATGCCTTACCTTGCGAAGCAACCGTTTTCTTAGGAGTACATTTAAAATAGCCTTTCACTTTATCCTCCGTATCTTGTCCTGTATAAGAGAAGGGCGTATCAGTTGTTACCATTGCGACAAAAGACATGAATTCATTACAAATACATCCGTCGGTTTTATTTAAATATTTCTTCATGTAACTCATAAGCTCATTTGTGCATTACCCCTCCGACCCTTCCCCCCCCCCCCACACCCCCGCCCTCATTACTCCTGCGTTGCTGAGATACGACACAATTCACTTCAGTTGGTAAAATATATATGAGGAAGATAGATGAGACTATATGTTGACCAATAATCTATGACGCCCCGCATATAGAAACGATAATGATAATGAGTTTTAGTTTCATTTACATTCAAACTGATGTTTGTAAACTTGTACTATTGGTGTTGAAATGAATGCCGTTTAATGCTTTTCTGGTACAAGTCAGTTAACATGACAGATGAATTAATGAAGAAGCATAGTTGTGATCGAACTATGGGCTCACTGGGGGGGGGGGGGGAGGGGGTTGAATAAAACTCTTATTATTCTACTGTTATGTAGAAATTCTTATAACCATTTTAAGAACTTCAAATGTCTTAGAATAAAAAAATCATTCAGCTATTGGTGCGTTTACTTAAACAAGTTCATAATTAAAATTAAGAGAGCCTTCTCTTGTTCATATGAGGAACAAAAAGTGTGCATATTGTCGAACATAAACAGCCCTCTACCCCCCCCCCCCCCCACACACAAAAGGAGAAAATTATAGATCAGTGGGACTTGTTACTAGTAAGATGTTTTCAACTAGTAAGCCTCTTGTCCCAGATTTTCGAACCCGTCCTAATAGTATAGGCGAGGGTGATACACTATTGACTGTAATGACCGCCATTTATAAATAATTGATATTGGCTTACCTTTGCAGCAACAACCACCGAGGAGAATAAGTATGAGATATATCCCTTCCATAGTCCGCACACACAGTGCCATTTTTCAAACCATTCAGAAGAGTCTATCCCGATCAAAAATGACAAAATCTTCCAATGTTTCAAAAACGCAACAGGTAGAGAAATATTAGCTGAGTAAGAGTTTTGAGATTGAGCTATACTCTAAGAAAAGTAAGCATATTGCTGACGGAAATGAAAAATCGTTAATGACTTTTGAAAGACAGTACACACCTATCTGATACATCCTTCAATTTATTAATATTCTTTGTATTTGCCTTTATTTTCTGTTTCTCTCTGAAAAGACTCTGAAAGAACAAGTGACTTCACCGTTTGCTGGGAACAATACAATCAAAAGCGTTTGAAGAATAGATTATACTAGGGGCGCTTACATTGTTTTTACATTGTTACTACAGGCAACCAGATGGATGAGTTTAAACACATATTGACTAATATCTATGCAAATCACCCAAATTTATTAAAAGACGACCTGAACAAAAGGTAGCAATAAATGAAAAAACTTTTCATTCAAACAAACGCTCAGTGCTAACTGCTTACAAGGAAGTAAGTAACGTGTAAAAACGGTCTCCTTTCTTTCAGCAGCAGTTAACATACGTTGTCATAGAGACGAGGGGATTGTTGCCTGAAGCTGCAGGCTTTTTTGAGGGGGGGGGGGGGGGGGAGGGGAGGAGGTGGGGGTTGAGGAGCCAGGAAAATACATGTTTTCTAATTTTTATAATATACTCCAGGAACTATGAATACTCCCAGGAAGTTCTTCAAAACCGCTGGCCGTAGTGAGTTATATTCTTTAATTTGACGTTTTATTGTTTGCACAAATCATAGTAACCATCAACAAAGCCTCTCATTGCAGCTACACGCAACATGTGGAAATTAATGTGAACTATTATCTACGGTGGTTTTGAAAGGACATCCTTGTTGTAGACTTAGCCTATTAAAGTAAAAAGATAACACGACGGATTTGTATATTTGTATTGAACTGACCAACCACGTAACTTGACAATATGTCAAACCTTTCCGATACCTGTCGAGTTGAAACGATACGAGAATTATTATATCTTGACAAAAATTATGAAATTGTCGAATTGTTGCGTTGCACGTCTCTTGTCAACACGTTCAAATTTTCGATATAATTATGTCGAGTTGAGACGTTAAGAGAATGTTATACTTTAACGAAGATTATTAAAATGGCGAGTTTGCTGCATTTTCTGGTTATTTTTCAACGCGACAAGAAAAAAAAAACCGTTTTTTCCACGACGTGGTATACTAATACGCTAAGTTTATAACTCGCCTAACCCTTCAGAAACACCGTAGTCTTCTCATTCTCCTTTTGTAATTACGTCACGAATGAGGAGAAAAACATGAGACGAGTGCTTTTATTCCATCAAAGCTAGGGGGGTTATTTCCTTCAAGAATTTGATTATGCTACATGTTTTTACTTTACGGTCGTCTGATAATGTGTTAATGATTCTTAGAAATTCGAAATACATGCTCATCGGTGTCCACATATAAACACAAATAATCACATAATTTTCGAGTATTTATACACAGAATGAGATATTTACGACGACATGGGATCTCTTTTTAAATAAAAATAAATATTAAAAATTAAAAGAAATTGAGAGGAAAACATTATAAAATACAGAGGACCGGAAATAGTTCTTCAGATCTCTTCGTTACAGCCTTTTAGAGGTTTCATATTGTAAACGTACTGCACTGGTACAGCTATTTTAGACACACACACATACATGTTTGTATTACATTCAAACCGAGGACCCCATTGTATTTTCCATTGTTCAAATCCATGTACCCTTACTTTAACAACACCCCATACAATAGAATTCTTCTGAGGACGTGGTGATTCTTTAGAAATCACAACCGAGGACCTGGAATTCTTATGTTCAAGTCCTCGGTCAGATAGAAAAACAAACGCACATATACACATAAAAAAAACCCTACAAAACAATGCACACCCAGCTCCCAACATTGATGGTAGGCCTATTGCAGTTAGATCTTACGGTTTACAGAAGAGCGCCACTTGCTAGTTCATAGGAACACGTCTATTTAACTTCTCTACTTCATGTGTTATTCAATACTGCTCTTCAAAACACGTCACTAAATATGGTTGATTGTGTAACGAAGTGAAGTATGTAACTAACATATTAATCACCTTTAACGGTTATCTTTGTGTACTCATTGAAAACTGAACAATCTTCCCCAATTTATTGGCTGAAAAGTAGGTTGTAATGACTGAATTGTCAGTATCATTGTTACAGGAGCTCTTAACTCTTTCTGGCAAACAATGGTCAATAACAAAGTTAAATTATATCACTGTGGTTGAGAGCGAGTGAGAACATTTCCGTGACAAAAAAGTGGTAACTTCTTTCTTTTGTTAACAACGAAAGTAAGAAATCAATGTGTTAATCGTGTAAGTATGTAACGAGTGCCTTAATAGTCGTTGTGTGTCATAAGCGCGGTGGTTTTGAGAGAGCAATTCGTTGCACTTGTACCCGGGTTTTTGTTGTCTTCAAAAGAAAAAAACACAGGTTTTTTTGTGACGTCACAGAGGTATAAACTAAGAGGATTAGATGTCGTGGAAACACACTCGTTATTTCAACCAGTTTTGCATCTCAAATACATAGTAGCTGCTCTATCAAGAAACTAGACTCCATTGCTTCACATTCATTTTTCGGGTGAGTAAAAGACCTGTTTAGATAATTTTGTTTACCATTTACTACCAGAAAGAAAGTGAAAAAATATTCTTATTCACATTTACAGTAAACCTAGAAATGAATTTGGTGTACAATTTGGCTTTATTAAGCAAACTATATGCAGACACTTTATTATTTACATTAAGTGTTGTTGTCGTATGAGTTGTTAACCATGGGTAAATCAGGGCGGCCCTTTCCAAACATAACTTACGGTTCGATTACCAGTTTGCCATGCGAACGAAGTATAACGTTATACTCCTTAATCGTGCAACTATTTCAATCATACTTCCACACATGCTCGTGCCATTGTTCATGACGGTATAGGATTTTTTGTACTGCATTGTCTTTCAAAAGCCTGCCTCCCGTACTATCGGCACGTAGAAAATGTGAAGTAGCTCTAAGCTGCTTTCTACATGTTACGTAATAAGCTAAATAATGACAGAACATACCCGGAAAACAAAAGACTATAAAGCGTGCCAGAAAAGAAGCCACGTTGGCTTAGTTATACTGTAGCAAGAAAAGTTGTGCAAAATACTGCAATGACCAACTGTGTTTGTGTAAAATCACCACTCTCCCGCCCCCACCCCAAAAAGACAAAACTATATTAATAAGCCAACCTGCATAGACACACATATATTTCCCCGAGAACAAGATCAAAAAATAAGTTTAAAATAAAAGTCTCCGTCGCGGAGTCGAACCTAGGCGGACGTGAGAATAAATTTAACCTGAAGTAAAACATTGATTATTTAGCGAGAACAATAAATGTAAAAACAAGTATGGAATCGAACCTATAGGTAGAGATGGTAAAAGAGAAGGCAGTGCAAATAACAAACTGAAGACTTAAATTAACAAGAGATTACGCCTCATCGAGGTCATGATTTCACTGGGTTTCACTGGACGTTGAACATCAACCCAGTCTATTAGACGTGAGCCCACCATTGCAAGACAGCTAGCCCACTCGTGGCCCCAAGGCCGGACTCTCAACGTACTCCCTCGGATGCTTTTGCGGACTAAGGGAGGATATGATCCTAGGCCCACCTTGGCAATGTCATTACGGTTAACATTGCAATGCCTTGCATCCGATTAGCGCGATTCACACGACCTCCAGTAAACACCGACACTCAGTGCTACCAAACTAAGAGGCTACCACGCCAGCCTGTCTTAAAAACTCACAAAATTCACGTGCTACCCTCATTGAACCTTGTAACTTTTTCGATCCTTCTTGTTTTTTATATTTTATGTTCTACTATGCTGTATTTTTGTACTCATTTTGATTCTATCGAATCACGATGCATGCATGGAAGAGTTACGTCACTACCTGGTGGTTGGTTCAAGAATGAAGTCAGTCAATGGCGACTTTCTAACGTAACTGCTCCATGTATGTATCGTGATTCGATACTAATCATTATCTAACTTCATTATTTACTTCCTTTTATTGTTTGATTAGTTGCTACAGTATGTAAACGAAACAAATATTTACACAGATGAACAAAATAACAGTATGGCAGCTTTGTAACGCAAAGCCTCAAGCATTTTCAGCATTTTATGTGCATGTACATATAGGACTGAAGCAGGAATCTTATAACTACCACACGCAGAACCCATTAAATCAGGGTTTCCCTACCGTTATCCCCCAAGCACCCCCTGTGGATGTCAGAGTTGTCCACGAACCCCCAACCTTTCGAGACACGATCTGAGTCATTATTATACTATAATACGCATAACAATGCTTCGTAAAAGATCAGGTTCATATAGTGTAATATTGTTATGGAAAAAAAACAAGAGATGAACAGACATTTATTTGGAAACTTCAAGATCAGATCACGAATTGTATCACGCATCGATCACCCATCACACACGATTAGACGGATGGTCATGTTTTTCCTCCACGAGGCGTTTGATCCTCGGAGCTGTATTAGAGAGGGCCTCCCTCATGTCAGGGCCGACGTCAAGGTGTGCACGCAGCTTTGTTTTCATGACGACCAACTTTTGTACATTACTAAATTATATGATATATCAGATTTTAGTTCAACAAAAAGTACTCTAGTTTTGACTTTCAGAAACATCTCACGAACCCCCTGGGATGGACTCACGCACCCCCTGGGGGTTCATGCACCCCAGTTATGGAACCCCTTGCCTTAAACGTTACAATTATCTTCAAGATACTTACCATCGTGACAGGTGTAGTCGTACAGTATGACGTCAGAAGTTCGTTGTCTGACGTCTGATTATTTCAACCAATCAAGTATTCACAATGTCACCTCAAGTTAAGTAATCACGCATTATACATATTACGTAGCGGCATGTAATGTAATTATTATACTACCGGTCACTCTACTAACACCCACAAAAGGAAAAAAAAAGACGTTCGTTGTTAAAACTGCACTTTGTGCTACTATCTATACAACTATCGATAAGAAGCTATAATTTAGTCGAAACATGGGCGGATTGGAGCATAGGCGTACGGGACCATTTCAGTTTGGGGGGCAGAACTTTTTGTGCCCGAAAGTTCCCGTGACACTATCAAAGCGGAGCGCCACCATCGGTTGGCGCGTAGCGTACAAGAAAATTTTTGGCACACAATGCCTCTCAGATTGCCGGAAACGGCACTTCTGAGGCCTTGCAAGTTGCATCTAAACATTCTTTATTTTATAATCTCACGTTTTAGAAATTTACACTTCCCCAAAAATTTGGTAAATTAGAAGAAGAAAAAATGGTAACATCACTTTGAAGGGGAAAAATGGGACAGTATATTTTTTAAGCTCCTATTTAGTTACCTTATTTATTATTTTAACACAGTACTCAGCTACCTCCAGACAAAACATACATTGTTCAACGACACGTAGGCGGGATAATGTCGCTGTGTCGGGTGAGACTGCAATTTGTCTCACAAAAAAGTATAAAATATAACAAAGAATATGATAAACCTGTACCTCTAGGCTTGTAGGCACCCCCCCCCTCACCGTCCATGAACAAGAATACGTTTCTTATATACACTCATGTTGGGGATGTCCAGGTCAAGGGCGGCGGAAGCACTTTTAATCTTGGGGGGGGGGCACCGACATCAAAGGGCACTTTGCAGATATTCGATTGGACTGATGCAGCCTTATATTTAGTACCCCTTATAACTCTTATTGTATTATCTTATTTGTGTAAACACATCACTCCATCAACGCCCCCCCCCCCCAAAGGAAAATATGCATACTAGCACTACAATATCCAATGCGCAAATTGGGAAACAAGGAACAAGTTTTCTTTTGAGACAAAATGAGGTGAAATCATGCTAGTTGCTAATGTAGGAATCTTCCGAATTAGAGTTTTTTCCTTGTTAATATCTAAACAAATCTTTTCCATTCGGAATAGCTTTGAGTTTGACCCACAGAAATTCATCAAAAGTCACGGGCTTAGCCAGGATTTGCAAAGTTGTATGCACGACTATCTGAGCGGAGCGCCACCATTGGTTGGCGCGGAGCGTACTAGAAAATTTTTGGTTTTACAAACCCCTCAGATGGCCGGAAACGGCCCTTCCCGAGTGTTCATTCTGGTTCCCTGGCCTCTTGCTAACTTGAGGCACCTCAATTTTTATGTAGAAAAAAGGCACATTTTTAACCTGAGGACAAGTGGGGGGCACGTGCCCCCTGTGCCCCCCCCCCCGGTTCCGCCGCCCTTGGTCCAGGTATACAATTGACTAGTTAGAAAAAAAAATTGATTTCAAAAAGCGTGGCAGATAAACTGCGCTTACGGTGGTGTTACACGGAAATATTCGGGCATCATGATGCTAAATAAAGAAAATCATGGAATCGTCGGGCAAAAATTTGAAAAAGATTCGGGCAAGCTACTGCATATTTATATATATATATATATTTCCAGAGGACAAGAAATTCGGGCAAAAGTCCTTAACAATTCGGGCAGCCTAAGAGGAGAAAAAAAAAATATATATATTTATTTTATATATATATATTTATTTATATATATATTTATATATTTATTTTTTTTCTCCTCTTAGGCTGCCCGAATTTTTCAGGACTTTTGCCCGAATTTCTTGTCCTCTGGAAATTTGGGGGGCAGTCTGCCCCCCCTGCCCCCCCGCCTCGTACGCCTATGGATTGGAGTATAGAATTAAAAATGGATTAATGGTCAACCGGCGGCGGCGCTAGGACCTAAAAGAGGCGCAATATGACGTTTCGGACGAAACTATAGCACCTTTTGCGACCACAAGGAAATCGGTGTCTTCGGCACCTCAATCTGACGCGTCGGGCCCAGTGGCGCATCGGATCCCGCGAACCAATACGCCCCTGTATGGGAAAGACCACATATAGTGGCAGCTGAAAAGAAATTTGTTACCGTAGTCCGCCGAAATCGTATACGTGGAATGATGGAATTATGCGAAAGGTGTACAATATGAAACATATCAATAAATCAAATCTAAGGGACAAAAAAAAAGATGCCCGTGTTGGGCTAGTAGAATTCAACCACGGAGGTGCACTGAAACACCGTTGTAATCACATAGCCCATGGTTAGGGTGTAATAATGTATGTATGTATGTATGTATGTACATACCACCATAATATTTACATCCTAACCATGGGCAATGCAATCACATAGCCCATGGTTAGGATGTCAGTATTATACCAGAATATATCGTCCATGCATGCAGAATGCCCAGGAGTGGCACCCACTTTTAAGGGGCCGATTATCACACAAATCATTCCTATTGGGGGATTTATAGAGTGGACACAAACAAAGGGAGTTGACGAAGATAAAAACAAAAGGTAGACTATGTTAAAAGATCATCAGCATTGCTCTAATTACGCAAGAATCTCATATTATGGTCACTCGTAGTGTGCAACCTGCGAGAAGCATTATGCAACCATATTTTGGAAGTAATTTCTCAGAACATGTTTATATTTATTAAGGATGTAGTCGCTGATGTCTTCAAATAAGTTCGGGTTGGGGAGGTGGCCATGGAACGAGAATTCAAAACGCTATTTTTGAACAGTATTAGCAATAATTGTAGGACGTTTTAATATATGTAAGCGTAATTAACGACCAACCAAGGAAGCTGAAGTAAACGTGATCGTTGTCTTGGTAACCAAGAAATTACTTCCACTTAGTGAGCTAAATGCTTGCGCTAAACACGGAGTTTGGGGGCCACAGTCCTGTTAAAGTTTTTAATTTTAGTAACAAAATGTCCAGAGGGGGGGGGGGTGGAAGAAATCCTTTATCAAGAAACACATGGACGGAAAATAATTGAGGAGCCCTACTGCAAAGATTCAAAGTATTTACAACAAAAAAATGTCACAATTAAAAGCCGAGCACCAGCTTTGACGAACAAGGTTTTAATAGTATAGTAGATGTAAAAGATATTATGTGAACACGGAAGCAGATACTTAGTGTCCGTATATATGGACTAGATGCCTCCGTTCCACCCCTTCCTTTCGTGAAAACCCTGAAAGTAGCCTCTTTTCGGCAGATTACACGTGTCCTGCTTTTGTTAATGAAAACAAATTCAATGTTTTAAAATTAAAATATGTACTTTTTGTTGGTAAATAAAAATTGCCCTATTGTTGAAAATTGAAAGAATTTATGCTGAATAGTTGCTTGCTCTATGAAAAGCATTTAAATAATATATACGAAATTTACATATGACTCATTTAGTTAGGTAGCTTGAAATGTAACCAATGGGGGTTAATTTGTAATTTGTAATCTGTAATTCTGAACAACTGTCCTCTGATTATATATCATCTTAACATACAGACTGGACAAGTGTAACTTAACTTGTACACTAATAAACTACCATATAATATCAATCTTGTCTGTTCGCGCGCGAGCCTCGTTGACCTCGTTGTTGACCTCATTGACGATTCTATAAAGTAATATGATAATGACTTTTACAAACTGCTCCAAATTTTGAAGTCCCATTATGTGGGGGTGTTAGTTGCTGGTTTGAGAAAAAATATCACATTTATTGTTATACAAACTAATATAAACTGGTCCAGAAAGTCCAACGAGTCGCAAAAGTTCAATAAATAGAAATAACCTTCCCCTGTACTATGATCTATGTATACGTTATTTCGACTTTCAAATTCATTGACGCTATATAGACCAGAACTCGCATTAGACCCTTTCGTATATAACCTCAAGAAAAGAAACATAGGCAAGTCACATCCTCACTTCCTTAGTATTTATGAATATATTTCTTTAAAAATTATTTACATTTTTTAACACATTTGAAAATAATATAATCAAAAATTCTTCAGATGTTTAATCTCAAATACTTCCTTTGACATATATGAGATCTCCTGACATATGTTTTGGTTGAAAGTCATGAAATCCCACAAAATATTTAGAGAAAAAAACAAAGACTTCTCAGGAATGTGTGGATGTGACATCACAGCTAGTCAGATTTCAGCAGTTTCTACACAATCTGATAATCTTTACACTTGAATATCTCTTTAACCGAAAAAGATATTTGAACAGTTTTTTCACCATTGTGTTTCTTTTATTGTCCTCTTTCATTTAACATAAACATGTATGACAACTAAACCAATCCTTTAAAATAATTAATTATTTGAAGTTCTCTCTATTGCATCTAAATTTAATGTGCGAGCTAAAATGATATTGTTCTGAAGCACGCCAGACTGAATCTTTGAAACAAGAGTTCGTCCGTATATCATCATCTCTTCCGACGAATGAGTGACGTCACCTATAGGACAGTCGAGGTGGATGTCATCCGAGAATTAAAGGAGTAGTCCTAACAAAGGAGTACAAAGACTAGTGTAGCAAATATCAAAAATGAAAACAACATGTGATATAGAACAATGTAGAAATATATGTATAACTATGTTAGTATAAGATTCTTAAAAGATTAACACATAACATGAATAAACAATGACTAGAATTATATTAAAGGTTCCAAATGATCAGACTAGATGAATATTACAGCATAATAAATGAAAGAATTCCTGTACAGTTGAATTCTTTGTTTCAGCAAAGTATACTGATCCCTGAGGTTTCTGCGGGATTGACTAAAAAAGCCCGTATAAGTGGGAAATGTAATGGGTGGTTTTTGACATTCCTAATTTTGTCCCGCGTCATTCTCATGAATTTACTCCTAGCAGCTGTAGTCACAATTAGTCTCTCAATGACTGGTAATCTATATTCAATGTCTGTGATGTCAACTTAGGAAACTTTATCAAGCCACACTTTTCCCTTTAAGATATATCTCGGCCGATGTTATACGGACTGAATCATGTTTTAGATAGTTTTTGACTGGGAGTTTCTCGTTGCTTTGACGCAGAATCAATTCCCGATGAACGCAATGTAAGCATCTGGTGACCTGAGAAAGAAAAGAAAAAAAAGGAAGGAAAGTTGATTACTTTTGAATAAGGGTATATTTTGAGTTCCATATTGTTCCACTTATTATTAACGTATGTCTCAATTGTTCCATGTATCATACATGCTATCTTCTTTGTGTGTACTTTATTTTGGGGTTTTATTTAGTTGTCGTCACTAAGTAATGGTTTTTGTCTTCATCGACATTTAAAATAATATGCATGAGTTAAAATATGGTGACTATAAAGTCACTCGACGATAAATTAAACGACGTACACTTGGTTGCCTTCTCAAATTGTGATCGATGTGTTTTATGGTAATAAATTAAGCAACAGTTGATTTTAAAACACAGCCCATGAAATGCATGAATGTCCACCACTTTGTAACATTGATTGATTTATTTGGTTTCATCACGTGAATATAAACAATGTGGATAGTAAGTCCTCTAAAAAACCTTCGGATGGCTTAACAAAGTAGAGGACTCCCTGTAAATGGCATCAAACTATTTCTTCTTCTCTTTCTGTTTGTTATTTAAAAAACGTTTGTCTACTAGTGAATTCTAAGCGAGTCCGCGGCCATTTCAATACGTGACGTCACTAAACAAAACGCGAGTGAAACCCAAGTTGGAAAGGGAATCATTCCGTAGAACGCATATTAATACTATGTATAGTATAGTTCCTTTCTTCCTTCGGTGCTCGCAACAGAGGCGACAGCCATTTGGAACAATTCTTCTTATGCTAATGCCCCTCTATATGTTATCATCCCACATTATGCTTCAAAGCACCCGTACTGACAGTACAAACAGTTCTTAATCTTTATCTGTATAGCAAAATGATAATAATACTGATCGTACTGTCAGTACGAGTACTTTGAAGCGGAACCCTGAAGCACAATATAGTCAAATTTCCCAACTGGGCGTAAGCGGCCTCAAAACTATATGCAACCTTTTGAGTGCCTCTCAAAGTAGCTATTTTTGCCTTCCATGTATACATTGTTTTTGGCATGTTTGCAAAACATGTTACCAAACATTGCAAAACGTGATACCATTATTAAACAAAAATTAACTTTACAACCTTGAAAACTCAAAATTGATGTATAATGCATGCAATTTAAAAAAGTGGAGAACCACTAACGTGTATATACCTGCAGTATATATTATCCCGGTCCCGCCGCATTAATGAAAGTATTCGCCTCTAGCCTTTAGAAATGGAATGGAATGATATTATATGTATGTTTTTACATATACCTGGTTGTACAAATACGAACTAGAGAGAGCCTCCTGAATTCATCCTAAAAGTATGTTCTTTGTAGCTATAGGATATTTAAAGTGACTTTGTACTGTATCCCAGCGTAGGAGAGGGAAAGCGAGAGAGAGGGGGGGGGGGGGGTGGGGGAGGGACAGTGGTCATTTAGACTTTAGAGGACCTAGGAAAATATAGTGAGGGCCCGGGGAAACGTGGAATAAAGAATCATGTATTCTCATTTGCATGATAATTTAAGGACAAATAAAGAGTACGAAAGGGGCTCGAAATAGCCTCGAAGCCTCTAAATGGGTCTCGTTAAATATGATTGTTTACAGGCTTAGCGGCTTACATATGCAACAGTAATTAAAAGTGTTAAAAGTTAATATCTTTATTTGTATGTTATATTTATATACCACGATGTACAAATTTAGGTTGTCATACCAGTATAAACTTGCAGAACACTTTTCTTGTTTACGAGCCCTCCCCCCTCTCCCCACCCCAAAGGATGGTTCCGAGAATTTGAGCCAACGGGTCGCAACTGTTAGTCAAGTGAGGCAGTCAAACAGACCTTTGTGGTTTGTATACATTCATTGCTTCGTGTCAATTGCATCTAGAATGATGTCAGGATCAAGAACCCCAGCTCACTCTTGAACCGTGGCCCCTGAATTCCTAGCTACGCCAAGGCTGGGTAAACTGGTCACTAACGGTCTGCTATGAAACACACTGATTAAATTAGTAGACTATAGACTGGCGTACATCGTAATAATAGCACCCCCACCCACCCCCAACCCCAACTCCCTCACAAAAAACAAGCTGTATTACTCTACCATTCACGTTTACATGAGATAAATGAAAATATTTAGAAGGATATTTTAGTTCGGTTCATTTTTTTTCCGTGTAATACCAGAGTAGATTCGGTAAAAAAATGCCGGAAGCTAGTGTCGATCAAATTCGAAATAAATGAATTCCATTCAGTACGGTTTTATAGCTTCTTGAAGCTTTTCTAGATGATATTCTATCCTGAAAAGAAAGAATGTTGTTGAGTTTACTAATCTTTACGCTAAACTATTCATTATACGCTGCAGGGATGATATGCAGCGGGTGTAACGGCAGGAAAATTACGTCATGAAGTAGTCGATAATTACAGCGATGACGTAATGAAATTTGAACCCCCAACGATTTTGTTTTTGTCTATAGTATGGATCGTCGCCGAAGATTCTTTTCGTCAATGCTTTAGGGTAGAAATTGTTTTCATTCATGCATTAAATTTTCAGTTTAAATAATCGAGCGTATACTGTGGGATGTTAGTTGCACAACAAGTTCAAGTTTATTTCTCATATGGCTACAAAACTGAAGTATATGTAGTAATTAATAACAAATATGGAATGATGATATGTGATGGATACTGTAAATAAAAATGCTGTTTACCAAAGCCGGTGACCACTTGGTCAGGAAAAAAAAAGAAAAAAAAAGGTTTATACGGGAAAACAAACAAACTAGTCTGTTTCACTTCCCCAGTTTGATGCAATGCAATGTCATATATCCACTTGCTACACATTCAATTCTTATATATATATATATATATATATATATATTATTAAAGAAAACCAGAGAAATTAGATATGAGTCATATCTTATAAGTCATATCTTATTTCTCTGGTTTTCTCTAATAATATTTTCTTTTGGAGTAAAGGTGGATTTTCGTTATATTATATATATATATATATATATATATATATATATATATATATATATATATATATATATATATATATATATATATATATATATATATACATTATATAACACCATTAGAGGAAAGATTTGTGTTACTATAAAACTCCCCGTGCATTCATGTATACTAGACAATGTGTTACTGTGCTAACATAGGGTTGAATCAGAGATCTGTCATGATGACATCATCGACCAGTTTGAACTATCAGTAACGAATAAACACCTCCACGTCCATCCCGCTGCCCCCACTCCCCCCCCCCCCCACACACACAAACACGCAGGGAACAAGATGTTTAATAGAGATCGCCACCAACTAATTTAAATTCATATGCAGGATGTAGAGCTAAGGGTATGTATTTTTAAAATAGGACATTTTGGACCAATTTCATATTTGCAATTTCACTGTGATTTAATCATTTTTATACGAATCAAAACATCAAAGGGTGGAAGCTCAGATCCCTTCAATAACCTGTAAGTAGACTGTAAAGTTTCCCGCTAAGAATATACTTAGACTGTACTTAATACCGTTACTTCAATACTCCCCTAATCCCATGGTTTCAATCACCCATTCGTCTAGTTTATAGATTCAAAACAGATATGATTGTAAATCGTTTATATAGCACTCCCAGGGACAGGACACACTACAGAGAAAACAACAGTATGTAGTCTGCAGCCTGACACGAATATATCACAATGCCCACACATTGAGGCATTTCTCAAGTTAAGAAAAACATCTTTGCGTAGGTTGCAAGGGTATACTAATGCACAATCTCATCTCATCTAATGTAAGAAACAAACGGTTATCAGGAAATTGCAATGTCCATTAAGTCAATTATGTGGTTAATATGCTACACAAGTGGTCTACTGGAATGACAAAATGTGCGGGGGGGGGGGGGAACAAAGAAAATATTATAAAATATATTATCATTGCCATTATAATCATATTTATTATTATTGATGTTGTTACACCGAGATGACAATTTCCTTTTTAAAATATTCCTCCCACGGGGCCACTAATGGGAGCTTTTGTGTCATTTTACATGTTGGATGTCTCGGATGAGAACTATATTAGAGTTTCACCTTTCCATCTTACCATCGCGTGATATTTCAATGCCCGCAGACAAACAGTGCAATTTACATTTGCCGTTCTGAAATTATATAAACTACAGTACATCGATCGACGACTCGACAGAATATTTGTCAACATATTGTGAATGTTAACGATGAAGTCCCCCTACCCCCCCCCCGACACCATTCACACAATAGGTCTATCACAAATCTCGGTATAAGATGCTGGTTTGTAGGTGTGAAAGATGATTGTTTCCAAGCTTAATGGGAAACAATATCATTTCGATGCGTCCATTAGGCACAGTTCCATAGACTGTTCGTTATGTATGTCATTTGATATCATCTGTATAATTTTGATTTGGAGTGTGTGTGTGTATGTCATCGGGTACTTGAGAATCATCTCAGACGATTAATTTATAGTCAGATTGTTTTTGGTCTTGAATTTTCCAAGAAAGTAGATGTTTTA
Organism: Apostichopus japonicus; assembly: GCF_037975245.1. Classification (NCBI taxonomy): domain Eukaryota; kingdom Metazoa; phylum Echinodermata; class Holothuroidea; order Aspidochirotida; family Stichopodidae; genus Apostichopus; species Apostichopus japonicus. The sequence goes on from NC_092574.1 coordinate 15,458,144, forward strand.
TAGTAAATACCAGTCTTAAAGACAGTCAGCTTTAGATGATACGAAGTAACTAGAATGCTTTACTTCCGTGGTAACGCCATGAAAACCAACACAATAATTTCTAGTCCGGTTTGTTTCTAAGTCTCACTTCTCATTTCAGAGAAATAATATCTGAGGGTCATCAATGCAAGTGACTGAACTACTTAGTCTAACACATAGCAATGCAGTTAGTGTCAGTTTCGTCAGATGCAAAAACATAACTTATATCGGAAATACATATTGGCTTTTACGGCCTTTAATAACATTGTTTACATTGTGTTGATGATATCATCCAAGCGTGTTCTTTGGTCCATATGAAGTGAATAGACTTATTAATAACTAATTGGGAAAAGGAACTCCTCCTGGAAGATATTTTTCTTTCTTCGACCATTTTGGAGAGAGATCAAGGCTTTTATGTGTTTTCTTTTTACACACCATTTGATGGCTTGCGTAAATTTTTAATATGCCATTAACGAGCTACATTTTCTTCAATTTTTAATGACTTTCTCTGTTTATTACAATATTTATTTTCTGCAAAATGAGATGGCTTTCTTTCTCTTTTTCTGCCTATATTTTGTTTGTTTTGCAATTGCATACTTAGTTAAAGCATTCTAGAAATCTTTGCCTCAAATTCCTACGTTATCGCTATCGAGGTATTAACAGTTGAAATTAGCAAACTTTGACCCTTTATTTGCGTGTTTGGACCATTGCCTGCAACTTTACCATCATATATATAGGCCTATACGGTATCAAGTATAGACTATCCAAGATGGCTGAAGTTTATCATAATGGGTTACATCCCAATTGTTTTACATACTAACTTAAATATAGTTTTTGAAGAAAACAAAACTTGTCAGTGATAATCTGTGACATCACACATGTTTGCTTCAAGTTCACCTTTTGTCAGAAAATGTGTCAACTTAAAATGTTTTTATCTCAAAAATTATGTTGTAAGAATTGAATGCAAATTCCATTAGGATGCTCAGAATATGTTCCTCTTTTTCATCAGTAAAAAAAAATGGAAATTTCACCTGGGCTATCCCTATTAATCGAATATGTCTTCAGTTTTCGCCTGAATGAACCTTTAAGTTGGTTAATGATATAGGTGAGGGTTAGTAGGGTAGTTTACCGTAGTTAGTTCAGAAGCTACATACAAGCCTATGTAGCTAAGCGTTGTAAGAGGGACGAATACTGGAAGAACAGTGTAGAATAATATAAAGGTAGATAAAACTGACGTGTATTATATTATGGTAGCGCCATGACGTACCGGTATTTTTTTCCCGATATTAAGATATTAAAGATATAGATATTGATAGATATTTACAGATATTAAATCTGTAAAATTATCGGTAGGTGTAGGAATGTTGGAACCTTTCTACATGCGCATACATGCGACACTGCGATTAATCGCATCTTATTGTTCGAGTACATTAAAAAGTTATGCTACAGGTCATTCACTTCCTGCGTTCCCCTCCCCCCCCACCCCCACCCCCATATGAAACTGAGTCTGTGTTGGATTCCCTGATATACTTGAGTGGTCACGTGGACCATAGACCTGACAACAGAAAGGTGCACTCTAGTGACATCTGCAAGAAGATCATGTTATATGTATATATAGCTTACAAGCTCTAAACCATACAGTATAACCGTAAGTTCATTCAGGATATAAGAGTAAAATGGATGGTTTCGCGGGAATTATTCGGGTGGAAGTACTTTCATATACATTTGATGTGGGTTACTTTTGCAATTTTGAGATTATGGTAAAGATATGATCAACCGTGCTTTGTTTCTGTATGGTAAATCGTCTGACCACTTCACATATTATTACATACCCCTTAATCTTGTCTTTAATCTTGGTGGAGGGGGGGGGGGGGGAGTGGGCATGAGGGTTAGGCAGATGGGGTTTTGTATCCTTTCCACAGAATATATTTATATTTGTAGATGTCCAACTAAGGCGGCCTAGAAAGGTTGACTTGTATCTATCGAAATGTCGTTTGTATTTCTAGAAGTGTTGACTTTTTAATCTCCAAATGTCAACTTATCAATTTAATACTTTGCCTCCCGTCTATTTGCAATGTCCCTTCTGTGCTACCATACCAAACAAGAATTTTACACAGGCTATTTCAGCCGACTTGTAACGTTTCAATGAGCTAGGCTAATATCAAATATTAGTTTTAATGCATTTTCCATGATACTTCATTCAAGCGTAATGATCAAAATTAATAATTTGAGTATTTTTGGAGCGTTTTTTTTTGTATTTCTAATGACACAGCTGATTGGTCCAGCAGCAGTCATAGACAATGTGCAGGGCAATACAATGGACGGGGCAGAAACTATGGGCGGGCAGAGTCAATGAACAGTTTGTAGAAACGTGATTCCACTCATAAAACTTGAAACAGAGACTCAATGACATGCACTGAAGATGTTTAGTACAGTAGTTATACAAAGAAGACAAAATGTTGAAAATCAGAGTAAAAATACTGTTTCCAAGAAGAATTATCGAAATATCGTAAATTTCTTTTACTCGTCGATATCACAACATCCCATATAATCAGTTTGGTGTATTATGATTTGCAACTGAATCACAAGAAGCATTTCTTCTTCTTCTTCTCCTTTTGTTTTATTGGTATTATTGTTTTGGAATTAAAGGGGTGGGCTGGGGTGAATTTTAACGGCTATAGAGAACAACTAAGTGCATATGCTGTTGGTTCGTTCCTTGAGCATTCAGTAGGGCATAGTTTATCCCTATAGTAATAAGTGCAACGATCTATTGCAGAACTCATATAAACATAACTTTTTCATGATATCTTACAAGGAAAACATCGGCTCGTATCCTGTTACGATGACGTCATCCATCATACCTCAATCCAGTTTTGCATTCATGTTTACAGATACTACGTACAGAGGCAGCTATATGCATTTTAAGAATTCAAGGACACAACTTAACAGTAATTATAGTCTGATGACTTTCCAAAATTATTTCAACTTTTTATCATTGACTATTTCAATAACAAAATCATTTATCTTTGTGTGTTTTTTTTTAAAACAAATGTTTAAAACTTTCTAACATTGTTATAACAAACTATGTCTGATAAGAAGGAGCATAAGGCAAGGAAAGGGGAGATGGGAGGAAAGGAAATAACACCGTTATGCAACCTATGTCATATATACTTTGCACTAACAAAATGGATAAATTGCTCAGAAATATATAAAAATAAATAAGTACAAGACAAGTAGACCGACCACAGCAGTAACGTAAATCCAACTCATTGTATAATTCCACGTGCAGACTTTATATACGTGTTAAATACCAAACAGTTACGTAATCAATTATAACAATACAACTGAAGTAAAACACATTTGCATAAATGCCAACGGAAACAGGTGTAGGGAGTAGAAGTATAGTTAAACAAATAATAATTAGATGTCACATATTGCCAATCAAAATCAAATTTGTCAAATAGAGTTGCTGCTCTTGTTTTAATACTGCTGACAACATTTCAAGCCCCTTGATCATGATACATAATACATCATAATACATAATACATCACTTTTCTGGTATTTTAGTTAATGAAGTCTATAAGAAGAGCGGGAATTCGCATAACAGCCTCGGTAGTGACTACTGCCTTAGGAGAAGTTATAAAGGGTTAGGGACAGTCAACAACATCATAACAATATTGAGCCCGAAGTCACTCTTCGCTAATTGGATTCAACCTTCTTAATGGCGTTCACGATCGACATAATCTTATCGGCCTTTTTGCTAAGATCATGTTTAGCATTATGTTCCCCTTCTGGGGGAATCGTGATACACACCTGACGATGATCACACAGACACAGTCTCTATGCAAGAGGACTGGTGTTGAGAGCGGATCAGTCGTTTGGTTGTTTGGTTTTTCGTGCCCAGGTTCTTTCCTGGGTCACTTTTCTTAAAAAGTATGATTGTCATAATATACAATAAGTCGTAACCATGGTGATTATTTGAACGCAATGCTACATTTGTACCGTGAAAGTTGCAGATTCAGTTGGCTGCATGTGAGTCAAGTGGATGTTTTCTGCTGGTAGCCAGTTATTGGATGGGGAATAAGGGCATATACAACACACTAACCGACACTTGAGTTTATAACTCAACAGTTATACTGTCTACATGGAATGACAGACGAACAATTATTGTTACTATCATCTAACCAATTGGGAAAACTATGGATGGTAGTATATTCATAAAGGTTATTGAAAGAATATGTGGGAATACTCAACACTATTTAATGCCAGACTATTTTTAAACAGGTACAACCGATCATCCCCAACAGAGGTTTGCTATAGGAAAACGATGTGCACATGTGACGTCACAGCCATGATCGTTATTTTGAAGTCGTTTTGTTTTGTATGCACTAACTCCATTTAATGTGGCCATATACTCCATTTAATGTTGACATTTAATCGACCAATCACAGTCCAGGAAAATGTGGTGACGGCAGTGGCGTCACCAGACTTTTCAGTCTGGGGGGGCACAGGGGGGCACCAGCATTTGATGGGGGGCACTTAGGTGGATACGGATCAACGTCCTGGGGAGGGGTCTAAGGGGAGGGGGTGCCCCTCCAGGCGCGGCGGAACGGGAAAATTATTGGGGGGGGGGACTAATGTGTAGAGACTATCTAAGCGGAGCGCCACCATCGGTTGGCGAGGAGCGTACAAGAAAATTTTGGGTTTTTCAAACCCCCAGATGGCCGGAAACGGCACTTCCCGAGTGTTTTATGCTGCAAATAGCTAGCCCTAAAATATGGGTCTCAAGCCTGCAATTTCTCAGATTGCAAGCCCCCCCGGTTCCGCCGCCACTGCCCCCCCTCCCCTTTGGAAAATTTTCGCATACGGAGGATGGGCTACATGCAAAATGCTGCCACATTTGATGCTAAATTCGATCTGAAGATATCTCCAGAAATTGCTCTTTTTGAGGTAATGATTTTAACAAGGCGCAGAATTTTGCGGAGGATATGAACCACATGCTGTCGATATTATGCCTAACCCTATCAATAGAAGCTACATTTGTTGAATTAATGTGTGCATGACCCCGACTCCTTTCTTGTCCTTCTCGTTTTCGCACATTATCTATTAAGATGTAACAGGTTCCAGCATCGTTATTGGCTCCTATCAGGGATCTCACCATGCAATCCAAAGTTTGATCACACATCGAGTATGGCTCAGTATGCAGGTGTGAACATTCGCCATTTGTTCCTACAAGCATCTGACCTCAGATGACCTCTGCACCCCTTACACAACAGGGTTAATATATGGGTCCACAAATATAGGCAAGTATGGTGCCTGCGGACCCTCACATTCTCACATTTCGTCAGCTCCTAACCTGTCAACCTCAGACCAAGGCAACATATTGCAGTACCCTCCCTTCTCACAGTCATGTAGCTCGCGAAGCGGACTCGTATATCCGCTGGTATGGCGTGAGCACTGACACATTCAATGTAAATATCGACACCTGTTGTGATGGCGCGGGTTACGACTTCGATACCCGACGTTCAAGGATAACCTTGTTAATTTTTTCGCAGCTCATTTGAAGAAAATACGAATTACTGTGCTTCTTTGTCCTTATGAAAAACCAACTCAGATGATGGGGGGGGGGGTCAGATGGGGGGCACCCGGGGGGGCACTAGGTTTTCCAGGGGGGGCACGTGCCCCCCTGGCCCCCCCTTGGCGACGCCACTGGGTGACGGTGTTGACGGTAATTCATCTATTTAATTTTTACATTAAATGTAATATATGCCCACATTAAATAAATCGAATTAATGCATATATTTAAAAACAGGGCACCTGATCTGCCCATAGTATAATATCTTCATTAATTGATTTAATGCAGACATTAAATCGATGTAATGCGGACATTAAATCGCAAATTATGTCCTCTCCGGCCAACTATAAGCGTATTGGTGAATTTATACTCACCGTGATTGCTACGTGTTTAACCGAAAGGGACATTGAAGCAAAACATATGATATCATTGAAGCACATTGACAAATTTGTTTTATGATTTTCTATAAAAGTTACATCAAATTTCTTACGTTGAGATACATCTCAAATATTGACCCACGTTATAGTCATTGGCATATTATACATTGGCACTTATACATGAAGCTATATTCGCTATGAAGCTATATTCGCTATATGATGCTATATGAAGCTATATTCGTTCAATTGTAATGGCTTATCATTTATACAATATTTACTCAAATATTTAGGAAACTGAAAAGATTGGGAAAGAAAACAAAAGTAGCCTAAGGACTTTTCATTTCATGTTTAACTCACTGCGTACAAAATTTATGACTAATTCGTCGCATCCTGCTGTCATTCATTGTCGAATCCCATGACGTTATAGGCAAGCATATAACTTAATAGTTAGTAAACTGATGACTCTTTTCCGTTTGCATTTTGGTAAAAATGAGGGAAAATTCTGACAGAGAATGTTCATAAATTTAATTATGTTTATCTTTCTATATGCTATCTATCTGGTAATTGTCCATGGAAATACCAGATATACACAAAGTACCGAATGAATATTTACCGTCTTTTTTTTTTTTTTTTTTTTTAAGGGACAAGTACATATAACAATGACGCAAACGGCGTTATCAATTTACTATCCGCCAAAAATTATAGAACGATATTCTTGCTGAAATAAATCTCGACATGACTTTATATAAGCAACGTATTTCAAGGTAAGTGATCTGACTAGAATCGTTATCAATTACAGCAATTATAGGTTTAGATTTTATAATTATATCTGAACACACTATAGACAAGCCACAAAAAATGTTTAACGTCCAATCCCCACGAAATGAGAGGGAGACACTTTCAATTGCAGCTTCTTGTATATTCAGTTGTAACAAATTGGTGAAGTGAATGAATGGTAACTGTGAGCAAAAACCCAATCCCCACCCTCCCCCACTCCCCCACCGCTTCCACCCTGAATCGGCATTTGTTCTCCATTCCTTGACCTCGCGAGAATAAACTATATTCTCAACACAAGGAGGCTGAATACACTAATTATATATATATATATATATATATATATATATATATATATATATATATATATATATATATATATATATATATATATATATTTATATATATATATATATATATATATATATATTAATATTATATATATATATATATGTTAATATTATATATTACTATAGTTAATATGCAAGATGAGTCGGTCATCATCCTCCGTAATTACACATAAAGCAATAAAAAGCGAAATCACTGTGAATTGCAATAATTATAGAACAGTTAAGAAAGTTAGCTCGAAGAGATGCTTTTCACGCGCATAATATCGTCTTCAAAACATATTTTTGGACAGACTCTTGTTAGCTATCCTATATATGGCTAATTTATGTACGACAGCATTTTGAATGGAATAGCGTAAATAAATTGTCCGAACAGGCTTGCCTATCAAATAAAAACTCGATCAGAAATTTATGTTTTATTGTGATTTTGCGTTTTATCAACAAAGTATATTAATGTGTAATCTTGAGACGTTCAGATTTGAAACCATGTGTTATGCTTTTCCATGAGCAAATATTTCCATAGTATCCTATAGTATGGTCGGTTAAACTATCTATAAACATCATTAAGACGGTCTGAATATCTTATAAGCAGAAAGACGAGGATTATGTATGATTTATAAAGAAAAATACAAAATCATACTAAAGCTGAATAATTCATGCAGATGAGTAATATACAAACCCTGCAGAGAGGGGAGTGTGCAATGTTAATAGGTCTATCCTCTCGCTGCCTACGTTACAAAATCGCATATTTATACATGTAATTTATGATATCCAAGTGACGTGTATAAAATGTATTTTAAAACGAAAACAGTTGCCAGTATGAGGCCTTTTTCAAAAAATTATCCACCCCCCCAGTGAATGAATATATGAATATAAACATGCAAACGCAACTGAAGGAAAGGACATTTTGAAAATATATGAAAACAAAATAATAGAAAAAAGTCCAACATCTCAGGAATGAATTGATATGATCCTTTATCCCACGCGTTTCTATTAAATTAAATCAATGGCCATCGTAAGATAACACAATGGGAAGAGGATGGTCAAAAACAATATCTAACAATTTAGACAATAGTTTATTATCCATTGTAGTTTGTGTTATTACCCTTTTAATTTCAGTCTACCATTGAGGTCATTGCTGTGGCAGCGCTTGGATCTGTTCGTGTTTTACTTTCTTTCTTGTCGAGTGATAGGGCCTTTAAGAAAGCGTTACGATACCGAGGGTTTGTCACCCCATAAATGAAAGGGTTCACCGCCGAGTTCAAGTAAAGGAGAATGGTCAAAACCAGGAAGATGTTCCGCCGGCCTGCTATTGGAAGTTTCATCTGATAGCCGACTAGTCCGAAAATCCAAGTCGCGGTTACGAAAAACTGAAGGGGTGCATTGCAAAGGAAAAAGGTGCAGCCGTTAATGATGATCATTCGCGTCGCGGCGATGAGAGCCCTCTTCGCTGCAACCGTCGCTTGGTCGCACTCTTTACCGCCGCCGATGTCTTCCCGGCGGTTCCGCAAACGCCAGATGATCATTGCGTAAAAAAATGCTGTACCAAACAAGGCGGCGTAAAACGGAAAAAGTTGCAGAGGGACACCAATTGCATTGCGATAAGTCGGAGAGAAGCTCGTGCAGTAGGCCGTATCACCCGAGAGGTACCGGTATTCGCTGTCATCTGGAAATAAAATACAGTACAAAGCTCGACGCCCTCTCGATGGAATCTGCAAGGCGGCCAAGATGAAAGAATATAACCACGTCCCCGCAAGAAGAGAAAGAGTACGGTGGAACGTACTGATTTTGATATGTCGCATAGGGTGGCATACCGCGGTGTATCGTTCCATCGAGAAAAGTGTGACCGTTAGCACTGACACGTAATACGTCACCTCAAACAGGGTGGAGATGACGCAGTATGCAGGACCGAAGAGATCGAAACCAATGTTAAGAGGAGTCGAAACGTAGTAATACAACCGGTCAATGTAGCCATACCCTAAGATAATCATATCAGCGACAGCTAAATTCACGAGATAGGCATTCATCACGGTCTGCATGCTTTCAACTTTATAAACTACGAAAAGAAACAAACCGTTCGCAACTAAACCGACAATCACGATAACAGCGAAGACGGTGTAAGTCAAAATCTGCTCTATGAAAGGTTTTACAAGCCCATCTTGGATGATTTCCATTGACAGATTCCGCACGTCCAACAGCTTACCCGTGCACTCAAATTCCGTCTCCATCTTTTGACCAAAAATAAAAACGACGTAAAATGGCACAGACTTCACTGTAGCCTCTGTTATCTTATCTCGAAGCAAAATCTCCGTAGAAATTTACCAATTCAAATTCAAATTGATCGAAGTAAGTATCCTTACAACAACGAATTCAAAATAAACTATCCAAATGATTCCTATTTACAGGAGAAAGACCTTGTTAGCAGTTCAAGAGGCGATAATACAATAAAGCCGTCAAGTTTCCAATAGACGGTTACATATCTAATATATACTTTATGCAGTACCTATATAATCAAGTATATTGCAAGCTGAGGGTTAAATTTGAACACGAATGGAGGACAGACAGCGTTCTGTCTGTAGTGAGGGGTTTATATATGCAACCGTGTATTCGTTTGATACGATTGGCCAGGCAGCTGGGACAATTTAAATATGCTAATGACACTCGATACTCTCCTCCCATATCATGCATCAAATCACTTGTACTGACAGTATGCACATAGTTCCTAACATTTATCTGATTGAAATAGGATAGTCATACTGTTCATATACTGTCAATGTGAGAACATTGAAGCAGGACATGCGCTTACAGACTTACAGTGTGGAAAACAAATTGTCCCAACTGAGTGGATTGGCTGGTTTAGATAGTGAATATTCATTTATTCATCAGCAAATGTTTGAACATGTCTCTTTTCGTCTGATTGAAGTCAAAGAAGGTTTATTTACAATTCAAGTTGAGCAGATAACTGACAACTGACGCTCTGGATGTGTGTGAAATGTTTTAATAAAATTTATCTGTCCGAGCAACAAAACTTTACAGTATTTTTGTTTCTTATAATTGACTAAGAGTTGGCTAAGACCATGTGTAGTATACCTGTTAGCGGTGAGTGTGGATCAATTTGCTTGGTTTCGTGTCAATGTGCTATCTGAGGTAACCTTTTTCAAAACCTATAGATTATGTTCAGGGGGTAGGAAGCTTCCAAAACGTGGGGGGGGGGGTGGGGCACAAAATCAGAGGGGCACCTTCTCATTCCACAACCACCACTCGTAAGCTATAAACCGATACACACCGGCCATGTCACTTAAATATATATGATGTTTTAGTATGCTATCAATACTATTATGGTGCACGTGAATAATTAAAATAAAATATTAAAATTAACAAAGGCTTACGATATCCAAAATACAGTTCTTCATCAAAGGAGCACATTTTATTTGCCAGAAGGGCATATTTGCTATTTTGGAAAAAAATGGTGGAGGGGAGGGGGCACGTGCCCCAGTGCCTCCCCGGCTCCTACCCCCTGATTAAGTTCGATTTTGCAGGCAATCAGTAATTTAATTATATGGATCGCTCTTCACCAATCATTAACCACCGAGGATCTACTTGACGTAACACCATCGGTTACAGACTCGATCTAAGGGGACTGCATGGGGTTGAGACTGGATCAAGATATTTGATTTTCGTGCCCATGCTCTTTTTTGGGTGACTTTTCGTTTTAATACTATACCTTTTAACCAGGATCATTTGCAGTATATATCTCCGTGTTTGCATTGTGTTGCCATTTTTTCATCAAGGATAAATGCTGCTGAATATTATTCAAGGGTGTCCTGTTGTTTAATATATGAAAGGTAAAAGAACATGTTTTGGTTGAGTTATTAGAATTGATAAAACAAAGGATTAGAATTAAAGTTAAGACCTGCACCGAGGAGACTACGTCGTCATCAATTTATCCTTAAAGGAGCCCTCCCAATGGATTAAGCATAGTTTACAGGTGAACACCGGAATTATAGCTATATATAGAAAAAACAGTAATAAATAGTAGCACTCAAAGTCTTTCTTTATTTTTCGACTCTAACATAACAAGACACAAATTCTGCATGCCTAACGTCATCATTTGATGTATATTACTACTTTAACTATTATACTAAGTATAACCTCTCTATGAAAACCACTCGTCTTAATTCTTGTCACTAAAGTTTCTTTTCTTCATCAAATTGCTAGCACAATTAACTGGTAAAGTTAAGATGACAGCGGTAATATAACTACCGTCCATTATTTGAAATATAAATTATGGATATTATTATAATCTATATAATGAACATCATCAATGCCATACGGCTATTAAATGTGGTACTAATTCTTATTTTGATATGTAATGGACTTTTCTTAATTGTGTTTTAGTTTAATATCCTATTGTGGTGTATAGCGAACTAATGCAGCGACTTAATACACAGGGTTGTATTATTTAAATGTTTGGTGAACTTAATACCTTCCACACACAAAGAAAGAAAGAACACCACATTTCGAAATTCGCTTTCTTATATAGTCTTGAGAGAAGTCTAATTTGGCCTCATTTCATTTTTGTATTTTCTTCCGTCAACCATCAAGTGCTCAGAAAGTGCAATAATAAGTGCATGATGGGTGCATGACCTTTTAACCCCTCTGTTCTCCCGTTTCCGGTGTTGTTATATCAGTATTTACAGCGGGAGGGTGTGATGCCGTATAGGAACAACTGTATTTGGTATCTATGTATAGGGAGGATGTATCAATGCGCAGAACAAAGTCTTTAGTCTTTATCTGACGTCTTACTCACATGATATCGTTGTGATATTTCTCATTATATCGGGCAAATCATTAAGACCTAATGCTAATTAATCTGAAAATATGTATATGCCTATATGACTATTGATATGCGGATTTCTCATTTTATATGCTCCCAAATTGACCTTTTCAATTTTGAAAGGAGACGATATGGCCCTCGGTTCGTTTCAAGTCGACTTCCATTTAAAGGGGTATGGGTATGCTTCACCCCCTCTACCCTCCCCAATAGAAACAACACATATACGTGAAATGGTGTATTGTTAGGTATAGTTAAGATTTAACATTAGGTCTATGATTGGGTCTACACGCAACATTATGTTAATAATAACTTTTTTTGTATACTGATGAACGGGGGAGAAGGGGAGGTGGCATGTGGCACACACTCCCACCCCTAAGATCCGCGCAATGGATCATGCTTCATCAATCTGTTGCCAAATGGTTTAACAGATTAACAGGGCAGTTTGTCGTATTGTTTTAAATGTCGCAAACATTCTTACTTAAGTTTGACATTTTGATGGCACTTAAAAGTTTCCGTATTAAAAAGAGGTTGACCTAATAATGCACTTATTATTATATTTATGCTGGCAAAAACACACAATTAAGTATTAAGTTATTCAACTTTCTCATGGAGAAGAGTGGAAGAGGGGAAACAAGTAACGTGTACATAATACAAACATGCACAACCGCATGAGATGTTACACGAAAATTATGTCCAATACATTATATATTTTTTTAACTTCATGATTTTTTTCTCCCTTCATCCGCCACCAATCCGACAATAGTTTGATTCCAAATCGTAACAAAAGTTAACAAAGTAACAAAATGATTGATTATAAGAAAGATTAAACAATATTCAAAAATCCGTATTTTAAAAGTTTATAGGTATATAACCTTTGGTGGGAGTCTCTGCAAGAGCATTGATAATCATGAAATTAAATACAACTGCATAAAATAGGCAGGCTGTGTTTGAGAAGTCCTCGATACCGCCGCTACTGGAAGAGTTTGATTAGTAACCACGTATTAACACAATTCGAAGTTCGTTAATCCAAAATCTTTAAATAACGAGCGTATGTCACATTTATATAGGCTGTGAGGCGGTGCTCTCATTTGAAGGATTGTATCTGACCCTATGAACTTTGTTTCGAAATGAAATTGCGGTCAGATATTCAGAACTATATTGGGTATTTACCATTGCATATATGAACGGTTTCACTCCTGAGTTCAGCAATGTGAGCATATTTGCACCTTGAAACAATACATGAGCTCCAAACTTGCCATACGTGGTAGAATTACCTCCTATGGTAGTTAAACAGGATAATGCACCATAGAATACATATGGCATTTTGCACAAGAAGAAAATCACGCCACAGATGACTATCATTTTTGCTGCGGCGGTATATTGAGTTTCCGATATCGCGATGTTGATATCAATACCGTCTGTGTCTTCTTCCTTCTTCATAAACCTCTTTATAAGATGCCAATAGCAGTACACGTTGGCGAGGAGAGCAGGGACAGTAATAATCAAATCCAATACCGCGGTAAAACCATTTGGCGATATATTTTGCTGGCAAGAATAGAACTTTCCCGAATAGGGCCTCAATCCACTTTCCTCCGAAAGCAGAATGCATCGACTCTGACGTATGCCATTGGCCGGTATTTTTAAGAGAGTCAACGCAACCGACATTATCCACATACACATTAACAGAATCCGTGTACGTCTTGGGGTGATCTGTTGACTATGTTTCTCCGGGAGGTAAATCGCGATGTATCGTTCTAGTGACGCGACGGTAATCGCAAAGACAGACATATAACCGGCAGATGAAAGGAGTGTTGAAGTGATACAATATGACGGCGGAAGGCTCTTAGAAAATAAATAAATTGGACCGAAAGAGAAGAAATACAAACAGTTGATGTAACAGCGCGCTATCAGTAGCACGTCAGCCGCAGCTAAATGCGCAAGAATAGTGTTCAGTGTGGTAAGCCTGTAGTCAACTTTATCCCATACAAACATGAACAGAATGTTTCCTAGTAGACCGAGTATAGTTAAATATAAGAAAACAGTAAAGGTTAGAAATACGTCGAAAGGATCAGTTTCTACAAGCTGCGACTTCTCCGGTATAAACAACGAATCGGAGAGATTCTTCAAGGCTAACAGTTCTGCCTCACATTCAAATTCTGCGGCGGCCATGTTTGATGTAGCCTTATGTGTATAACGATGCTTCTTACTGTATATTCAGTTACATACGCTACTATATGGACTTTTAAGGTCTGTTGCAAGCTGATAGACCAGCAAGTTTTAAAATTAATTTGGATTTCATTGATAATGAAGGAACACCTATGAAGTAAGCCCATAACATTGCAATATGCAGACAAGAGCAATATGAAATAAATATTCTCTGGGTTTTTTCGATCTCAGAGCAACAACACAGCATAAGAAAAGTTGTCATTCGGTGGTAAATGTGGATCTATGACGTAATTTTTGTGATTGTGGTTATTATACAACTGAATTTGTCTACCAACTCTCGCCCAAGTGAATATTATACAAATAATGAATGGTGTCCATTCGTGCAATAGTGCAAATATTTCATGAGTTGAATGATGGAATGTTCCATTCAACGAGGCGCATATTATATTAAGACGGGTAAAATGCACTCATGCAACAGATTGTTTTGAACAGACAGGTTTCTCTGCTCTCTTAACATTGAAAAAAGTGCTACCAAAATGTATAACCCATGGTTCCATTTCATAGAGTGGAATAGAGCGGATTTTGCATGCAATCAACGAGCAATTGACCAATCAAATGTCCAGAATACAATTAGGTGTTGTATAATATAAGCTAACGTAGGAATCCCCTGTAACTCTGCTGGTAAAGACATATAAGGCACGTTATATACTTCGTAAGGTCTCTGGTTCGAAGTTCCAAACCCCCTTTGTAGCCAATGGTTATATTTACACTTTTACATCCCGGTGGTAAATTAATAAGTTATAACACTATTGCATGGTCGGAGTCTACGTATGTGTGTACGTGGAAAAGTGCTTGTACTGTAAGCTTTATTAACTCATTCAGAGTAGAATTTAGCATTTTTTTTTATGGAATTGCCCCCTTTTATTTTTGAGAATTTGTTTTCCACATTTTCATCTACGAAGATTTGTGCATAAAATCATAAAATTAATAAAATCTTATTTCTTTTGGCACGATGGCAGTTATAGGCTTCCGTAAATGTTTGTGCATATCAGTTACTTCAAAAAGTACAGCAGAGGGTTATCATTCAGATGGCTTTGTCAATATGCAATGCGTGAAGAATTGTTGAAGTTGACAAATTCAGGCTGCCAGAAACGAAAGGTGCGGGTACATAAAAACATATTGAACATAGCTGAGTTCAGGGTTAGTATATAAGTACATGACTAAAGTAGCAACTGGTTTCCAGCATTTAATCAGTACCTCAGGACGAACGAGCACTGAAGAAAGCTGTACAGACTAACCAGGTTTCACTGTTTCTTCATAAAGGGCAGTTGTTATGCCTGTACGTGTGGTATACGCGGGCGTGTAACGGTACCTTAAAGGTATTCAGTACTGGACCCATATTTATGAAATGTTAATTGAAATAAAACTTGCTTAAGATATTTCTATAAGCCATTTTATGGATGTATGGACCATTTAAAATTTAAGGAAAATGCTTCCACGTTGGAAACAAACTTCTTGTTACATGTTGGGGCATAGTAAGTGACCCTTTTATTAATTTCTTTATTTGCAGACACATTTAATTGGCCTTCCAGATATATTTACAAAATCACATCAGATTTGTCGAGCGCGACAATCACACCATTGAGCTACAATTACAATATGGTCGGAGCGTGACAATCAATTTACTGCGTGTAGGTAAGTTTTCAAGGAGACACAAAGCCTAACCATTAATTTAAGCTAATATCAGTGAGATCGTTCTGATGAAAAAAAATCCACCATATAGTTGGAACACCTCTGCTCCGTTTGAGAGATTTTGTAAGTTTCGAAGTCGTGTCTGAGCCTCTGAGGGCTGCCATTTTGTAAATCTGTAATGATATGGTTAGACTAGGATCTGAAAGCTTCAATAGAAATTGAAGTAGAAAGAATGACGTCATGTGACATATACTGAAACTACTCATCCAACTGGTGGCGCTTTGCTTGTACGGCAAGAAAGTACCGGCGCGTTATATAAACACTACGTCTCTGAAATAAATGAAGTAATAAAGTTGACATAAATCACTCGAAATGGATGCCAAAATCGTCAAAAATTTGGCAGTGGTCTGCAG
Organism: Apostichopus japonicus; assembly: GCF_037975245.1. Classification (NCBI taxonomy): domain Eukaryota; kingdom Metazoa; phylum Echinodermata; class Holothuroidea; order Aspidochirotida; family Stichopodidae; genus Apostichopus; species Apostichopus japonicus. Next base: position 15,474,343 of record NC_092574.1, read on the forward strand.
TTGCACAGATAATTCTCTATAGGAATCGATAGTAGAAGCAATTACATAGGAATCTAATTATTTTACTAGTGTCGTCTGCTCAGCTGCTGTATTGTTATTCACTGGACCCTGGATATAGTTAGCCTAGGCCTCTAGACCGGCTGCGGTTGTCCTTTTGGATGCGATATGACTAAAGCCCAATTACAACAATTATCATCACCTCATTTTACTTAAAACTGTGTTCCTAACGATAGATCCACTTGCCAGAATAACATGGAATGACGGTTATAATGTCCTGGGCTTATCACTAACAATTCAATACCAGGAAAGCATGTTTAGCCTTACTTAGGCCTATGTACGCAGCCCTGCCCTTGGTGGTCTAACTTAGGTAAGCCTATAGGTCATAACTGAAGCCTGGAATATTTCAGTCTATTAAAGTATTAACATATCTAGAATTGTACAAATATTCCAACACATCTTCCATTTGCAACGTATTCCCAACACTGTAAATGTGGCAAAAGGGCATAAGCAGTATAGACCTAGCCAGTAATCTGAGTTTTGAAGTAGGCCACGCCTACTCAACCTAGCCAGATATGTTCCGGCCAGTAACTTTATAGGCTATTTGCCTACATTTACTCAACTATGGCTTTAAGGCCTAATGATATTCACTAACCATTTACGGACAAAACTTGCTAGGCAAAACGACACACTCAAGCCACTACTCATGCCTAACATCTCATACTTTGATGACTGTGACCGAATGTAGACATGCATCAAACAGTTCACACTCTCACCTCATAAGGTGGGATCTGTTATCCTGCATAAACTTCTACCCACTTTGCAACATTAACATTATACTGAGAACTGCATGCACAGACTAATACGGAAGTTGTACGCAAAAGTATAGGTGTGTGTGTGGGAAAAAAAAGGGGGGGGGGGGGGTTGTTGTTGCTTTATCACGGCATTTTCCAGGGACAACTATATGACACTATCTGAATGGAGCACTAAAATAATATAAGCAAGAAAAATGTTTGCCATGTGGCCTCTCAGATACTGGAAAATAACACTCTCCAGACATTAAATGTTGCATAAAACATTTCACTTGCTCGAGTCATTAGAGGAGAGAAATAAAACTTTTCAAAGTTGGTTCTTAAGTCAGGAGCATAGTACTTACCACACTGGTCGCCATAACATGTCTCTGTTTTGAAAAGTGCACCTAAACTAGCGAAAAAAACGGGTAGAATAAAATTCAATTTCAAAGTCGAACGCACAATGTACGTATGAAGACAAATGATCTGGCTTTTTGCGCATAGCGCCCTCACTTTTTTCAAGGCTTCACTGCTTAAACACACGGCGATATACTGTGTCAGCAATCTTCCTAGTTCAATTTCTCTGGGAAGCTTGTACCTCCTATTTGTCTCTCATTAACAGTTTTAATTTGGAATGTTAACAGTAAAGTTGACGCTGAAAACCATCGTTTAAGTCATGTTAAGAGATTCAATATGTTAGATTCAGCACTTGCAAAACTCATCTCCAATACAGAAATTAAACATTCTGCCGTTTTTAAATGTCAAAAGAACAAATACATTAAGCACGATGATATCATATTTAGACTTGATCAAGTCTCCAGCCCAGTTTGGAACGGATCAATAACATCTGTTATATTTCCTCAATGGAAGAATTTCTTTTTTTCCCCATCACATGTTATAGTTTTAGCACGTATTAGTTATAGATTAGTTAGTGGTGGTGATTGGGTGTATGGGTCCGTTAAAGCTACACATTACCATGTATTCGTCAAAATTTGATGATACAATATTCCACCCCTAAAAGATAAGATGGGATAATAGTTTATTGAAACACATATTCCGATACTATTGAAGCAATAATTGAATCGTACCAGGAATTATCAAATATGGCATAAATTTCAAAAACAAAAATTAAATTGTTAAGTTAAATATGTGGGACCTAAAAAATGTATATGGGTGACATTAAGAGATTTAATACCATTATAAGGTACAGTTAATTGTTGTAATCACTTAATTCCAAATTAATGGTTGTATATATGGATATTGAATTTTGTGTGAATATTATACGCCCTTTATTAAAAGTTATAACTTTACACCTGAACACAAAATGTGCCTTTCGGTGTTCTTTATTGCTCGCAGTTATGCATAAATTCAAGTGTTAATACGAAGGGAAATACACTTCCATGAACAACATGAGGCATTTAATTTGTAAATTCTTCATCAATATCTTCTATGGATATATGCAGCCAAGTTGTTAATAATTATTGGTTGTTCAGAAGGGACTGTATAAGGCGAAGCACAATATGATGATAACCAACGCTAACTCAGAGAAGATCGCCTTGTTCAGTGTATGTCACCGTGTTAACCTCTCAACACAAAGACTGACAAAAAATTATGAATTATGAATAACCTATAATCTGATCTAACAATTCGCTATATAAAATATAACTCCCGTCGGGAAGAAGATCGTTGAAATTGACATATAATTGGATTTAAGATATCCATATTTTGCGGTCATTTGATCTTATCAGCCATTAAATTTGTGCGTGTGTTTGTGTGTAAATTCACAGTCCATATATGGAGCTCTACCACTTGAAGGAAATTTCCACAAAAGGAAAGCCTGAAATTTGATCATTTTGATCATGAAGAAAGAATTTCTCTTTATTGTGTTCTGTAATTCACTATGATTTAAAATGAGCAGGGATTTCAAGAACCATGTGAGCCCAGGACAAGTATGCAACCCGGTCTGTAGACCCCCCCCTCCCCTCCCTTTGACTCCATCTAACAGATTTGTGTTACTGTTCGTTGAATGACTGTCAAATGTAACAAGAGAGCGAGACCTCGCCCGCCCCCTCCGATGTAGCAAGTGTCTAAGGGTGACAGGGGGACCCAACTCCTGTAGGATGGTAGATTGAAAAGCCAATACCAAAGGGCAAAAAATAGAAAATGGTTCAAAATTTAAAATCAATTAATTAGAATGGAAGCAATTAATGAGATAATAAACAGCCGGAGGAAAAAGGGACGCTGACTGCGCTGGGGGAATGAGTGTCTTGGTGGTTGTGCTTGACATTATATAATATAATGTTACCTTCATATGGATACAATAACAAGTGATGTTCCTTAATATCAAATCCACCATTCACTGTCTGTATAGAATGGAATTAATTAACGATACAATAACCATCCGGGGGTAAAAGGACGCTGACTACACTGGGGGAATGAGTGTCTTGGTGGTTGTGCTTGACATTATACAATAAAATGAGTGTCTTGGTGGTTGTGCTTGACATTATACAATATAATGAGTGTCTTGGTGGTTGTGCTTGGCATTATATAATATAATGAGTGTCTTGGTGGTTGTGCTTGACATTATACAATAAAATGAGTGTCTTGGTGGTTGTGCTTGACATTATACAATATAATGAGTGTCTTGGTGGTTGTGCTTGGCATTATATAATATAATGAGTGTCTTGGTGGTTGTGCTTGACATTATACAATATAATGAGTGTCTTGGTGGTTGTGCTTGACATTATACAATATAATGAGTGTCTTGGTGTTTCTGCTTGGCATTATATAATACCTTCATGGATGCAATAACAAGTGATGTACCTTAATATCAAATCCACCATTTCACTGTCTGTAGCAATTCGTGTGATATCTTTTTCAATGTTTCACATGGTCAGTCAACAACTTCTATGCCAATTGGACGACAGCGCAAAATTATCTTGGATAACCCCTCACCCCAACCCAACCCAACCCCAACCCCCCCCCCCCCCAAAAAAAACAAAAAAACAATTGTCATTTTTTATACTGACACACCTTTTTCGGCATTCGAAACCTGCAGAGAATATACAACAAGTCTCTATATAGGGTCGATATTCGGCAATATCCTTGCCTCAAACTCAGTTCTATAGTTTTGGCTGGTTGAAGTTTTGCACGACGTGTAAAGTATCAATGGACTAAGTTAAGTATTAATGCAGTATACACAGGGCGCCTGTTAGTTATCTCACGGTCAAGTGTTTCTTATACAGTATACTTGAAAAATACAACTATTTTTCTTCCAGGCCTGAATTGCATATAAGTTCCTGCTGGTATGGGCGAATACATAAACAGTGTTATAGTTAACCACGTGTGAGTCGTACGACATGCATGGTCAATAGACCATGTTGAATATATATAGTTGTGCCTCAATTATATGTTTAAGCTGCTTCAACGTTCATTTTATCAAGAAGCTATATCAGTTAAGTTGATCAAACTTTTTGATCCTTTACAACAATGAAAATGTCTTTAAAGTTGTAGGAAATTACGCTTGATAAGTCAGATCTTCTTTCAATGTGTTTTTTCATTTTTTTTTCTTTGCCCGTATCTGCTTTAATAAAATTACTTCTGTTGTGCTGTTATACTTTATATTCGAATAAAGTCCAGTCTCGTGATGCTATCGAACAGTGCATTTTCAACCTCTTCTCTGAGTGACCTCTCGGTATAAAACCACTTCCGTACAACGTGGTAAAAGATAAGACAACCATTTGTAGTTGAACTGACATAAATATCGTAACCATATATACCATTGACAACAAAAAATGAAGTAGGCATACTCTACATATTCCGCGTGGAAAAAAATGTTTATTATAATAAACGTAATTTTTTAAATAGAAAAAAAAAGAGAAACATGAACAAATGGACGGGAGGGCATCGAAAACCATGACACCAAACATAAGGTTGTATAGTAGTGACGTCACGTATACAACGAGGGCATGCAGGAGCAATCTCTGAATATGTGCAAAGGAATAATTCATGCGGTGTCGTGGGGAGTTGTATTTCTTCTGGTCCGTCTTTAGATATATGTATATGGACCTTGTTTTCAGTAACCTTTACCAACAGGAATATCAATTATCAGATAATTAATTATCTTTTTTAATTATCTTTCTTTAATGAGAGGCCGAATCATGGTCTTTATATATGCCATCATTTTTGTATCCAAATAGGCTAGAAAGTCATAATGGTCAGCTGTGTTCAAGTACTATAACCATTCTTAAAAAAAACATCTAACATCGTTTTTATTGTCTGATACGGTTACTTTATCTGATAATAAATAAGCCTGCATCTTTAACTTCAAGTAAATTGCAACTCTTGTTTATGTTGTATCTATTTTTTTTTAAAGCATCTATACTGAATTTGATTGTGAGGGTAAATATTATAGTTATAACCTCTAAGGTATACACAAATTTACTTACCAGATACCAAGGTTTCTCGTCTGCTGAACGGAAAAATTGCTTCGAACAGAGCGGTGCGATACTGGCGGTTTGTCAGGCCGTAAATAAATGGATTGATAGCTGAATTTAGATATAGCAATATGGTCAAGACAAGGAAAATGTTACGTCGAGCGGTTATTGGTAATTGTACTTCGTAACCGACGATGTCGAATATCCAGGTAACCGTAACATAAAACTGAATTGGTGCATTGCAAAGGAAAAAGACACATCCATTGATAACGATCATCCTCGTGGCAGAATGGCGGGACCGCTTTGCTTTCACCGCCTGGCTTTGACTTTCCTTTCGCCCACTCATACTATCTTCTCGTTTCGTCAAAGTAGCGATGATAGCAATGTAGAAGAAGGCGGTTCCCATTATAGCAGCGTAGAACGGTAGCAGTTGAAGGGGAACTCCTATCGCGTTGAACCAAAACGGTACAAAAGGCTCACAATAGTGAACATCGCCGGAGAGATGGCTGTATTCACCGTCCTCCGGGAACAATATGCAGAGAGCAACCCTACGTCCTTTACCCGGGATTTGTAAGGTAGCAAAGACGAATGCAAAGATCCAGGTACCCAGAAGAATCAACCGAGTGCGAGAGGTGTTACTGATTTTCATGTGCTGCATTGGGCGGCACACCGCGGTGTATCGCTCCATAGAAAACATCAGCACGGTGAACAGTGATACGTAGTAAGTAAATTCTAAGAAGACTGCAACGATACAATAAATCGGACCAAGAAATTCGGTGCCAGCGTTAAGAGGAGTCGAGACATAATAATAAAAGCGATCTAGGTAACCATAACCTAATATAATCATATCGGCGATAGCTAGGTTCACGAGGTAGGCATTCATCACGGTCCGCATTCTCTCAACTTTATAAACCACGAAGATGAAAACACCGTTGGCAGCTAAACCGACAATCACTATGAACGCAAAAACGGTGTACGTCAAGATTTCTTCCGAATACGATTTGGTTAAACCGTCTTTGATGAACATAGAAGACTCATTACGTATGTCGTAAACATTCCCTGTACAGACGATATCACCTTCCATATCGAGATAGAAACTTGGATGAAGAAGATAATAAAAAAAAAACTTGCTTTCTGGTTCTTTTGGGAAGGGAAGGTATATATGTATGAAAGAAGTTACACAAATGATCGTCACACAACTGGTACAATAAACAATACCGTGGAAATGAACAATCACTTCGTCAAGTGATCACGGAGCAAAATATCAAGAATCGTTCAAGACCTCTTCTTGAAGTTCAATACTGGTTGAAGTGGTTCTTGGAATACAACTCGTCCTTCTCACACAGATTCAAATTGAAAAGGAATACTCGTTGGCGGTGAAAACGAAGAATACGAGCATTTGTGAGATTGTAGGCGGAGTTACACTGAGTTAAGCATCGACGTACCAATCATATTAGGTAAACGTCTTAACGGTTTGCTTATAAATATGCATAGTTTACATCTACAGTAGATGTATTTATAAACTGCCATCATATATTTGAAACAACTTCAATCGAACAAAAGAGAAAGGTCAATTGATAATACTTAGAGGAGATGAGGTATGGTATGGTAGAAATAAATCTTTCCGATTTTAGAGAAATCTTTCTCGATAAGGAATTCAAGTAAAACGTACCGGACTTTGAGTGGCATTGGTAGGAATTCCTTCTTTAAAAAGCTAAAGTTGTACTTCAAGAATCACACTTGTATATGGAATGTCTTTCCACTGCGTGTCTATAATAGATGATCAATTTACATCTTATAACAAGAGTGTCTAGTTGTAATCTAAAAGCTTTCTTTGAAAACTTGTTACTCTGACGAAGTCGTCTAAACTGCCTACAAAACTGGACACCCATCAATGTAACTGTGAGATCTGCGTGGGTCTGTGTGATCGGTATCAGAGAGTACCAGCGTCTAGGTTCGTTTAACTGGTACATTGTTTTGTATCCCACAATTTCAAAGATATTGTTATATTTTGGATCGACAAAACTATATATCTTTCTCTCATACTTATTACGCTGGAAGGACTCGACCCTGCAGTGACGTCACACGCTGGTATGATAGGTGTTCAAAGCAATTTCAGTGATTTCAATAATAAAAAAAATCCTGTCACGGGAATTGTCAAAATCGGCGCTTTGAACCTACTTTTTTTTAACCATTATTCAGATCAAAAACAGACCTACTTTATGATGCGTATCGTTTCGCGGTCATTAACGATACATTGACCTCTTGTGTATTGAAATCGGCCTTGTGATCGATCAAGGATGACGAGAAAATTCAAATTATATAATCCTAAGCAAAAGGTTGTGGTAAATCGAAAACTGACCCTTACTTGTTAGGCTATATATAGTTAAAACAGAAGGAATGGTTAAAAGATAATTTGTATACTGTTTATAAATTTGAAAATTAATTCAGGATGGAATTTGGAATAGTTGTATTGCTAAACCTGAATTTTTATTGCCAAAAATAATTATGAGATAATTATATAAATAATGCATCAAAGTATTAGAAACGAGGAAAATAGCCACCAGACACAAGTTTGTAAAGTTATTATTTTTTTTGTTGTATTTATTGTACATAAAATGGAAGGGAATCCTTGACGTGAAAGATAATAATCAATTAATATACTGTATTATAAATATGTTGGTTGTGTTCAATTTAATCAGTAACCATCTGATTGATTTAGTGTATAGTTAACGGGAAGTAGCGGTGTATTATGTATGAGGATGGTGAGTGCATAATGCTGTGTTTTAATGTAATCTGTGATTGTTCTCTACTAGACTACTACTTCCAGTCAACGAATACTATTATTATGAATATTATTGGTATGAGAAAGGGAAAACAAATTTAAGAGATAAATCGTAAGTCTTAATTCAAAGAGCATGCAAAGCCTCCGATATTGTTCTAATTCTTTGTGGAACAATCTTCCGATCAACTTGAAATATTATACTTCCGTGGCTTCGTTCAGGCGACAACTGAAAAATTACTTTGAAAGCCTTTATTGATTGTATCCGTTGTAAGGGGCGGGAGTTGATGGTGGTGGTGTTGGGGGGGGGGGTATTGGTATAGGTCTTATATGTTAAGGTTATCATTTTTTTGCGGGGGGGGGAGTTCTTTTACAGGTGTTAAGGTTATCTATTTTCTTTAATGGGAGTACTCTATTTGATTAAGCCCAAAAGGGTTCATTTCCTTTCACATTGTTTACTTATTTGCAGTTATATTGTCTTGTTCACTTTGTTATAATATTTGATGAAACGAATATTAATGATAATAATAATAACTGAATTTTACACGAACAAATTAGCTACATCGTTGATAGTTTAAATGCCAGTCGGATACCGTTTGGATCGCCTTTTAGTTTCCGGGCAATTTATTAAGTTCTTTAAAAATAAAGTGCAAAGAGGTCAAATACTCGCTACACGCCTCGCTATACTCGTGAAATCAATTTGACAATAACTTATAGAGAGGTTAATTTTCATTGCATAAGAAATCATTATCATACAGTGTCTTTTTTATAATAATATCACTTAAATGCCAACAAAAAGCAAATCGCGAATATAAAACACAGATTATTACTCTCTTTTTGATATTATTTGAATTTTGAAATGACCTTGTTCTTGTAAGGCTAATGCACTAAATCAATTTGAGATATCCTTATCGAACAGTATTTTTATTCAAGAAAATTAACAAAAACATTTAGTAGCGCAAATGGTGACTTTAAGATACCACATTAAATTTGATCTGTTTTAGACCGATAAAAGCCACTGCGACCATTCCAGGTTTTATTATCTGCCACATTTTTTTTTAGCAAACGGCATTTTTAGTAAGTGGCTGAATCACTTAGTTTAGCACACAGACCATTAGGCCACTATTAGGAACAGAACACAAAGTAAACACATTAAAACATGTTTGGTTTCTAATGGCTTGTTTATGTACAATGCATTTCATTTATTACAAGGACAAATGATTTTAAGTCTGAAGATTAATATATCTTTTAATAGACAATCCCATTTAAATCATTAATAAGTGATATTTTCAACACTGCTTTCATAGGCATGTATTCTAGTTTGTTTGGACTTCTTCATCACAAACATCTCTGTTAAAAATAAAAAGTTAAATATCCATTAACTTTGAAGTGGGCAACTATTAGTAGGAAAACGCTTACCACAGTGCCTCTTCGGGTCAACGGTAATCACGTTTCAATGTACACAAACAACATGAGGGACCAGGAAGAGAAATATACTATGTATATTGATGGATGTACGAAAAACTTGCATTTCATAAAAGGAATGAAGTTCTTTCAACGGGGAAACCTTCCACAGATATAGGATTAAGTTCATGATTGGACGTAAAAGAAATACTTTGAATTAACTAGTTAAATGTAAGAAAGTTCAACTGACACAAAGCCGAGTACTCAACACACTGTAAGCGTTCGATGATGTATGTGTTCAATATAGGAGTGGTTCTTCAAAATTCAGAAAAATACATAGGTACCAGGCGCGTATCCAGGGGGGGGGGGCGTTGGGGGCGCGCGCCCCCCGGGTAAGTATATATATATATTAAAGTGCATTCCAATTAATGGCCGCATGTCCATGGCCAAATCATTCTGTAGGAATGTTTTTACAATTTTAGAAAGTTACCTCTAAATGACTTCCGAATTCATTGATATGTCAGCCTATTTAACACTTTAACTTGCGCAAATCACTTACGAAATGTTAGCCTAATCAAAGGGGAAATTTGCAATGTGGCAGTTATTTGAACACAATTGTATAAAGCGACAGCATCTTTCCAGGGCTGTAGCAACGCTGTAGCAACGCTGTAGCAACGCTGTAGCAGGCATGTAGCAGGCACTGTCATAAAAGCTCAACTGAAGCTTACAGCCGGACAAACAATCAAATTAATAAACCATCCCCTAGGCCTACCATGCATTAATGGCACATGCAATAACGTCCAAGCATTGAACAATATCACTTAGGCTCTTGTTTGATAAATGTGCTGGATAATGATTGTTCCTTAGACTAGTCATTTGTATTGGTCAAATGCTTTTTGGACCGTATAAGACTGACTATGGGACTCTTCAATTATGTCCTTAGAATTCATATGACCTATTGATTGGGTGTTCCGAGGCGTGCTGGTTTTAATTATGGCCTTCCTTTTTTTTTTGTTAGGTCCCGTTACATTCATTTATGAAGTGATGATTTAGTGGTCAGTTTAATTGGTTAAGCACTCTTTGGACCGGGCAAGACGCATTATGGTACCCTTCTACAATGTCTTTAGAATTTATATGACCCATTGGTTGGGTGGTCCAAGGCGTGCTGCTGGTCTTGACTGGGGCCTAAAGATTTTTGCAGGTCCATGTACATTCATTAACGAATTGATAATTTAGTGGTCATTTTAATTGGTCAAGCACTCTTTGGATCGGGCAAGACGCATTATGGTACCCTTCTACAATGTCCTTGGACTTCCTATGACCCATTGGTAAGGTGGTCTAAGGCGTGCTGCTGGTCTTGACTGGGGCCTAAAGATTTTTTGCAGGTCCATTTACATTCATTAACGAAGTGATGATTTAGTGGTCATTTTAATTGGTCAAGCACTCTTTGGACCGGGCAAGACGCATGATGGTACCCTTCTGCATTGTCAGTAGAGTTCATATGACCCATTTGTTAGGTGATCTAGGCGTGCTGCATACATTAGGGCCCAAAGCTTTTTCGTGGTCCCATTACGTACTCATTAAAGAAGTAATGGTTTAATGGTCATTTAAATTGGTCAAGCACTCTTTGGACCGGGCAAGCCGCATGATGGTACTCTTCTACAATGTCTTTAGAGTTCATGTTAACCATCGGTTTGGTGATCCAAGGCGTGCTGCATTGATAAGGGCCCAAAGCTTCTTCGTGGTCCCGTTACACTCATTAGAGAAGTAATGATTTAGTGGTCATTTTAATTGGTCAAGCACTCTTTGTACCGGGCATGACGCATTATGGTACCCTTCTACAATGTCTATAGAGTTTCTATGACCCATTAGTTGGGTGGTCCAAGGCGTGCTGGTTTTGATTAGGGCCCAAATGTTTTTATTTCAGTTCCCGTTACATTCATTTAAAAAATTGTTAATTTAGTGGTCATTTTAATTGGTCAAGCACTCTTTGGATCGGGCAAGACGCATTATAGTATCCTTCTACAATGTGTTAAGAATTCATATGACCCATTGGTTAGGTGGTCCAAGGCGTGCTAGTCATGATTAGGGCCTAAAGTGATTTTTTCAGGTCCCGGTACATTAATTTAAAAACTGATGAAGTAGTGGTCATTTTAGTTGGTCAAGAACTATTTGGACCCGGCAAGAAGCATTATAGTACCCTTCTACATAGTCATTAGAGTTCATATGACTAACCCTCTTTCCACGACCAAAAAAATGTTGAACATCTTGTAAGCAAGCTTTTCTTTTGCCAGAGGTGTTACGTCGATACCATTGTCGAATACGTAACGGAATAGGTAGCAGTTACTCATTCGCGAATATCGAAAGAGGAACGTGGAATAAGTATCTAACTTCATACCGGTCAACGTTTAAGTTAAGGAGCGCGAATTATGACCTGTATATAAAGCTCACGAAAGGTTGCACGAGCAGTTCGCTTCCTGGCAGCCGTTGGCTAACAATTCATACGTAATTGTAATTTGTAGCCTATTCTGTACGGGTCGTAACTGCCAAAGTATTTGAATGGCGAAGGTTGTTCATTAGTTTTGTGGAGCAAGTTAGTACTTCACATTGTTTGAGTCAGCGAGCGAGCGTGAGAAATTAGGCTAGCCTATCATCAAATAGTATCGCTTAGGCCTAACGATAGGCTAGCTCACGTAGGCACTGGCGTCTATAGTAAGTTGGAATGCTAACCTAGGCCTAGACCTAATATGATACGAAGTGATTATTCGCAGGGCAGCCCGGCGAATAACGTACACAGACACCTTATTCGCAGGGCTGTGACGATTTTGAAAATAGGTTTATTATTAGGTTTTGCTATTGATACCAGTCAGTTTAGGGGCCTTGAAAAAGCCAACCTTTTGGACCCAAATAGTCTTAGCCACTTCATAAGCTAATTTTTTGAGCCCCAGCAGTTCAAGTTTAAAAGCTTATTTTAAGGGAGCTTATCTTGGGATTCCCCAAAAGCCGATATTGCCTGAAAGCCAATATGGTCAGAGGTGTGACACCCCCCCCCCTCCCACACCTTTACATGTAAATGGGCAGTCACTCTGCAAAAACAAAGGTGAAAATGATCGAGGGATGACATTTTTATGTTGGCGGTACTAATGCTAGACTGGTTCAATCTTAAGGCCCTAGGCTCCCAAAACCAATCCTAACAGCATTAAGATAGGAATCCCAAAGGCCAATAAATTCCTCAAAATATAGAGGCTCCCAATTAAGACTCTCAAAAAGATAGCTGGTGCCCAAAAGCAAACTCGAATAGCCCCAAAAGCAAACTCGAATAGCCCCAAAAGCAAACTCGAATAGCCCCAAAAATTACTGAGCCCGCTAACCCAGTCTAAGGCTGCCCTGTGATTAAGGTGTATGTGTGTGGCTATTCGCAGAGCAGCCCTGCAAATAAGATGCTTGTGTCTGGCTATTCGCAGGGCTGCCCTGTGAATAAGGTGTATGTGTCCGGCTATTCGCAGGGCTGCCCTGCGAATAAGCCCCACCAATATGATATTCACTAGACAATTTACGTTAGTAAAGTAAGTCACTTTATATCTTCCGACAAAATACTAGACCTAGCTGGTTGGGCCTAATTACTTTCTGGTTAAGGCTAGTACAAATAGGGTAGGCCTAACTTAATTAATTGTCTTTAAATTCCTACCAGAGTAGCCTACCATAGCCTTAACAGTAACACATTCTCAAGAAACTAACTTGCAACCGGACAAATTAGCTTAGGATGAAAGCTCTCTCTCATTGCTTTTTTTTCCCATCATGACAGGCCGACTCCTGTTAGATATTTAATTATTTTTATAGGGATGAAACAAACATTTTTCAGGGGAGGAAAGAAAGACGTCTTGGCTGTGGAAAGAATTCATTTAGGTAGTGAAGCAACTGTACGCAGTAAATGTATCTTGTGATTTAAGAGAGTTTGGTGAAAGAAAGGAACATATTTCAAGAGTCGACACTTGTAGTAATTGAAGAAACTGGTAAATGGGAAAACAACAATTTTAGGGGAGGAACCAAGGAAGGCATATACCTATACTATAGGCTAAAGTTTCTATGTTATTTCATTCCCACAATGAATGCCTTACAACCTATAACCACTATGGATTCCACGCATGTTAATTACCCCATGTTCGCATACAAACAAACGGGCCTATTCACAAACACTTTTCAACTTTCAATAACTGAACAGTTACACAAGTACAGTAAGGTACCTGGTCACATTTTCTATTTTCCTTCATACTATCACAACTTTCTAATTAGCTTACTCTACAAAGAAAATATGCCGTCAGAGCCTACAGAACAACAGTCTCCTCCAATGAAAATAGTATGTTAGTTTCCGTAACCATGTTATTTTTCACCCTTAACGTTACCTTTCTCCCTTAAATCTTTCCCTACAGTTATTCCACTTACAACATCTATTCTTTCCACATAGTCTAGCCAATATGCCTCCCATGAAAAACCTTAGTTAACTCCCCTGAAAATGTTAATTTCCCATGAAAACATACTTGAGTCCCCTATGATGTAGAGAAAGTAAGTTACTCAACTTTTTAGTGGGAGGAAAATAATGTTGTTAGGGGAGGGAACAAATGGTCCCAGGCTAGCCCTACCACCAAATGAAAATGGGAAAACCTAGGCTAGCCTACCAAAGCGGAGGCTAGATAGAGATCAGGACGAACTAGCTTATCCTAGGCTTGTTATACAAGCAAAGGTACTTTGTAAAATGAAAATTCTCAAGCAATTAGGCCTAGCTCTGTGGTCTAATTGATGTTGGTGATGGTTCAATATGGAGAAAACTCTCTATGCAAGCTGATGTTACCTAGTGTAGGCAACTAAATTGATATACATGTATTATTTGATCAACTAGCATAATTTTGACCTAAAGCTAGGCTTAACGAGTATTGGTCCAACTCTTGGCATAAGCTTTGTCAGATCATAAACTTCTTTCGATGCCTAAGGCATGATTTTATAGTCGGCAGAACTGTTTCACTGAAACTTTGATTATTATCAAACCGAATTCAAACTTTGCTAAGTCGACCTCTCATTGTTGAGTAATTGTCTTTAATTTGGTTTTTAATTTGAAAACATTGATTAAGTTGTGAGGAACACAACTCATGGTAAACACATATTAAGAGTATTGAGAGATAAGTACAATATACAGTATCTCTGTCCTTGTTCAGTGATATAGAATATTATTACGCAGGTGCTAGAAGTCATGGAAGCACATGAGGGTTTACCATGAATATACCAATATGTTGTTGGTTATTGTGTAAGGCCGAAAAGCCAGTTTTCATCTTTGCTAAGTGTACATGTTGTAGCTTAAGTGTCTGTCCTTATTTCACTTGTCAAGTTTCTTGTTTCAAGAATGATGTTTATTTCAGAAATTTTTCAATTTTCCAGTTCTTCATGAATGTGCTAAGTTTGTTTAAACTAGTACATGCTCTCAAAAATGGTTTGGCTGATGAAATGTTCTCAAAATTGTGTTCAATTCATTCCTTACTATTGGCTTGACCATTATAGTGAACAATGTACATCAAAGGAAGTTTTGGCATTTTGAGAAGTACTCCATATGTAGGTTTGATAGCAATGTCTAGTAAGGCTCATTAATAAGTCATATATTGCAAGTATTAAAAATAAACAGGCACTTAGTAACAAAAAGAGGTACAGTTTATTCATGTTTGTAAACATTCATCGGAAAGGTATCTGCATACGCAAACTGGAAGATGATCTTATGTAAAACTACTAAAAAACTACTAAAATTTATTTCACACCATAGGTATATATATACATATTGCTTTTATATTTGTCTTTACAGCATTGCATTGGCCACACTGATTGACAAGAAGACTCCATGAACTGACTAACATCCTGCTGGAGGTCTGAGACATTGAAGATTCTGTAATGCTTCCGTTTGGGTATGCAGTTTACTAAAGTAACACAGAAATATTTAAGCTCTGGTATTCGTTTCGTTTATTTCTGCCGTGAAACCACAATGATGTACATTTGTTTATACATAGTTATATCAATGAGGCAGCAGTCAGGGTTGTTTAGGTAGTCAGGGGAGGAAGGGAGGGAGTGGATAAAATGAGTCTAGTTGCAATGTCTACAGTATCTGCTTTCCAATATATGAAATCTTCTTATCTTTTACAGTACTGTCTCAGGTGAAAGAAAAAGATGAAGAAAATGGAGGAAAATTGTGAGTCTTGGATGTCTGTAATGCAGCTGGATCAGGTTTAGAACAAGTGGTTGAAAGATCATTAACCCAACCAAATACGAGAAGATCCTTCAAGCCTGTCCTCTACAGAGAGATCTGGAAGTGTTATCTCGAGGTGATTTAACAGAAATTGGAGATAAAGTAAGATTCAAGGGAAACATCAGTGTGAGCCAGTATCATGAACATCAGTCTTGTCCTCTCAACAGTTGATTGTTGCCAAGATCAGTGCTTAATGTAGGAGACACGGTGCCTTAGCCTGTTGGAACCAGTCGGTATTTGGTGTGGTGTGTTTTTGTGCTAAATGTACGAGACATGGTGCCTTAGCCTGTTGGGACCATTCAGTATTTGGTGTGGTCTGTTTTTTGTGTTAAATGTACGAGACACGGCTTAGCATGTTGGAATCAGTCAGTATTCGGTGTGGTCTTTGTTTGAGCTAAATGTACAAGACACGGTGCCTTAGCCTATTGAAAAAAGTCAGTAATTGGTGTGGTCTGTTTTTGTGCTAAAAGTAGGAGACACAGTGCCTTAGCCTGTTGGAACCAGTCGGTATTTGGTGTAGTCAGGTTTTGTGCTAAATGTACGAGACACAGTGCCTAAGACTGTTTGAACCAGTCGGTATTTGGTGTGGTCTGTTTTTGTGCTAAATGTACGAGACACAGTGCCTTAGACTGTTGGAACCAGTCGGTATTTGGTGTGGTCTGTTTTTGTGCTAGATGTACGAGACACGGTGCCTTGGCATGTTGGAACCAGTCGGTATTTGGTGTGGTCTGTTTTTGTGCTAAATGTACAAGACACTAAGTGCCTTAGACTGTTGGAACCAGTCGGTATTTGGTGTGGTAATTTTTTGTGCTAAATGTACGAGACACGGTGCCTTAGCATGTTGGAACCAGTTGGTATTTGGTGTGGTCTGTTTTTGTACTAAATGTACTAGACACTAAGTGCCTAAGACTGTTGGAACCAGTCGGTATTTGGTAATTTCTTGGTTTTGTGCTAAATGTAAGAGACACAGTGCCTTAGACTGTTGGAACCAGTCTGTATTTGGTGTGTTCTTGTTTCTGTGCTAAATGTACGAGACACGGTGCCTTAGCCCGTTGGAACCAGTCGGTATTTGATGTTGTTATTTCTGTGCTAAATTACTATTCTTACAGAACAAGTTCCATGATATAGTTTGTACAGAGTTACACATTCCACTCATTCCAAGCAACCATGACAACATCAAAATGTAGCTAATTGGTGTGTTAGTTAAGTGGCTTGAGATGCTAATTAATGTAGTCTGTTTTTGTGCTAAATTATTAAGACATGGTACCTTAGTTTATTGGTAATAGTTTTTAATTAGTGTTGTCTATTTTGTGCCAAATGTAGGAGCTAACATTGTGCCTTAGCCTGTTTGAACCAGTCGGTTTTTGGTGTTGCCTGTTTTTGTGCTAAATGTATAAGACCTCAGCCTTAGCCTATTGGAACCAGTTGGTAATTGGTGTGGTGTGTTTGTATTAAATTGATAAGTTCTGCCTTAGTTTGTTGATATGAGTTGCTAATTAGTGTGGTCTGTTTTGTGCTAAATTAATGAAACCTGTTGCCTTAGTTTGTTGGAATGAATTTGTAATAAGTATTTTGGTTGTTTTAAAGTAATAAGACATTGTACCTAGTTTGATGGAACAAGTTGGTATTTGGTGAGGTCTTTTATGAGAATTGTTCAAACCAGTGTCCAATAACTTTGATCTGACCATATAATTCCATTTCTTTCACAAATTGCCCCTCTAGAAGAGTACACATCTTTTGTCTCACGGCTGACAGTTTGGTTGTTAACAGGGTTTGACTTTTTTACTTTTGCTGTTACATTGAAGAAAAGTGACCAATTTGTTATGTTTCATCAGAGATCTGTGGCCTATGTTGCTCAACAAGCTGGGATCCAAAATGATACCAGAGGAAAGAGAGAGGAAACATTCTGTTTGGTAAAGATCTCAACTCCACCAAATACGAGAAGATCCTTCAAGCCTGTCCTCTACAGAGAGATCTGGAATTGTTATCTGGAGGTTATTTAACAGGAATTGGAGAAAAATTAAGTGTCAAGGGAAACATCATTGTGAGCCAGAATCATTAGCATCAGTCTTGTCCTCTCAACAGTTGATTGTTGTCAAGATCAGTGTTAAATGTAGGAGACGCGGTGCCTTAGCCTGTTGGAAGCATTCGGTATTTGGTGTAGTGTGTTTTTGTGCTAAACCTACGAGACACTGTGCCTTTAGCCTGATGGTACCAGTCGGTATTTGGTGTGGTCTGTTTCGTGATATATTAAAGAGACATTGTGCCTTAGTTTGGTGTAATGAGTAGCTAATTAGTGTGGTCTGTTTGTGCTTAATTGAAGAGGAGTGCTGTGATAATTTGTTGGTAATTAGTGTGGTGTGTTTGTATTAAATTTATAAAGTTTTGCCTTAGTTTATTGATATGAGTTGCTAACTAGTGTGGTCTGTTTTGTGCTAAATTAATGAGACCTGGTGCCCTATAGTTTGTTGGAATCATTGTGTAGTTAGTAATTTGGTTGTCTTAAATTGATGATTGTTGCCTTAGATTGTTGGAAAGAGTTGCCAATTAGTGTGGTCTGGGTTGTGGCAAATTAAAAAGACAGTTGATTGTTGTCAAGATCAGAAAACTCAAAGATGAGCTGATTTGATGAAAAAACACCAGCTAAGCTGGAAAGCCGCAATATACAGTCAAGGTTAGTCATAAGAAAGAAAAGTTCCTAAAACTGTAATATATATTTACTTATGTTTCCATCAGTAAAGTTTCAGTCACAGCCTAAACTTTGTTGGAATTAGTTGCTTATTAGTGTTTAATGTTTTGTGCTAAATGTACGAGACTTACTTTGAAGACAATTGGCTAATTTCTTTTGCATTCCTCTCCTTTCATTAGGGATCTGAGGATTATGTTGGTCAACAGTTAGCTTTTCGACAAAGCGCCACCCCATCATCCTTGACTCTATTACTTACCCGCCATTTTCAATACGTTCGCCTCCTTGGATACCAACACAACGCTACTGAGTGCACTTTCGATTCATAGTGTGTCTCTTCAAAAGGAGTTCCTATTCTTTCCGTCTGCCGTCTTAGGCTGGAGACTAATTCTTTCTGGTAAGTGAAGTCTATGACCAATTTCATTGTACAGAAGCCATTTAAAACCCGTAGGGAGGGGCTGTTTTGCCAATATGACTACCCCTTACCCACCTATAACCGCCCCCCTAGTCGAAAACCTAAACCTCTCTGATTTTGGCATAGACATTAATGACTGAATCCCCGTACAAAAATATCATAAAAAGACAAAGTCAAAACTCCCTTGAAATAAACCCATCTCCTAACTCCAAACCAACCACCAAAAAGTCCGCTCAAACAATCATTGTATCAGGAATCTTACCAGAACTATCAAAAAACCCAATAACACTTGCTAAACTAATCAATGAAGAAAAACCAAACGCTATGATCTCAAATGTAAAGCGTCTTCGTAGTAACATCCTAATCACCCCCATGACCCTAAATCTCCAAATATCCTCCTGAAACCATGGACTAAACTAGACAACCCCAAACCAAGAATCCCCCAAAAAGTAAGAGAAACTTCTCCATAGTACCCTGTGGCATAAACCCTGAAATTCAAATCAAAGATATTGAACAAGAACTCCAAGACCAAGAATACACCCCCAATACAAGTTAAAGACTCATTAGTCATGCCACAAACAATCCAACTTGGAAAGTAAAAATAACGTTTGAAGAACAAGAACCTCAACAATCCCTAATCAAACAAGGTTTCTACTTAGGATACTATAAACACAAAACAGAAGAATACCACGAACCCCCCCAAATCACTCAATGTTTCAAATGTCAACTTTTTGGACACACCCACCATACTTGC
Source organism: Apostichopus japonicus (assembly GCF_037975245.1). Classification (NCBI taxonomy): domain Eukaryota; kingdom Metazoa; phylum Echinodermata; class Holothuroidea; order Aspidochirotida; family Stichopodidae; genus Apostichopus; species Apostichopus japonicus. The sequence continues at coordinate 15,493,891 of NC_092574.1, forward strand.
AAAAATTAAACCAGATGTCTCAGATGTGGCAAAACCTCAGAGTTGAAGACTGTCCCAAACCAAAAGAAAACACAATGTGCCAATTGCTCAGGGACCCATGCCGCCCTTTGCCCTCACTCATGCCCAAAATTTAAACAAGCTAAAACTGAAGCTAATAACAAACAACAACAAAAACATAAACCCTAAGCGAATGTAACCAAATCTACCCCTAAAATTGAAATAAGAAATAAAATCGCCACTGAAGAAAAACTTAATTTCGCAACATTTATAATTGAATTAGTACAATACATCTTCCAAAAAGCCGACATTAATATTAAATCCGACGACCTTGCCAGTTATGCCACCGTGTTAACACTAAAACACCTAAACTTAAATATCCCCAAAACTGTAATAATGGAAAATCTCCACCAACCTTCAATATTTAGCCCTCCTCAATCACCTACATGACAAGCACACTCCCTCCTTCGGTCAAGTTCCTCCACCTAAACATCAACAGTATCCTTCCAAAATTAAGCCTCCTACTTATTATATTCACCAACCACTCCCCGGATATCATTTCGTTAAACGAAACTAAACTAAATACAGATTCCCACCTTAGCATCCCTGGTTACCAAACTTTCAGACACGATATCTCTCGCGCTATGGGAGGAGTACTTATTGCTGAAAAAACAACCTCAAAGCCACCCTCCTCCCAAACCCAACCCAAACAAACAATTGAAATTGTACTCAAAAGAGACAATAAACCTCTCCACATTATTAGCTATTATAGTCCCCAAATGAGCCCATATCCACAATAAAAAAAAGTTCTAATAAAAATGCAATACCACTAGGAGATCTAAATGCCCACCACATCATTTTTGGTAGCACCAAAATATCTGAAAAAGGCATATCCCTCTTAGAAATATGTGATAAACACAACTTAACAGTAATTAACCAAAATACCAAAACTAGGATAAACTCAATAAACAATAATACTGAACTACTTGACTACGCCATAACCTCAAATCACCTCGCAACTAAAACTCATTCTATTCAAATCCTAGAAGATGACCTGATCAGTGACCATTTTCCACTCCTTTTTGAGCTAAACATAAACCTCAGTTGCATCCAAAATAACGAATTAACGTATAATTACAATAAAACAGACTGGACATCATTTAAAAAGGAACTCGTAACAAACAACACTATCCCCAATTACAACAACAACAAGCTAAATTACATTGGCATATATTGTGACAGCATTGCCCAACATATCTTCAATACCTTCAAAAAACACTGCCCCTTAAAAACAAAACAGAAACCTAAAACTAAATAGGAATATTCTTACAATAATTAATTAAGACGTCGCCTACATAGAACCTATATGATCTCCCCAGATCGAACTCTAAAAACCCAAATTAACCAACTTAAAAAACAAATAAATAGACAAATATCGGCGGTTGACCAAACCCGAGTCCCAAAAATATGCTATTCAATCTTTAATGACAAAAACCCAAAACACTTTTGGAAAAAATTTAAAAATTATCATAAACCCATAACAACCCCAAACACAGGTAATACAGACCAATGCCTTAGAGATAAAGTAGGTAACCTGATCACAAAAACTTAAGACCAAATAAAGCTTATTGAATCGTACTTGAAAACTATATTCAATATCTTAGATGGCCCTCCATACGATAACAGATTCCAACACGAAATAGACCGTACAATTATCTGTAATGCAACCAACTTTATTCCCGACTTCTAAGGATGTCTCAACAAAAACATCCCTCTACTCAAAGAAATAGATATTAACAACTGGTATAGTGCCACTAAGTATGCAAAAAAGCCTCCGCCACTGGTCTTGACAACATAAATGACCTAATGCTAAAAGATTCCCCTCCGTCAGCCTCCGATATTCATTAATTCTCATATTTTCCCATTATTAAACAAACTCCTTATTTCCAAACCCTGTGGAAACCCGCCAAAATGATTTTAATACCGGAACTAAGTAAAGACACACCAAAATTCCAAACTATCGACCAATAAGTCGCCTGCCAGCCTAAGGTAAGATTTTCGAAAGAATTATAGAAAGCTGCACCAGAACCCACCTAGAGCAAAATAATCACTTTGCCCGTATCAATCAGGCTAATTCCGTGCACACAAATCGACAATAAACCAAACTTTCCGCTTTTCCGAAGAAATTCGCATCGACTTCATAAAAAAACATGATACCACTGCCCTCTTCCTTGATGCTGAAAAGGCGTTCGACAAAACTTGGCACAACGGCATAAGAATTTAACTACTTAACTTTAATCTCCCCTCCAATAACACCAGACTTCTTTCCTCTTTCCTTAGTGAGCGCAATGCAAAAATATGCTACAAAAACCAACAATCAAAACCTATTCCACTTCGTGCAGGTACTCCACAGGGCACTGTTGTCAGCCCCCTCCCCTACACACTATTTGTTAATGATTTGAACATCCCTCCTATCTAAATGCAACTATAGTCAGTACACTGTTGACATAGCCATTTGGAGCACCAGTAAAAATATCTTTATGACGGAACTAAATATTAATAAAGCAATTACACATCTCAAAAATTGGTGCTCGATGTGGAGAACAAAAAATAAATCCCTCAAAATCTAACTTAGCCAATTTCTCCATAATAAACTCAAAATACCAACACCATATTTCCAAAATAAATCTTTCAACACCTAAATCACTGCTACTCCTAATTCAACCTTCCTCGGTACCACTTTCGATAGCAAATTATCGTTTAATTCCACATTGTAACAGAACTGCAGGACGCTGCTGGTCCCAACTTAAATCCATTCAAATCCTCTCACACAAATATAACTTCCCTCCGAAAACCATTATCCAAATCTATAAATCCAAAGTAAAACCGATTCTCAGTTACGGGAGCATCTCCCTGCTTACCATCTCTAATCCCAATAAACAAATTTTAAACAGAATCCACACCACAGCTTATCGACTCGCACTCAAAATCCCTACCTATATTGCTACTTTGTACGTTCTCCGTCCAGGAAACACAAAATCTACTTTCACCTGGCTTGAAGAATTCAACACCAAGTTATACAAAAGCAACCTCGAGAACGACCCTTTGATTGAAGACCTCCCCCTGAAATACAAAGTCGCAACAACTCACTACTCAAAAACCAAACCCTTTCTGTATTCACAATTGTTACTACTTTAAGTCTCATTCCATTAAAAAATTCCTTTCCTAAATGGGTCTAGGCCCCGACTCCAAGTATACTATATATACAGAACAAAACAAACAACTCCAGCAATGACTGATTGGTTAAAACATAAAGTAGCAACCACTCCCTTACCAAACAATAGAAACCACAACCACACCCTACCCAAACAATAGAAAACACTCCATCTCCACAATCCTCAGTACTTAGAAATTCCGCTCCTTTAGAAATCCCTCCCTAATTGGCTCTTCGACTCCAACTTCGGGTATGATTATGGCTATCCTGTCCAATGTAAATATATAAGACTTCATTTACCAGCAATTCCTTGACTGAACATTGACAACTTTTCCAGGAAAAAAAAATGTCTATTCTATAAAAACAAACTTATTATCCCCTGTAGGACCTCTCGCCAGGTCGACCAGGGGTTAAACTCCTTTTGATTTTATATAAAAAAAAACAAAAACTTTTACTCGAATTAAAAAAAAGGTAACTAATTCATTTATTTCATTTCATTTATTTATTTTTGTTCTATCTTAACATAAGTATGACGTATGACATAGAAGGAGATAAGAAACAAAACTTGTGAAAGGAAGTGTACTAAAAAACCCTATAGGGCTTGTCGGGTAGTGACACTCCCTTAAAAAACTTAATGTGGAAGACATCATGATTAGATTTTGGTTTCATTTAATCGATAGGTGGAGGTAGAGGAATTGGACACTCTTGCACAAGATATCAACAGCTTGAAGTACTCTGCTCAGGTGGCCTCCATTCTAGGTATGTACTTATAATAATATAATAATAATCATAATAATAATAATCAATTTACTGTGTTTGGAAATAAACTTTTTGCTGCTTTGGATGAAGATTAAGGATTCTTGTTTTTCAAAAGGCAAAATGCAAGATGGACTATATATGAAAGATGAATACCAAAAAATTAAGAAAAGAAATAGGGTTGGGGGAGGGGGAATCAGGCAGAGACCATCATGCTACTACCCTGTTACTTTTGTGTAGGACCCTGATTAGTTTTAAAGGAAGAAATTCCTTTAGTACCCTTGAGTTTCTGAAAGGTTTCTTCTTTGGGATAACAGTGGAGGGACATATCGATGTTCTCTTTTGGGTCTGATCGTCAGGAAAATGCAGATTAAACTGCCGAGTCCATTTGGAACCTGGGAATTGAACCCTGCTACTGGAACAAATGTTTTCCATCAGAGCATAGACAATGATTCAGAGAAACATGGCATTTATATTGATAATCTGTTGTTTTCTTTCCCAAATTTTTCTCTTTGGTTAAACAATGAGTGAAAAGATTAATTCAGTTGGAAGCAGCACCGCCCCTTTTCACCCCCTTTTTATTTGGGGGGGGGGTGGAGAGACCTATTAGCCCTTAGGGTGTGAAAATATTACAATAGGAGTATTGTAGTGGACAGGACAGACAACAGTTATTTTTGCTCGTAGCTGAATGTATGATGTCCAGGGATCACAAGGAAGTATCAAAAGCCCTATCAAAAATGCTGTTTTTTTGTACTATCGAAATTTGTCAGAATAAAGAAATTGAAAGCCAAAATAAAAAGAGTTTATCTGGCCTTGTAGACTGCAATTGAACCAGTCTCTGTCTTCTCCAAATGATAGAAAGTGGGTATCCATTTCTGTTTGTGACAGCAACAACAAAAAATGACTGCAAATTATCAAGTTTTGTAAACTTTCTCTATTCAGGGATACAAATCTCAAATTCCACTCAAATATACCCCCCTACTTATGAACTGTCAGGTAGCTCAAGCTGACAAACTTACTACAAAGATGAGAATAGGCCTTATGTGGTTCCTAATTGAATGACATTTCTCACAATTAATTGAATTGACTTCCCCCACCCTCCGACTACTCTCACCCATAGAAAATACCCTCCACCCAAGAATACTTTAAAAAAAAGGCCATGGCTTACCAAGAACCTCTTTACGTTAATTTTCCAGAGATTCCAGTGAACCTTCCATCAGCATAGGAATGGCGCAACTCGGTCTGTAGGACAATCAACCGCTGGTGGAAAGGCTGGACCGGTACAACGCCAACCAGCCGGACCTTGCCGCCAAGCCCAACTTCACGGCATTCCCACCAGACTTAAAGCTGTCACCGTGCAAACCGCTCTTCTTTGACATAGTGCTGAACCATATAGAGTTTCCCTCCTTGGACAAGAAACTGAAACAGAATAAATCGGCCGCGCAGGGGGATTTGGGTGGGTTCCTGCATGGATGGTGGAGTGGGGGTGAAAAGTAACTCTAGATTTGCCAAGATGTTGGAAAAAGGATCAAAAGATCGCGTCTCGCTGGGATCAAATGCAATCCCCAGTGGGAATCTCAGCAGGCGAATAGGAGTGATATCTTTTACCAACCATGTTATTTTTCTTTTTTACTCTCTTCTTTGGTCTTCATTGTTACAGTATGTATGTGTTGGCATTATACAGTTACATGATTATATCTGCATGTATTGCATGTCGTGGTTCCGGGTACATTCAGGTGAGGCACCCACAGATTGATATATCAAATTTCATAAACATCCATCATAAGACCACAGGAATGACACATGTCAGGTCAAATGGGGTAGTCCAGGTTATTTGGAACTTCAAATCGGTGTAACTCCTTTACCCTTAATCTGCGTCCGTGAGGTCTTTTGTATACATAAGCCGGTAGTATTTGGGAGGGCTCTCACTCTTCTCCTGCGTGTGCTGTTATCATCTTTTATTTAAGTTTTATTTGATTTGATTTGTTTTTTTTAGTAGAGAAAACCTTGTTGCAATGCAAGCACAAAGATGGGGGAAGGCCAAAAAGAATAACACTCACTTTTTTAACGTGGCTTACAAAAAAAAATTGAAGAATATTCAAAAATGGGTATTGGAATTCTATATATTTTGGATTTGGTGTTTGTGTGTTAATCTCGTTTGGAGAAAAAGAAGAAAAAAACAGCATCTTTATTTGCTGGGGCTTTAAAGTTTTAAAAATGGGTTTCGGTTGTTGATTTCTTGGTCTACAAACATTGTGGTGCTTGACCGACTGACACTTTATGGGGATGTTAAGGTGACTGAATTTGATATTGGCAGGAGTTATGGATGGTAGTTGGAAGGATTAGGGGTGGGGGGGGGGGTGGTGAGGCGAAGGATCGAGAAGGAGAAATGAAAATTGAGAGGGAGAATCTTTGAATTGAATTTTCAGTTTGCAGTAGCACAGGTTTACTGATAAGGCTTTATTTAGAGAAACTTTCAATAAAGCACTCTTCGTGTATATAATTTGGGGTGTGGTAGTCTGAGCGGGGAAGGGGGTGATTGAGACGGCAATGAAAGGGAGCAACCTTTCCACATTTATGTTGTTTGTGCTATGGTAGTATTGTTTCCTTTTTCAAACTGGAGGGCAAAAATGTAAAAGTTAAGAGTTATCTAAAACTAATTCAAAATCAGATTTAGTTAATTAATGAAAGTTAAAGAAAATGATATTGATGGTAGCAGGGGTGCCATGGTATTATTGTTAACTGAATCATCGATCATCCATGGGAGGCCACCTCCTTTTTATTGGGAACCTATTGTCAAGCAAACCTATGGATTCAAGCCCTGTCTGGCTGAAGTAAGATGGGGTTATTATTTTTATCTAGGAGAAATCCATTCTTTTTCCCCTCATGTGAAAATGGTCTTCCAAATGTTTCAAAAAAAATGTCCAAAAAGAATGTACCTGTGTGATTTGGATAGCCACCTGGTGTGAAGTAAAAGGCCATATCCCACATGTACATGTGACTGCTTAGCATCACTTAATAACTGCCTTCCAGGCTGATATTATAAGTAAAACATTATAGAAACTGTCTGTTGTCACCCAACCATCTCAATAGTAGATGCAGGTATCACTAAGAATGTTTATGATAGATGTATTGCATGTTTTGATTAGTATTTGATAAGGGATAACATGTTACTGGAGGTATTAACTGTGGTGGGAGGGATGAAGATACATCCTGTCCATGAAGTGATTTGTCATTAAAAAAAAAAATAGTTATTTCCAAGCATCTCTTTTTTTTCTACCTTTTACTGGAGTATTATTGTAAAAGGAAAAGCAGAGGTTGAGTTTGAGCCAGGGACCTTGACATGCAAAAGCAAAAGTCTTTACCACTAGACCATTAGGTGGGCCTCTGGTTTCAAAAGCTTTACAAATATTTAAAGATCCTGCTGTTTGGACTTAGTCGTTTTTGTAAAAGATTTTCTCCACTACTCCCTCACCCCCCGAATAGCTAGTCAGGGGGGAGGGGTGGCGGTGAACTCCATTTGTCCACGTGTGAACCTTGTCAGGGGGAGGGGTGGTGGCGAACTCCACTTGTCCGTGCCTTTACCTTGTCAGGGGGCCGGGGGTCCGCGACATCACCTTGTCCACACCTTTCCCCTGTCTCCCCTTTGGTACTCACCTTATCCACCCTGTCAGGAGGAGGGGGACCGCCCGCCTTCGGGATTCACCTTATCCACTTGTCAGAACTCCTTTTGCAAATACTCACCTGGGACTTGAACCGATGCAATCCAAACCAATCGCTTACTGAACGATGGAGCTACCAATTACACCATTTCGGTTCCCTCTTGAGAAACTTCGTTTCTTATATTTATACTTCCACTCCCTCCAGAGAGTAGAAAAGTAAAAGGCTCTGCTTGTACATGAACAGCAGACATGGAGCTTGTCTGGTAATCGAACCAGAGACATGGAGTTTGTCTGTCTCTCTCCAGTCCAGAGCACTACCAACTGCGCCACTAGAACTGTTGAGAATTAATGCTCGTTTCTAATATTTAAACTTCAAAGTCCAGAAAGGAATCAGTAAAAGAGCCAAAAATATAAAATGCTGTCTGGGGTTCGAACCGGAGACATGGAGTTTGTCTGTCTCTCCAGTCCAGAGCACTACCAACTGCGCCACTAGAACTGTTGAGAATTAATGCTCGTTTCTAATATTTAAACTTCAAAGTCCAGAAAGGAATCAGTAAAAGAGCCAAAAATATAAAATGCTCTGTTTGGGGTTCGAACCGGAGACATGGAGTTTGTCTGTCTCTCGAGTCCAGAGCACTACCAACTGCGCCACTACAACTGTTGAGAATTAATGCTCGTTTTTAATATTTAAACTTCAAAGTCCAGAACGGAATCAGTAAAGGAGCAAAAATATAAAATGCTCTGTCTGGGGTTCGAACCAGAGACATAGAGTTTGTCTGTCTCTCGAGTCCAGAGCACTACCAACTGCGCCACTAGAACTGTTGAGAATTAATGCTCGTTTCTAATATTTAAACTTCAAAGTCCAGAAAGGAATCAGTAAAAGAGCCAAAAATATAAAATGCTCTGTCTGGGGTTCGAACCGGAGACATGGAGTTTGTCTGTCTCTCGAGTCCAGAGCACTACCAACTGCGCCACTAGAACTGTTGAGAATTAATGCTCGTTTCTAATATTTAAACTTCAAAGTCCAGAAAGTAATCAGTAAAAGAGCAAAAAATCAAAATGCCCTGACTGGGGATCAAACCGGAGACATGGAGTTTGTCTGTCTCTCGAGTCCAGAGCACTACCAACTGCGCCACTAGAACTGTTGAGAATTAATGCTCGTTTCTAATATTTAAACTTCAAAGTCCAGAATGAAATCAGTAAAAGAGCAAAAATATAAAATGCTCTGTCTGGGGTTCGAACCAGAGACATGGAGTTTGTCTGTCTCTCGAGTCCAGAGCACTACCAACTGCGCCACTAGAACTGTTGAGAATTAATGCTCGTTTCTAATATTTAAACTTCAAAGTCCAGAAAGGAATCAGTAAAAGAGCCAAAAATATAAAATGCTCTGTCTGGGGTTCGAACCAGAGACATGGAGTTTGTCTGTCTCTCCAGTCCAGAGCACTACCAACTGCGCCACTAGAACTGTTGAGAATTAATGCTCGTTTCTAATATTTAAACTTCAAAGTCCAGAAAGGAATCAGTAAAAGAGCCAAAAATATAAAATGCTCTGTCTGGGGTTCGAACCAGAGACATGGAGTTTGTCTGTCTCTCCAGTCCAGAGCACTACCAACTGCGCCACTAGAACTGTTGAGAATTAATGCTCGTTTCTAATATTTAAACTTCAAAGTCCAGAAAGGAATCAGTAAAAGAACCAAAAATATAAAATGCTGTCTGGGGTTCGAACCGGAGACATGGAGTTTGTCTGTCTCTCGAGTCCAGAGCACTACCAACTGCGCCACTAGAACTGTTGAGAATTAGTGCTCGTTTCTAATATTTAAACTTCAAAGTCCAGAAAGGAATCAGTAAAAGAGCAGAAAATCAAAATGCCCTGACTGGGGATCGAACCGGAGACATGGAGTTTGTCTGTGTCTCTCCAGTCCAGAGCACTACCAACTGCGCCACTAGAACTGTTGAGAATTAGTGCTCGTTTCTATATATATAATTATATTTATCTTATATATTTAAACTTCACAATATTAGGAGGCAAATAAATAGAAAATCAAATGCATCCTCTGGTGTTTGAACTCAAGACATTTCTTTCAGTTTATTGACAATTTCTTTGTACAAAACAATAATAAATATGTAAAATTTTTCAACATAACAACTGCGCCACAGTAACTGTTACTTGAGAAATGATAGGCTTTTCTAATATTTTAACTGCAAAATGAGGAAAAGATATACCAAATCAATACATCCTCTGTGAGTTGAAGTCTAGACAGAGAGTATGTCTCATTTCTTTCAGTTTATTGACAATTTCTTTGTAAAAAAAAATATAAATATGCAAAATTTTACAACATAGCAACTGCGCCACAGTAACTGTTAATTGAGAAATGATAGGCTTTTCTAATATTTTAAGTGCAAAATTAGGAAAAGAAATACCAAATCAATACATCCTATGGGAGTTGAATTCTAGACAGAGAGTTTGTCTTACTTTCTAAGTACATAGCACTAACCACTGTAACTGTTTAGAAATAATTATTAGTTATTTGATTTGATTTATTTTTTCACGTGCAAATATACAATGTGAAAGGAAGTCTTCTATAAAGCATACAATAGCCTAACAATGTAAAAGACTTTGGTCAGAAAAGCATTATTTGGACAATTGCTTCCCAACTGGCAAAGACATATCCCTAACAAACAGTAAACCAGCGTCGTAAAAGCTTTTTGTCATAAACAATGGTATTATCAATTCTAATAAAATTATTGGGAATTTGTTCACCCAAGTCTTCCGAAGGTTTCTTAAAGGTAGCTAAGCTTACTCAAAACCATACAAATTTGTCCAATGAAGGTATTTTCAAATACAGGAAATATCCCGGTCATGAAAATTACAATTAAAAAGCAACTCTTTACCGGACGGCGACAGAGAGGAATGAAAAAAGAGCTTCCAATACCCCGTGTTGGGATTATTACAATAACGATTGACCCAAGAGGTTTTGCGAGCACCATCAAAGATGTGAACATATATTATTTTTAAACCCTCCTTTTCAATGGGGTTAAACATAGTAAGTCTCCTTACTTTATCAGTTTTCCCGTTCGAAATCAATCAAAAATAGTACTTTGGATCTTATCAATAAAATCTTTTGGAGGGCTAGGCAGATTCCTTTGGGACCACGTATCTCCCGAACGGCAGCAGATATGGACCTGGGAGTTGCAAATTTGGGCTCGTAAGCATAGGTTACCCCCTGTTACGTCATTTGGGCGAAATCGATTTTTGGTCAGTTTTGGCAAAAACTGCAAATCAGGTTTTTTGCCCCCACGCAACACCCAATTCCAAAATAAACTTCAGATTCGTAATCAGCGTGTCGCGCACTACCAGAAAAGATACACATTTATCGCTTTTGCGACAAAAAAAAATGCACCTCAAAGAAAAGTAAGACCGAAAAACTTTTACGACGAACAAAGTTTATCAAACCTTTTGTTGTCCCCTAAAAGTTTTTCGGTTTTCTATTGTTCCTCTGAAGTTGCAAACTGAGCGACATAAGTGTCATAAGAGGGTGCTCGACGCATCTTGCCAGTGATACGTGATTTCAAAGCAGTCAAATCAAACCTTTGTTTGTCATCTTGAGTTTTTTCTTGACATTTATGAATAAATGGGTCAGTTTTGGCAAAAACTGCAAGAGGTGCGTACCCCTAAGGCCTACGTGTTTTTTAGGTGAAAAAACATTTGTCGCAAAGGCGATAAATGTGTATATTTTCTGGTAGTTCGCGACACGCTGCGGATTACGAATCTGAAGTTTATTTTGGAATTGGTTGTTGTGTGGGGGCGTGCAGGGGGGGCAAAAAACCTGATTTATGATAAAAAAAATAAATCATATAAACAAAAAGCCTTTCCCGGTCAGATAATTACACGAAATTGGTGTATAACAAAGACAAGGGTGTCTTCTACTCCACGTCTAATTTTAATGTCGATGGGTGTTTCAGAGAAGACAAGTGAGGGGGTCAAAAGAGGGGTTTTCCAAATTGTGCACTTATAAAGAATACGTATTTCTATCGGGTCCTTTGGGACCACGTATCTCCCGAACGGAAGCAGATATGGACCCGGGAGTTGCAAATTTGGGCTCCTGAGGATCGGTTAACCCCTGTTACGTCATTTGGGCGAAATCGATTTTGGATCGATTTTTGGCAAAAACTGCAAATCAGGTTTTTTCCCCACACACTCAACCAACTTAATTAGCAATAAACAGACAAAACCAGGCGCGTATCCAGGGGGCGTTGGGGGCGCGCGCCCCACGGGTAAGAAAAAGAGGAGAGAAAAAAAAGAGGAGAAAAAAAGAGGGGAAAAAGAGGAGGAGGAGAGGAAGGAAGGGAAAAGAAAAAGAAGAAAGAGAGAAAAGGAGGGAGTAAAAGAAAAACGCCAGGACATCGGGAAGAGAACGAGGAACAGTGACATCATTATAGCGCTGATCCCTATTATAAACACAGGGTAGCCAGTGACGGATCGAGGATTTCGGAAGGGGCCTACCCCTTACACCGACAACTCCATTTTTGACGTTTCCATTTTTCCTCTCTCACTAATGTATCTATATATTATATACTATATATGGTCTATCATAACGCGTGTGTGTGTATGGACGCCTTAAATTATTGTACAACTGTGTCATGAAACCAACTGTGGCTGGTCTCGAACTCGACCGAGTCGTCGGGGAACATGACGCATTTCGGGAAGGGGTCGACCACCCCCCCCCCGAGCATATTTTTTTTTTATGATATCGCTAGTAATTTTCAAAATAGAAAATGCTTAGATACAACTAACAAGGCATGGGAAGTGTCATTTCCAGCGATCTGGGAGTAATTTTCGGCCAAAATGTTTTGTACGCTTCGCGCCAACTGATGGTGGCGCTACGCTTAGATAGTTTGCCTACAGACTTCGCCCCTCCCTTGGAAAATCCTCGCTACGCACCTGTTCGAATTTGTTAAGCAAACAGCAGATATCATATCATATCAATGAGCATGAAAATGGCGTTCCAGGGTGAACAGCTTCAAAACTGTCTGTGTGTGTAATCAAAGGCGAGGGAGCCCAATTTGATTTGGGGAGCTGTAACGACTTGCCCGAAAAATATATAACCAATATTTTTCGCGCGCTCCGCTCGCGTTCAACATGTTAATGTTAATATGCATATAAGCAAACATCGGTTATTACATCGCATGCCATCGTGTACCGTACGGTCCCTGAAAGTTGCGCAGTACACCGCGGGATACCCATCTAAACAACGAAATGTCTTATGTAGATGGAGAAAAAGCATCTTTTACATTAGTAATGGCTAATTAGTCGGCAAAGCTTAGAACTTTATTTTAATTACCAAGGAGGTGATTTTTAATTAATTTCCTTTAGATGTAGCTTTGTCTTGAAATTTATTTTTCTTTCAGTATAGGTGCCCGAAAAATTCTCATCATATTGCCCGAATTTTTCAGAAAAAAAATATTGGACGGGGGGGGGTGGCCGCCCCCTACGCCTATGTGTATAGTGTTCGGTTTCGGAAATATCTGGTATTTGTTTCATTTCCTTCAACCAAGTTTTATAATAGCCGTTATAAGAGGTTTTAATATTTCTACACCAATAAATTAACTGTGTCTGAATTTTCGAAAATTTCCTGACCAACATTCTTCATCATATTTTCCTCTACTCGTGCAATTTTGGCCGGTCTGTTAGGAGTTCAAGGTTTTTCTATATTGGTTGTCCATAGATGATTTTTTTGGCAACATTATGGGTAAGTTTTGAAGTGAGTTTATTCACGAGAAATATGAATTTTCAAATTCTGCACAAATAATGGGCTTAAAACCTTCAAAAGTGGACTGTCGGGTATTGTGGGCCGCGACGTAGAATCACCTACAAAAGCAATGATCCACAGGACATGCGATGAGGTCAAACATGATGTGTGACTGGTGACAATTTTCAAGCCTGCAAAGTGCCATTTCCGGTGATCTGGGGGGGGGGTATCAAAACCAGAAATTTTCTTGTACGCTGCGCGCCAACCGATGGTGGCGCTCCGCTAAGATAGTAATTCGCGCCCCCCAGGTTAGAAAATCCTGGATACACCCCTGGGTACTACAATATAATATGCAAGTTTCATTTCACATAGCAACGAAAATGACCGCAAATTTTTAGATGTCAGATGTGCTTAAATAGCAAATGATTACATGAAAGCAGAGTGTGCGCAGTAAACATTTGGCAAGCCTTAGGAAAGACGTGGGGCTGTGTTCATATTAGAATGGAACAACATACTAAATAAAACAGTTACCTTTAAAATTAGGAGGTAATATAAAAATATATCATCATAAATATATATGTGAGTAAGGGGGTAAGTCGGTGAGCAATTCATAATAAATATAAAAATCTATAAAAATGGAAACATGTGTATTGCACAGGGGATAAAAGCATTTCGGTGCCCATGTTGGTTTTGAGACACGGGAGTCTCAGCCTGCCAATTCCTCTATTTATTTGCCATATTATGAAGTAGATCACGAAAAGGATGGCTGAGTAGAATCATCACATATGGAGTGTAACTTGGATTGTACGAGGCACTGGTAAATCGAGTCGTCTAAAGGCTGAGAAAACCCAAACCACTATTTCCGCTTTCTTTACAATACCATCAACTCGATTCTTTACAGTTATATTGACGTTGCCATGCCAACAGATCAAGCAGTAACGCAAAACCATTTGGTAAGTGTACAGTACCATTATGGAAAATACCTAAAATTTCAGGATGAACATTAAAACTGACATTTACGGAGACAGTATAATCTAGGATTTAACTTTTTAACCAAAACATCAACATTTACCCCCCCCCCCTTCATGTCAATTTGTCGTTCAATACTACCCCAAGATGTTTATATGAATGAACACGATCGACTGCAGCCCCATTGATAGTGACAAGTGGTGGACTGAGAAATGGTTTTATGATGGAAGTCAACTAGCATTTCTTTAGTCTTAGAAACAGTCAGTTGTAGAAAATTTAAATCACATTAATTTACAAAAGATTGTAGCTGGCTAAGATATGCAAATTCATCATTTCCATTAATCAAACCAATCATGGCGGTGCTATTCAGCAACTTTGATGACTGAGCACCTTTCATATGAAGATATAGCATCATACGTATATAAATTATATACATATGATGCTATATCTTCATATGAAAGGTGCTCAGTCATCAAAGTTGATTATATAATATAATGTCAAAAGAAACGGGGCTATAGAACCGCACGTCGCCTGAGGGGCTCCCCCCGTATTTGAACAAATTTTATCAGAAAGTCAAGTTGCACTACATTTTACAAATTGAGATCTGTTTTGTAAGGTAGTTTGTGATCCAATGAATTAAACTAGTACGTTGAAAACCTTCATATTGACAAGATTGTCGACCAAAATATGAGGTTGTATGGTATTGAAAGCAGATGAAAAAACAAGAAAAAAACATGAACATATAATTTCCTCCGCAAGAAAGTTCTAAATGAGACTATACCCTTTCCAAGCTGATTATACGGCTAGATTAGGGATAGTTCGAGTTACATTAATTTACAAAAGATTGTAGCTGGCTAAGATATGCATATTCATCATTTCCATTAATCAAACCAGTCACGGCGGTGCTATTCAGCAACTTTGATGACTGAGCACCTTGTCAAAAGAAACAGCGCTATAGAGCTGCGCGTCGCCTGAGGGGCTACCCCCGTATTTGAACAAATTTTATCAGAAAGTCAAGTTCTGTTTTGTTAGGTAGTTTGTGATCCAATGAATTAGACTAGTACGTTGAAAACCTTCATATTGACAAGATTGTCGACCAAAATATGAGGTTGTATGGTATTGAAAGCAGATGAAAAATCGAGAAAAAAAAACATGAACAAACAATTTCCTCCGCAAGAAAGTTCTAAATGAGACTATACCCTTTCCAAGCTGATTATACGGCTAGATTTGGGATAGTTAGAGTTGTAATAGAATTATTGAAAATCAGCGTTAAAATATTTGCTAACTGAATTGCAAATTGCTTTTAAAAAAAACGTGGTTAAAGCTTATCTAGTCCAGCAGCCTTTGATGAGTGAAGCCTAGAGTAAATGGCAACGAACCTCTCTTTTCAGTAATCGTGACGTCACAATCACACTTTGAAAACAGCTGTTGTAAGTTGTTGCCGTATAGTTTGGACATATATTTGTGTAATTGGCAAGATTTAGATGTATTACTGCATTCACTCATCAAACGCAGGACTTCCCAAACCCGTTTCGTAGTATTTCCATTAAAATATCCATTAACTTTATTCCTGTATATGATGATGCTTCCTCCACTCGTATGACTCTATTGAATTCAGACTGTATTTTGAATCCCTCTCGACCCCACACCACCCCCCTCCCCCACCTCCATTGCCAAAACGCCCTTTCATCTTGTTGATGACGTCGACTTTCACCCGAGCGTTTCGTAAACCAAGGAATATTGTTGGGAAATATTATTGATCTGCTTGGTTTGGATTGTAAGGTCAATGCATAAATTAATATATTCGCTTGCTGCTTCGGTCAGTTCATCCAGGTTTCCAGCAGCGTGAAATAAAAAAAACACTTTTCCATCGCTAGCGTCAAATCCATCTCTTATTTAAAGTTCCATTTCTTGACAGTGGATTTTCTATATTTTGTCACTTTTCTGCCCCCGCCCCCCCCCCAAAGAAAATAGAGCACAAACTGGGTAAAATTTACAATACCATGTACAGTACAATGTCGTTATATCCAACTATCTATATCCCTTTTAGTATTCATTATCAAATTGATTGGAAGAGATTTACGGGATGATGAGAGAATTGTTTTCGCCCGTCGTTTCCCATCTCCAGGAAAATTACGAGATTTTTTCAATTGTTACATAAATTTGAATCTGGCGCTCCCATGAGAAATTACCGACTGGGATATTAAGTAACAAACAAGGCAAACCAAGTGCGGATGGATTTGCTTTCAATTTAAAAGATTACGGCACCGTAAAAGGGTCAGTTTATTGTGAAATAGGTTTATTTGTTTATGTCATCTTTGACATATTCCTTCGGTTTCTAATACCGAATGACTAGTTTTTGGTTTCGATGAAATCGTAACCTATGCATTCATGCAGGCGGAGAGGGTGTGTGTGTATGTGACGCTCAATTGCTTGTAAACACGGTATCTCAAGAAGTTAAAGTTGGATGAACTTCAAACTTGGAATGTGGGTAGACCTTAGTAAGTAGATGATCCCGATTGTTTTTCATGGAGTTCAAATGTCATTTGAGGTCAAAGTCTGAAAACCTTGTAAGCACAATATCTCAAGGAGTAAAAGTTTTTGGAATTTCAAACTTAGTATATGGGTAGCCCTTAGTGAGTAGATGCTCTTTATTTTTTTCATGGAGGTTAAAGGTCATTTGGGAGGTCACCAGAGGTCATAGGTGGAAAAAATTGTAAACACGGTATCTCAAGAAGTAAGATGCTCTAACTTGAAAATTAGAATGTGGATTGACCTAGGATAACAGATGATCCCAACTCTTTTTCATGGAGGTCAAAGGTCATTTAGGGTCACCAGAGGTCAAAAGTTAAAAAAATTGTAAACACGATATCTCAAGAAGTAAAAGATGCTTGAACTCTAAACTTAGTGTGTTGATAGCCCTTGGTGAGCAGGTGATACCTATGGTTTTTCATGGGAGCCAAAGGTCATTTGAGGTCACCACAGGTCAAAAGCTGAAAACCATGTAAACACGATATCTCAAATAGTAAAGCTGACTTGAGCTTTAAACATTGTATGTTGGTAACTCTTAGTGATTAGATGATCCCTGTCATTTTTCATGGAGGTCAAAGGTCATTTGGGGTCACCAGAGGTCAAAGGCTGAAAACAATAACTCCCATTGACAGGGTCCAACATGTTTTTTTTTTTTAATAAATATGCTCATTTTAGGAGATACAAGGCAAAGAAAAAATGTTTTTTGTCAATATTTTAATATATGATAGAGCTCTGTGTTCCTACGTTGCTGAACATATTTACCCTGGGAATATGAAATGGAGATATGTTACCACATGGTATAAGACAAGAGTGTAAAATTATTAAAATCTGTAAAATAAAATAAAATGCATTTTATGCCACCAGTTCTGCCATAGACTTGTGAACATCTTGTAATAAACACTCGCCAAGTCGCCATACACAATAATTTGACCACGTGTTTCATGTCTGTGTAGTTGGCTTCCTGCTTTCATTGTTTCCAAACCATGTACTAATATCCACACTTTATAAGTCATCAATATATGAGGTTGTATAGTCCGCATTCATAGGCTATCGATAAAACCTCATAATTATGAGCATCAGAAAATTGTCTCTTGATCTGCAACATGCCGACCTGTGTTTTAGCCTAATTCTGACGGAATCAGTTTGCAAATAAGTAAGTGTTAATTGAATGCACGGCCTGGCGGTGTTATCATGTTTAAACTAATGAGAGTTTGATATTAACCTATCCAATTTAATATGCAATGACAGAATTTGAAGAAAAAGCAAAAAGCAGAATAAAGAGGAATAATATGGGCAATTCAAATTCACCATTAAAGAGCCTGACAAGTTCCTCGTTGAAATCGCCTCTCCTCCATGGCTTTGGCCTCAAACTTCTTCTCCAAAAAGCTGAGTGCATCTTTCGTCCTGACATCTCTGTTCAGGCAGAGGGCACGGTTGTAGTCCTGATAAAGTACAAATTAGTCATGTGATTTCTACAAGGATGATATCATTCTTACTGTTACAAATAATTACTCAACAATCTCACATTTAATAAGCAATTTTAGCTTTAAATTAAATTAACGTTATGTGTTTAATTGCCCAACATTCTCACCTTTAATGACCAATTTTTGCTTTATATTTAATTTATGGTATGTGTTTGCAGTGTCTGTCAGTTTTGTCTTTTATTTGTCACTCAATCTTTTGTTGCTAAAACCAAAAATGCAAATTTAACTCGACATGCATGCACATACAGTACATATTAATGCTGTTACATACATGTATGACATATAGCTTTAGGAAAAATAAAACATCCTTGACCATCCCCATGGTCACCCCCCCTGCCCCCTTAAACAGATATGTCTTTTCAGTCACTGAGAATACTAACTGGAATAAGGTTTGCGCTAAAATGAGCCAAACCCTGGCCAGCCCCTTCTGGAAAATAAATTGTGTAGGAGTGGGTGAGTGTATTTCCTTCATGTTAGTAGGTATATATAACACTGACATTAGCTCACATTCAACACAAAAACCCCAAAGTTGCTTCACACAGAGTTCACTGTTGTGATCATATTCCCCATGCAATGTTAAAATGTGAAAATAACGTTCATATCCACTTAACATTTATGCAAGTAATTGCTACCTATCCCAGATGGTTATGTTGATTAAAAATAATGTGGATGTGCCTATTTGAAACATATTTTGGGTAAAAAGTGTCAATTATGCTTGCTTACATATATTCAACACATTATATTCAACACATTACCCCAGACCCCCTAGAGCGCCTTCGATGCATGCATGCCCTCCCAGTATCATCATGTTATAATCCATCAACCACATATCAGAGCCTAGCTTTTTTAACATCCGGCCAGCCAACAAGCTGGCATTGGGCCCTAAGTCCCCTTCACAGCCCACCCATTCAGTTCATTGGGTGCCCCCACTAGGTCCCTTTTTGGCATGTAAATTTACAATTAATAATAATAACACAAACCTAGCAATTCATATTTATTCCTACCTTTCCCATAGGATTTCCCTCAATATATAGGCTACGGCTACCATCAGAACATCCTAGCGTGCTTTTATGTCTGGTTATTGAGGTAGCAATTACTATATATCTACAAGTACACCTGCTAGTTGTATTTAACACAAATTTGCCAAGCCACACCCCAACCGATGGTGGCGCTCCGCTTTAATCGATAGTAATAGGGTCAAGTCCGTTCCCTCAGAGCAACTTCGGTCTCCCTATCTTGAAAATCGACCATGCAACATGACCTTATAAGTTACAACCATTCAGCTTCTTATCAAATGTGCATGTGAGGCTGCTTTGATTACTGTCAGTATATGACTACCTTCCACTGCCAAGGCAATATATTATTAATTCTGAGCTCCTGTTGTCAAGACAACTGACGAATGTACCGCAAGTACTACCATAGGCGTACGAGGCGGGGGGGGGGCAGACTGCCCCCCCAAATTTTCAGAGGACAAGAAATTCAGGCAAAAGTCCTGAAAAATTTGGGCAACCTAAGAGGGAAAAAATATTTATATATATATAAATATGCAGTAGTTTGCCCGAATATTTTTCAACTTTTTGCAACTTGCAAGGCCTCAGAAGTGCCATTTCCGGCAATCTGAGAGGCATTTTTTGCCAAAATTTTTGGGGTTCGCTACGATAGTGTCACGGGAACTTTCGGGCACAAAAGTTTCTGCCCCCCAAAACTGAAATGGTACCGTACGCCTATGAGTACTACAGGTATGAACTATAAAAGAAATCTTTCATGCATGTTGCACCTGATAGATCGAGTGTCTATCTTTGACCTTAAAATACACATAAATTGATTGCTAAATCTACACTTACCAACAAACAGTCCAGACAATTGCGAACAGTTTGTTGCACCTCGGCACCCAGCAAGACCCTTACGCATTCTTTCTGGAATGTGATGACCCAGTTTTCATAGATCTGGGAGTCCCTTGCACCTGTGCAAACAAGTGGAACTTCACCGACAAAAATCCCGTTTCTGGAATTCAACTAGAATGTGAAGAAATCAAACCAGAAAATACAGAGAAAATAACAAATGTGTTTCATCGAGATACAAACCGTTTTCAAAATTCATTAGACGAATGTTCCTCACTCCTCCCATCTGGCCAAATATTTGAGACACAGCGATTCATTGGATTCATTGGTCTCCTTCTATCATGCAAGGGTGTCTAAATCATGTTAAAAAATAATGTTTAAAAGACAACAAAAAAATCAAAGTTTCCAAATGTACTTTCCAAGGATTATAGTACCCTTCAAAAGCTGAAATAGTTTTCCTACCCCATTTGAAATTAGACAAGTTAGATATTTCTTAGTGAAAAATTTATATTACTCTAAGGTTTACATTAAGATATGCTTTAATACTTGAGGTGTAACATGATTGAACATGATTGGAATTTTTGAAGCAAATTTGGGATAAATACTGAGGAATTTTTTTGGTTAAACCTTAAACCTGATACCAACCTAATTTTCCCCTTAAAGAGTGTTCCAACTTGTTCATTAGAGCCTCCAAGACATCTCTAAATGGATCAATGTCTCGATCTGGAACAATATGTGGATCATCTGGTGAAGAGAAATATTGAACACATTTTTAACAGGTTTTAAAGGTTCAAATTAAGGTAAATATCTATTTGATAACAGAGAGCTTAAGTTTGAAAAGCATGCACACACATACCCCTCATGGTTTTCTTTCATTTTTACAACTATCTTTGGAAATTAATAATGTCACTTAATAATTAAATTAATCCAAAATACATTAAGAGCTTCCAACACTTCAAATTCTAACAAATCTGAAGTTATTTGTGTAAAGTGAGTTGGCCTGACGTTTTCGATCCGAGCAGGATCTTCTTCAGAGGCTAAATGACAAGTAAACAGTTACAGAAGGGACAAAAACTGAGGTTATTCAGGACAAAAACATTACTGTTTCTGGTAAAACATCAAATGTTCAAGATACAATTTGAATGCAACAAGTAACTGATAAAATTGATGTGAGATATGTATAATCGAAACATAATATAATTTATTATTACATGATGAAAAACTTAATCAGGGCCAAAGTAGGAAATCTGAGAAGAATTGTTTATAGACAATTGCCTGGGCTCGTCTGGCCAAGGGTGACTGACAACTGGCATATTTGTGGCAGTTTCACCACAAGTATGGATTTTCACACAAAAATCTATTCCATTTTTGGGGATATAGTTTTTGGTTTCCACACACAGACTTGATATAAGTGACACACTGGCTTTTGTAAACATTGAATCCTAGATGTTAATGAAGTATTGGACATTGTAGTTACATAGTGCAAAAAAAAAAAAAAAAAAAAAAAACTCTTTTCTTATGTCTTAACAATCTGCTGACTTACATTCTTGTGGTATGCTAAGATATTGCTCCAAATTCTCAGTATTTTCCACTTTTTGTAGCTTGTCTGCATCAAGGTTGGCAAGAATCTCAAAAACATGGTCCCTGGCTTTTTCTGAGGATTTAGCTTTTCCTGTTCCGATTGAGGCTGTCATACCAACGATCTGAAAGGTCAAAACATATTAATGGCATAAAAAAGGACAAGTTTACTCATACATTGGAGATAAAGACCACCATTAAAGGATCTTGCAACTTGGTGTAGTAAATTTAAAGGTTTCCTTTATTTATATTCTGAAAATATTTTACATTAAAAGGATCTTTCAAAGGATAAAAGACTCTTTCAACTCATTGTAGTAAATTTACAGGTTGCCTTTAATTATATTCTGAAAATATTCAACATTTTAAGGATCTTTCAACCTGGTGTAATAAATGTAAAGGTTGCCTTTAATCATATGCCAAAAGTATTCGACATGTCCGTAAGATATGTGTTGCGGATAACGGGATGAAACACCAGCGATAGGCTTGAGCATATCCTATCCAACGGATACAACATATAGGTCGGCCAACATGACAGGTACATAATTAACACCAATGTGAGCTAGCTTTAGTTGCTTCAAACGCCTCTATTAAACATGAACTCTAATTTGAAGTTCATGCATGCATGCGCCAATATATCCATGTTTAATTTAATTTGTGATGTAGTATAGTTATTTTACAGCTGTCAGGAGCTACTGTATGGACTTCTACTCACAGCTTTTAATATATACTAGGTATGGATGATAAGCTTCAAGTTTTGTGCACATTCCAGTGAAGAACATAAATCACCATATGGTAATTTGTGAGACCAGCTTGCCATCACTACATATAGCTTGAGATGGGTACATTTGCCATACCCGTGAGCCTCACACTACTGGTTAGGGTTCTCAAGAGGTGACCCACAGGGAAAATCCGACCCTATAAGAAGATTTCATTGTGGCCCTTGAAAATATGTTCGTCCCACAATCTTGGGCTAATGAATTATGCAGGTCTTAAAGTGTTAGGCTTGAAGCCCTATCAGTTTACAACCTGTACATTGATCAGGTGAGGTTCTGATTCTCTCTGGCTTGTTGATCTAACCAATGTCTCTCTACGTTTCTCCTCATAGCATCCCTGAGATCCCCTGCAATATGACATATGCAGGTACAACATATTACAGTAGCTTACAGAGAATATGTAACTAGTTGATGTAGCTCTAAGTACCATATGTTACATTTGGTACAGAAAAAGAAGACGTAAGCATTACATAAAACATTATGTGTCGTGTGTGTTTTTTTGCTACTCTTGCCAGGTGCGTATCCAGGATTTTCAAACCCGGGGGGCGCGAATTACTATCTAAGCGGAGCGCCACCATTGGTTGGCGCGCAGCGTGCAAGAAAATTTCTTGTTTTGAAACCCCCACAGATCACCGGAAACGGCACTTCTCGGGCTTGAAATGACCAACCAGATGTACACTTTTTGCCTGAGAACCAGGTATTTCCTAATAGTTTTTTTTTCCATCCATAACCTTTTTGAAGTTTGTCAACCCGGCACACATCATGTTCGACCTGATGGCATCTCCTGTGGGTCTTTGCTTTTGTAGGTGATTCTACGTCGCGGCCCACAATACCCGTCAGCCCCACTTTTCAAGGTTTTAAGCCCCATATTTGTTCAGAATTTGAAAATTCACATTTCTCGTGAATAAACTCACTTGAAAACATACCCATAATGTTGTACAAAATTTCATCTATGGACAACCAATATAGAAAAACTTCCTTCAACCCCTAACAGACCGGTCAAAATTGCACGAGTAGAGGGAAGTGTGATGCAGAATGTTGGTCAGAAATTTTCGAAAATTCAGACACAGTTAATTTATTGGTGTACAAACATTAAAACCTCTTATAACGGCTATTATAAAACTTGGTTGAAGGAAATGAAAAAATAGCAGATATTTCCGAAACCGAACACTACACACATAGGCGTAGGAGGCGCGGCGGCGGAGCTAGGGGTATTGGTCAGGAGTGGCGAGAATGGTCTGTAGGAGCGCTTTCGACACTATCTAAGCGGAGCGCCACCACTGGTTGGCGCGTAGCGTACAGAAAATTTTTGAATAAAGATACTCCCTAGATCGCCGGAAATGACCCTTTCCGGGCCTGGCTAATTTGCAGATAAACGAAGAATAAGGTGTGATCGCCAAATTACACCAACAAAATGTGACAAATGTCAATAAGTAGATGAGAGTGCAATAAAAAAGTCAATAATCTAGAATAAGTAAAAAGTGGTAAAGAGCTGAAAAAGGCGCCAGCAGTCCATTTGAGTCCGTCGGGGGGGGGCATCCACCCCCCCGACCGTATGGACGCTCCGCCACTGCGCGGCGGGGGTGCAGCCCCTAATTCGCCATTACTAATGTAAAAGAGAGTTTTGACATAATTGGACCTCCATGCTTTTTATACATCTACATGAGACATGTCGTTGTTTACATTAGCATCCCGCGAAATACTGCGCAATTTTAACGGACCGTACGGTACATGATGGCATGCGATGTAATAACCGATGCTTGCTTATATGATATTGACATGAACACGTTGAACGCGCGCGAAGCGTGCGAAAATTTTTGGTTATTTTTTCAGGCAAGTCGGACAGTTTTGAGGCTTTTCATCCTGGAACGCCATTTTCATGCTCGCTGATATGATGTGATATCTGCTGTTTGCGTTACAAATTCGAACAGGCGCGTAGCGAGGAATTTGCCAAGGGAGGGGCGAAGCCTGCAGGCAAATTATCTAAGCGTAGCGCCACCATAGGTTGGCGCGAAGCGTACAAGAAAATTTTGGCCGAAAATGCCTCCCAGATCGCTGGAAATGGCACTACCCAGGACCATTTGTTAGCGCGAAGCGTACAAGCAAATTTTGGCCGAAAATGTCTCCCAGATCACTGGAAATGACACTTCCCAGGCCTTGTAAGTTGCCTCTAAGCACTTTCTATTTTGAAATTACTTAGCGATATCATTTAAAAAAATGCTGAATGGGGGGGGGGCGGGCGGTCGCCCCCATCGCAAAATGCGTCATGTTCCCCGACGACACGGTCGAGTTCGAGACCAGCCACAGTTGGTTTCATAGCACAATTCTACACACGCGTTATGATAGACCATATATAGTACATATATAGATCATTAGTGAGAGAGGAAAATGGAAACGTCAAAAAATGGAGTTGTCGGTGTAAGGGGTAGGGTGAGTCACACTTTTACGAAATCATTGATCCGTCACTGGCTACCCTTCAGCGCTGTAATGATGTCACTGTTCCTCTTTCTCTCCCCGGTGTCTTCGCGTTTTTCTTTTACTCCCTCCTTTTCTCCTTTTTCTCTCTTTCTTCTTTTTCTTTTCCCTTCCTTCCTCCTTTTTTTTTCCCCCTCTTTTTTTCCTTTTTTCTTCTCTTTTTTTTCTCTCCTATTTTTCTTACCCGGGGGGTGCGCGCCCCCAATGCCCCCCCCTGGATACGTGCCTGCTTGCTGTTACTCATTCTCAATATCCTCGTTCAAGGTGTAAGATAATTAAAGTACGATTCAGTGTAGGACTTTCACGGTCGTCCGTGACGACTAGAAATTACGTCGGACTACCAAATCTTTCAAAATGTTGTGTGCTTGGTAGTCCTTCGGACGACCAAAAAAAATGAAGGCTTTGAAGAATTATTGAGCCTAATTATATTTCATTAAAAACGAAAGTCAATTTAATTAAATAGTTTCTGAATAACACCCAAACCAAACATGAATTAGTTAAAATCATGCGCGAAATATTAACTTTACAACATCGTTAGAAAAAATCTGTTCACTAATAAAGTCGCCTAACGTTAGTCTCTAATGATGTACCCAGAAAACAAATGATACTTGTGGCTAAATGTCAGTGCAATGCATTTTGTACGGTGTTGTAACAACAGTCGATCAGACACTGACAGTCTATAGGCCGAGTGAAAATGCATTGCTGGACAATGGGGGAAATCTAGCCTATACTGCTGAATTTGTGACGCAGTTATAAGATATCCATGGAATACTTTCAGTATTGCTGTTATCTTTGACCACATGGTTGCCTAACAGCACACTAAGTCAATTGGGGAAATCTAGCCTATACCGCTGAATTTGTGACGCAGTTATAAGGTATCCATGGAATACAGTAATGTTATTAGCGAAAAAAATACTGACAACTTTTTTAATTTAAATTGTCACGAAACGGCCACTGATGAAAATTTTAAAATGACAAGTTAGAGTAGCTATATTACGTGATAAAATAAAAAGAGATTAAATCTGTTTTACAATCTTTAAAAAGTTACAACAAAACTGTCGATATTATGAAACAAACTATTTTCGGCAAAGCCCCGTTTCTAGACTGCCTTACAATGAACAGCGTGCACTATACGTACATCAGTTTACAACTGCAGTGTTTACCCCTAACATTTTTGGCACGTTTCCAAAAAACTTTTCATGTAGTAAACTATTTTGGCTCCACTCTAGAATTAATAAGGTCAGTCAGTAAAGGATCGGTAAAGTTATGCGAAATATTATCTTAGACGTTCAAGAAAAGTAGGTAAATATCCCCGTAACATTAAGGTAGGTAAAACACACCTCAAGCCAACCGACTCCTCCGCATGAACAAAACAATCTATTCCCCATGATACACGAGGCACAGTCTATAACATACAGACATAGCACGATATCAAGGCCCAATGGCTAAAGTATGGCCATCTTTTTGAAAGTAAACCTTTTAATCCCATGTTTTAGGCCACTTGGCACGATTAACTAAATGCTAAATACTGTTCCCATGTCCTTGTGGAAAACGTCAACTTCGCAAAATACAATTAGTTGTGTTTTTGTTGTTACGTGAGATCCGTAACCGACGAAGTGGTTAGGCTATATACTATACACTTAACTATGGTAGGATATTAATTTTTCCTTTTTTTGTGTGGAAATTCTAGAAAATCCTTTCTTTTCCCCGCGCTTAACACCAGATGTGGTCTGATGGTTTGTTCATAAATGGGTGAACTAGAGCCTTGTTTACATGACATTAGTTGCATTTAGCACGATATGCCAGTTTCGCATGAATTTTTCGAAAGTATTTTGCTCGATCTTTCGTAAAGTTTGAAAGGTGTACCAACTTACTGTTCGTACACAATTGGTAATTTCTCTACTGATTTTCAGAGTTTTTTCTCTATACAGTCAATGTTGTAAAGGACGGGTTTTTCGAAGTTCAAAAATCAGTAAATGAAGTTGAAATTATCGTCATTTGTTCAATCCTAAAAAAATATCGTGTTGAAAATAAAAAATCATCGCGATAATAATAATTTTCGATATATCGCCCAACCCTACGTGATAGTCTCAGATACAATTCAAATGCATCTTCGTACCACCAGTGATTGTTGTCAAAATGTACGTAACGAATATGAGACAAGGCCTAACGGTATGATATTTGAGTGCAGACATATGATAGTCTTTACCACAAGCTTCGATATCTCTACACAGGGAAAAGTATACGTTGCAAGTAATTGTTGTTAAACAAGTTACTTCGTGTTCATTGAGCACTAAAAATGCAAGAATGTTTGCAGACAATCGGTAGGGACTATTAGCCAATCAAATCACGGGAATCTGGTAAAGCGTCATTGTCTATTTTTAGCATGAAAATCTCTGTAAAGAAGTTTTGGTAGCCCTGTACCTTGCGGTTGATTGTTATGATATTTTTATTTTCAAACAAATTCAATGATCTGTAGGAGTAGGAGAACTTTTGATTCTTGTCAGAAGAAGAAATAATGAAAGATGTTCATTCAAAAATATGTTTTGTTATGTTTTCCGTTGACCTAGTTGTGAGTGTGTACTTGGGGATTGCAAGCAATTTGAAGATTTTGCGTCCCTGGCCAAAACATTGCGTCCCGTACCCAGAATCCTATGTTCGTAACAATGCTGGAATACTTTCGTTATTGCTGTTACATTAGACCACATGGTAGCATAACTCAATGGGAATATCTTGCCTAACCATAGGTTTGCCACAAACAAACAAAATCACACTGCGTAGTATTTGGGTAATAAATAAGGAACCGGGTAGAAGCGCGTCGGGCGGGTATCCGGATACCCTGTGCAAACACTTTTTGAAAACAGTACACAATAACATGGTTATATGCTTAACTAATAAAGCTTTGGTTGACACAATCAGATTGAGCACCAAAATGTTTTGTTTTGTATTATTTGTGTTCATTTTCAATTTTGGTGGAAAATTTGGAAGGACTACCAAGTTTTTTGCAGGACTACCAAACATTTGAAAATCCTTGAAACTGGTAGTCCTTCGGACAACCTTCTCAAATTCCTGGAAATCCAACACTGCGATTACTACACCATATGGTCTTTTGTTAAGGTTTGGTATAATGTGTAGACACAAAATTGATTCATTTAACAGTCTATGAAAGAGTTGAATCTATTTAAATATTAACTGTGATGTCACATAAAGTACATACAGACATTCTCGTATATATACATACACTCTTGGGACAAAAGCTCCGTTTTCATAATTATTTTACTCCAGCCGTCATCAACCAGGCAATGCCGGTATGTGGTTGGCCGAATTGATATACTAACCTGGGGGACGTTGGTATTGCTGGCTCCCAGTTTTTCTTTTTCGATATGATAAAGGTCCATGATCCTTTTAAATGGATGCCCTTTCTGTATGCAGGTAAAAAAAAAAGAGGATGAAATGCATTTGCCATGAAGCTTAATTAGATTGTATATATTGTATATATGAGATTGTATATATTCAGCATGTTATCAACTAAATGTAGAAATGACTATAGATTTACACATGTATGCAAAATGAGTAGAATTGGTCAAACAAAACACCAAATTCTGCACATGATTACTATGTACATGGAGAGAGGGTAAGATGGGACAAGTCAATCTTGATTTGATCATTGTTATAAATACAAAAGATGATAATTAAATCAATATGAACATGACACAAACTTCCAACCCCAGACGACATTAGTGAGAAATATCAATGGATTAAAAGCTGGTTGCATGAGACAATCTCATATTAATGTAAGAAAAGAAAGATGCACATGAGATATTTTACCATTGTGTTAGGACCACATACTCTACATACATTAGTCTGAGGCCATTTTACCATTGTTTGAGGTCCAAATGCCGTACATAGGCTGAAGTAATTTGACATAGTCTGAGTCTGGGTGAAGTTATTCTATATAATTAGCTCAAATCATTGGCAATGTGAGGTCTTTTTCCATAGTCTGAAAGACAGCACTTACTTGATGTCCATCACGTCATTTCCTTCCACCAGTCCATTCAGAAGGACTTGAGCAGTCAACACCAGAACGTCCGATACATTTGCAATCTCCGGCAAATGCAAGCTGAGGCTTTCCCCTGTCACAGATATGATCTCTAATTCTGGTCTATGATCGAGAAGTTCTGTCAGTATTGCTACTTGCTGGTCTGCTAGAATTTTCTAAAAAAAAATAAAAGTGATTCCTTGATAAGTGATAAAAGTTTGAGTCACTCCAAGATTAATGTATGTCGTCCATTTACAGAGTTGTTAACAATTGACAATTCATAATCATGGATGTTAAATATGAATGTAAGAGACTGACTTCGGTCAGCTTGCAGCTTTGAAAAGCCAATAAGGCTTAAGTCTTCGCGAGTTCCTGCTTGCAGGAGGATCTAAAATACATACATACATCCATTCCAGAACATCTGGATTAACCATTTCATTTTTGATTCATTAAAACATGTTTGTTCTCATTTGTAAGTATCTTAAGGCATCTGTTCACCTTGAAAGAAATACCTACTACAGTTTACATTAGATGATTTACTTTTCAGTAAAGAAATCTCCAACCCTGCAGATAAAATTATTCGATATAATTTTTTTTTTACAACTAACTTCATGAGTTATTATGATTTGTAAACTCAACAAGATCACTGCATACAGGTACAACTTAAATTTTTCTTGGTAAAATTCAAAATTTGATTTTGACAATATCACCTTCCAACGATTCTACTGGAGAGTAATTTGCAGTGCTTTAATTTACTTCACATGGAAAAAACAAGAAGATTAAAACTATCAGAAGTTAGAAAAAGTGATAGAAGTATTTAACAGTACCGTATGAACCACAAAAACTACTTTGGCATTTCCTAGTCTTTCAAAGTGTCTGTCAATGATGTAACCAGCCACATGAGTTTTTCCAGTCCCAGTCGGAGCGACCAGTACAGTGTTGAGGCCTCTTATTGCTGGCTGAGCTCATTCTCTCTGATAACTGCAGAGGGCTCCATACAGGGGCGAATCACTATCACCATTGTCATATACAGATCTATGAAAGAGGCGAAAATATCCATCAGTTTTATATTTCCAGTATGATGTCAATTCTTTTAATTTTTCATCAGCAAAACAAAGATATTATTGAATTGGATTTTAAATAATTAATATATATTACAAATACCACACAACCAACATGTGCATGTTTACATAACACTTCAGATTCAAAAATTACCATGACAACAGACATATTGTATGAATATTTCTTTAGTAAATATGTGTCATCCTGCTTGTTTTCTGAAAATTATGGAAGTATTAGATGGAATATGACTAATTTTACAAGATTATGTCATATGAATGTGGATTTGAGATTTGTCACATAAAATGAGTTTTACTTTCACAGTTTCAATCACATGCAGTTATCTGGAAAATCAATCAAAACATGTAGTAACTCAAATCTGACCTAGAATTTGACAATTTTAGCTATACTTGCTAAAAAATGCCGGTTCTTAAGAAATCTACTGGCTAAAATCAAATGCTCACTGGTATATATCCTGAATTACAACACATTACAGTTATTTTCCAGGCTTTTAAGAGCAGCACAATTAAATTTGCTGATAATAAGCAGTAATATACTGGGCAGTATATTAGGTAAAGAAGTCATCATTCCAATTCTTTGACTGACGAAGGTTAACCCACTTTACCATGTCTTTAAAATAATACTGTCTACTGGCAGGTAATTGCTGGTGCCTTTTTTTATCTACTTGCAAACAGCGAGATCCAAAGGAATTTAACCATTATATAGCTGAATTTCTAGGTTTGTCAATGCAATGGATGCCAGTGATTTAGGGTTTTATTATCTAAAATTAACCCAGTCACATACATGAGTTTGAATAGTGCTCAATGAACCTCAACATAATTGTATTGTATTGTAATTGAATCTTATTTGTCCGAGTGTTAAATTGAAGTATATTTACAAGCAGGAAATAAAGGGTACAGGAAATTCACTTTCATGTAAGTCCACCATCGGTTTAGCAGGCCTGTTCAAGGAGGAGTGTAAACTTGCTTCTTCGTCTGTCTGGGAATGTTTGGCAAAGTTCCAGTTTGGACTATGACTATCTGCAATAAAATATGAATGTATTCAAACTAAACCAAAAATCAAAATGTAATGCACAAGTAAATATAGCCAGCTACTGGACAATATTGGCATTGATAATTATAAACAAAGAGGATTGGGTGTTACAGCAAGTTGCTGTAGGGCATCTTGGTGTCACCCCCAGAAAAAAGTAAACTTTTAGACATTAAACAGTTTTTCTGAGGCATATTCTGAGGTATATTTAAGCAGTTAATTAAAGCAAGGAATGGTGGACCTCCAAACCCCTCCCCTGAATTTCCCCTTCCTTCTCATTTACATATTTCATAAACAATTATTTGCTATCATTGGTCAACAAGACCAAAAATCCAGTTGTAAAAATGTATGCTGAATGAAATTACTATCATGTTCTGGTTGTTTCTGATATGCGGTCTAATGAGATAAGCTCAGGAGAGTTTCCACATTCTTCGAACTCTTCAACGCTATAAGACTTGAACTGCTCTTCAAATGAGTTTAGTCCCTGATCAGATGCCTCTTCTGCTTGTGTCTTGCGCTTAGTTGATGTCTCCTCTTCTGGAATTTGCTGGTATTTCATAGCTAAAATAGAAATAGAGTAAATTCCAAACTAGGAAAAATGAAGAATTGTAATTGTGAGCCAAGCAAACTACATTCATTGTGACCATGCACCACTGGTTGTTAAGCAAGGCTTGCCCCTCTACGTAACTATAGGTGTGTGTGCTGGATTCTCGGCAGCCAGCCTGATGACCAGGGATTCAAAGCGCTTTGAGATGGCAAAATCAAAACAAATCATCAAGTAAAATTACTCACAAGAAAACTTGAAAATGGTAAGTCGCAATAAGCTTGAATTGTTCAGAGATTAATAATACAGAATAGTGTCAGTATAACAAATAGGGGCCTCGGTCCATTGTCAAACCCTATCCAGGAGTTTTGGGGACTTATATATGAAAAGCTTGAATCTTTTTAAAAGTCAGGAGGTTAAAACAACCCTAGTGGTGCCAGTTTAACCGGCACCCTGACCCAATGGTAAATATGCTCTCGGAGTTGCCCAAAGGACCAGGGTATATGTTGAGGAGGTTAAAAGGTCCAGGGCACACAACAACCCTAGTGGTGCCAGTTTAACCGGCACCCTGACCCAATTGTAAATTATGCTCTCCGAGTTGCCCAAGGGACCAGGGTATATGTTGAGGAGGTTAAAAGGGCCAGGGCACACAACAACCCTAGTGGTGCCAATTTAACCAGCACCCTGACCCAATTGTAAATATGCTCTCGGAGTTGCCTGAGGGACCAGGGTATATGTTGAGGCCCCGGGAAACTAATCTCCAAAAAAGTTGGGCGTATCCGTCGCTGCATCAGTCCCTAATAGTTAACGGCATATGTCCAGGGGTATATTCGTCCAGGTGGGTAGTTGTCTGGGGATTTTTGTCCTTGGGGGTATCTGTCAGGGTGGTAGTTGTCCTGGTGGGTAGTTGTCCAGGATGGTATTCGCCCGGGGGGTATCTGTCCTAATGGTAATCGTCCGGGGGGAATTGTCTGGAGGGAAATCGTCTGGGGGTATTTGTGTGACCGCGGTCACGACTTTATTGTGGTACACCTATACCAAACATAAGATCTCTTCAAGTTATCCTTCTTTAGATATCATGTTTACAAGGTAGGCGTCATATTCACACACATGCCCACTCAATGCACATACACACAGCAGCATGAATGCATTGGTTACGATTACCGTCAAAACCATAAACCTGTCCAATTGTTCTGTACAAAGCTGGAACCAAATCTTTCACAAATTTTCTTAACTTTCTGAAATTTACATTCATTAGTCATTAGGGTGGTTATTTTATTCCACATACTAGCAGATTACATCCATTACTCTTCTCTAAGATAGTAGGCTATATTCATTTGTAGTGTATGTACTGGATTACAGCTAATTATGTTGCTCTGAAAACAGTCAGCAAAACAAAACCCAGCCTCTGGGGCCTAGCACGGTTGCAGAGGGCCCTTGGCTTCTATGAACCCTGTATTGCTTCTTTCATCGAAACGAATCCTCCTCCTGAAATAATTACTAAAATATATCTATTAATAATAATCCACTTTAAATACTAGGATCCTGTTTTAGATTTCATCTGAGATATATGTCACTGGAGTTCAGTCTGAAAAGTTGAATGTATGTCATGTGTGTTATTTTACATAATTAAAGGTCACTGGTATTGACCCCAACTTACACGCAATACAGGAGACCTTAAAGTGCAACATACTTTTTTTCCTGTGAAGGTCAAAGGTCATCTGAGGTCAAAAGAATTTAAAGTTTGTAAACAGGTCCGTAGGAGTGCAAGAACTTTGCTAATCACATAAATTCAGCCCTGTCAAACATTCAAATATACTGCCTGCAGTGGTATATTAAACATATGACTTGTGGCAAGGATCTACTAAATAAGTTTGTCTGCCATAAAATGTCGACCAGTGTATTGTAAAGAAGCTTTATTACTTACATGACCAGTTGGTGTGTGTGGGTCTGCAAGGATTTCAAACACGTTGACATTAATACCAATGGCATATTTTCTTTTAGTGATCTGTAGGTGGAGTCCCACTGAATGATAAAGGAGATTAGGATAAGAAATATATATCAAGTGTATTCATAGTTTATTTTAATTAATGTGAGATTATTTAAAGTTGCACAGCTACTTTAAGTGGGATTAACATCGCTTTTTGATTCCTTGCCTGAAGGTAAAATCTATGTGATGGTGATTGCGTGTGTGTGCGTGTGTGTGTATGTATGTGGCGCCCTTGGCTCGTAAACATGATAACTGAAGAATGGCAAGTTGGATTGAAGTCATACTGAGTACATAGATGCGCCATACTAAGTAAAAGAACCCTATTGATTTTGGTACTCATCTAACGAATAACAATGAGGTCAGGGGGTCAAACATAAAAATCTTCAAATGCTAATAACTCCGCAACCAAAAGTCAGAATTTATTTATACTTGGTATTAATATGTTGGTAGATAGCAGGTACATTTTGATATATGTTCAAGTTGATATCATGCATATTTAATAGGGAGCGGGCTTAAAGTTGATTTACACTAAAATAGCTTGTCAACACAGTAACTGGACAATGAGAAGTTAATTGGATTGAAGTCATACTTGAAACATTTATGCGCCATAGTAAGTAGAAGAACCCTATTGATTTTGGTACTCATCTAACGAATAACAATGAGGTCACTGAGTCAAACGTAAAAATCTTCAAATGCTAATAACTCCGCAACCAAAAGTCAGAATTTATCTAGATACTTTATATTAATATGTTGGTAGATAGCAGGTACATTGTGATGTATGTTCAAGTTGATATAAATGCATATTTATTAGGTGGTGGGGCTTAAGTTGATTTTCACTAAACTGATAGCTTGTTAACACGGTAACAGAACCACGACAAGTTGGATTGAAGTCATACTTGGTACATATATGCGCCATTGTGAGTAGAAGAGCCCCATTGATTTTGGTGCACATATCAAGAATATTAATGAGGTCACAGGGTCAAATGTAAACATTTTCAGAATTGAATCAAACTTTGTGTGAAGTTGTCAATAGATAGCGGGTACATGATAATGAATGTTTGATGTGATATTATGAACATTGATTAGTGGGCAGGGCTTGAGTTGATTTTTGCTAAAAATAGCTTAAAAACATGTTAAGTTAACATAGTTAGTAGATATAGGTCCACAGTCAGTGAAAGAACCTTGCTGATCAATTTATTCAATAATGACGAAAGCTTGGGATTAAAATCTAAATTGGCAAAATCACAATATGCCCATTGGCTTTCTGGTTATATGATCACACACTAACCGATATCAACCTTGGTGATCTTAATCTTTTTCAGTAGTGATACACCACATTCACCAGTAGAGCCCTTAATTGGTCCCCCTTGAACACACAGATAGACCTCTTAGTCAGATTACTCTTGCAGCAAGGTCAACAGCTCAACTTTTACCTTAATGAAAGTACTTTTCACCACCAAACATGCATTTTACATGTTAATTCGGCAGCTGCTAAATACAATTTGACATCATACATCTCAATAAAGAAGCTGCATACATACCTTTGGTAGGGAATATCTCAAACTTCTGTATGTGTACATTGAAATGCTTTCAAGTCCATTACAATATGCAATCATGCCTTTAAGCAGGAAAATTGGAACATGTTGCGGATACTCGACCTGAGCAGAATATCTTTAACATGGGTTGACCATGTAAATTTTATATCAATTGGGCATATATATATATATACTGGTTACAAGTCTCAATAAATCC
The DNA here is from genome assembly GCF_037975245.1 of Apostichopus japonicus. Taxonomy (NCBI): domain Eukaryota; kingdom Metazoa; phylum Echinodermata; class Holothuroidea; order Aspidochirotida; family Stichopodidae; genus Apostichopus; species Apostichopus japonicus. The sequence continues at coordinate 15,529,356 of NC_092574.1, forward strand.
ATGTTTTTAAACATGTTATTGTATACATCAAATTCATATGAAATCATGACGTGATAAAAAAAATACTTACCCATGTACATACCATCATGATAGCAACCGCTATGTTGACCAACGATCTCCTGCATCCTGCATTCAGATATGTTGACACTGCATTTGACTAAAACAGCTATACCACCTGCACTTTTCTGAAGAACTGCCAAGATGACTGAGCTTTAAATTTAGGTGTGGAAAATACAAGTTTTCTTGAAAATTGAAATGAATATAACAGGTTCATTATCAGAGCTTACATAACATAAATTATAGGCCTACAGTACTTTCATTATTCTTTTTTTCGTAATATGAGTATTGTACTTCCAAGTCCTGGTGTGTTTGAAATTCTCGCCAGGGATACTCAAGAGGTGATTCCCTTCAACCCATAATTGTTCAGGCCACCTGTTTGATAGTTAAAGATAGTTTAAGAATCATCCAAGTTAACAGCAAAGTTGAAACGTCTTTCAAAAGTAAAATTACTCTCCTGTCAACCGAGGGGGAATCTGCGATTTGGAATTGGAAACTCAGGGAATAAAGGTAGGCTTAGTGTGTTTGAGGAAAACTCGTCAAAAAGATCCCATAAACACATATCGAAACACTGCTGATTATTCATGTCAACAGAATATTTTGGATAGGCTGGAGCTAAATTGTCACTTACCCCACATGATCCCATCTCTCTCTTTAACACGTGCTATGATGGCTGTGTTTGGCTCCATTTCAATGAGATTGAAAGTACATACAACAGCATCTTTGTTGATCTCTGCTTCATCCTTGTTATCCACAAGTACCAAATCTTTGGTGATAACAAAATAAAAGAAAATATTGATATCAGCCTAGTATTTGTAACAAACTTGTTTATGCCATTTTTAGGTTTGAGCCATGCATATTAAGTAAATATTTATAGGTAGGCCTAGGGTGAATAACATTCATGTTGCCTGTGGAATTGTATGCCTGAACATGCACCCCTACCCTAAGTACGTATACTAGCTACTACTTTTGCTAGTTCACTAGTTTTGTAGGCAAACATCCCTACCGCAAGTATGTACTACTTGTTCAAAAGTTTGCAAGAAGTATATAGGCCTAACGTTGGGCATATTCCTACCTTCCTCAATATGTATTGTTACTTATATTAAACTATGGCCAAGCCTATAGTATAGAAAATAACTAGGCGTAGTACTACGGGCCTAGTCCTATATAGCAAGGTGTAGTATGTTGATAGTAATACAATTATTATATGTAGGCTGACCGAAGTCGCGTACGTACAACCGCCTCTCGGTATGATATCTTTTTTATGAGAAGTGATAAACATACTCAATATCAACTCCAAAATAAATGACTACCGGTTTCAACTAAATCTCTGAATTCCCTGAACACCACAACTTTCCTTGTTTCATTTGGAACGAATAATCGGCATTTAGCAACCTTATTTCCCGTCTCGTCTCATCGCGGCAATGTATCATACTGTCCTATAATAATTACCGGTACTACTTTGGACCAATTAGGAGTGCCGGTTTCAATGACGTTTTCTATTTGGACGGTTAGAAGATAAATATGGAAGGAGATTGGGCGACACAGTTACTTCAAATTCAGCTGACATTTTGTTTCTGAAATTTCGGCTTCCTCGAAATTTGGAGACTTTTTATCTCGAAACGTCGACTGTTCATCTTGAAATATTCAAGTAAATTTCATTTCAGCTATTTGTTGATATTTTACATTTTTGGCCAAGTTTTCTAATAAAGTATTGAACTTTAGGCTTTTTGAATTGTATGTCAAATTTCGGTTTTTATCAGTAAATATAGCTTTTTCATTCGGCCTTTATTGATATTGTGACGGGACAAAATTCCACCTAAAACCATAGGCGTACGAGGCGGGGGGGGGGGCAGGGGGGCAGACTGCCCCCAAATTTCGAGAGGACAAGAAATTCGGGCAAAAGTCCTGAAAAATTCGGGCAGCCTAATAGGAGAAACATATATATATATATATATATATAAATATGTAGTAGCTTGCCCGAATCTTTTTCATATTTTTGCCCGGAATTTCCGTGGAGAGCGCTCTGTGTTATTTGTTTTGTGACATTAATATTAATAGAGGCCTAATGATTTTCTTTATTTAGCATCATGATGCCCGAATATTTCCGTGTAACACCACCGTAAGCGCAGCTCATCTGGGCTACCACGCTTTTTGTACTATCGCCCAAATGTATTAACAGGGAACGCCGCTCACAATCGTGGTGACAAGAATGCATGGAGATTAGCAGTCTCTGAAGTGAAAAAAAACCCGCAGAAAACATTTTTTCTAACTAGTGAACTGTATACCTGGACATCCCAGACATGAGTGTATATAAGAAACATTTTCTATTTCATGGATGGTGGGGGGGGGGGGGGGATGCATACAAGCCTAAAAGTACAGGTTTATCATATTCTTTGATATTTTTTTATACTTTTTTTGTGAGACAAATTGCAGTCTCACCCGACACAGCGACATTTTCCAGCCTACCTGTCGTTGAACAATGTATGTTTTTCTGGAGGTAGCTGAGAACTGTGTTAAAATAATACTGTAACTAAAGTGGAGTTGAAAAATATACTGTCCTAGTTTTACTCGTCAAAGTGATGTTACCATTTTTTTTTTTTTTTGGGTAAGTGTAAATTTCTAAACGTGAGATTATAAAATAAAAAATGTTTAGATGCAACTTGCTAGGCCTCAGAATTGCCATTTCCGGCAATCTGAAAGACATATTTTGCCAAAAAATTCTTGTACGCTACGCGCCAACCGATGGTGGCGCTCCGCTGGGATAGTGTCACGGGAAATTTCGGGCGCAAAAGTTTCTGCCCCCAACCGAAATGGTCCCGTACGCCTATGCCTAAAACGTAGAAATGTTGACCAAATAAGGTGTTTAAATGATTCTTATTATTATTAAAATTGTTACTTGGAATGGTTACTACCTGAAGCAGAGAAAATTATCATTTGCCGCTAATAGAAATGATCCATATGTTTGATCTAGCACTGCCGTGGAGTGCATATATCCCAAAATGACGAAGTCATTCAACCACAAGAAATGATGCGCAGAACCTACAGGAGATTCTTGGTCTAGCCATGGAGCTATAATCTTTTCATAGCTCAATGGTCTAGCTTCCAACAGCTTAGTATGTGTGGTTGACTGACTTCGATGAAAGACAAGACAAGAAACATCCATATTCATGAGGTAAGGCACGCGACAGACGCGCTTGGCGGGAACTTCAACTTAGACTTTAGGAAGAGAAGCAGTCCAGTGATACCTTGTATACAGACTGATGCGGGTTGCTTTGCAGTTACGGTAAGTTGAGGAATCTAAATAGCGTATCTTAATTTAGTTACTTTTCCTTTGTTTTGGCTGAGGAATGCAATACATCTTAAAGAGATTGCTAATAATGTGCGTAACTGTAAAATAATTATAACACCATATGCATGTAAACAGAAGGCAATTGTGTCAGATATTTTAAGTGCAACGTTGTTGGCCTTCACTCAATGGTAATGCTAAGAGTAGGCCTAATCTGTATAAGCCTATAGCAAGTAAAGATCAACTTACATCTAGGAATTTGTAGTCACATATTCCTGGTCTACTGTTTGTAAAGATGCAAGGGGAGAACTATGTCAGTAGAGCATATACTTCCAGGGATGTGCCCAGGATTTCCTGAGTACCGGGTATACTGATCGCCGTCCTGGGGGAGGGATGTAAGGGTAGGGAGTGTCCCCACCCCCGATTTCTTGAAAGGTGCTCAGATGCCAAATGCTGGTACTTGTGTAGCTTTTTAAGCACATACACAAGACCTAGTTTTGCTAAAATTTCCTTTTTTTAATTCTTTTTAGTGAAATATATTACGTACGTGGTAAAAGTTACTAGTTAACTAATAACTTCAAATTTTTTCAAAGAGATTTTACAAGGGACCGATTGAGAGTCGTAAGCAATGTTTCTCGCAAGCGTAACTGATGCATTATTAGTCTGTATGATTTTGGCATAGGCTACGCTCAATTTATGTTGAATATTATGTTAGGTATGCCGGGATTTTCGATGAAAATAGTACTGGACGGGATTCACGATTTTTAAGACAGTGCCGGGCGGTAATGTTTAGTGCTGGGCGGGGCCGCCCAGTGCCGCCCAGCGTGGGCACACCCCTGTACTTCCATGGTGTTTGGTCAATCTCTGTCTTGGACTCTCTTCAATCATACTTTCTCCTTGGTTTTCTTTCGAAACAATACCAAGGTTAACTAGCTGTTGATCGTGTTAAAGAGGTTCAATATTTGATATTCAGCATTTTGTTCAAGACAAATTTACACAAAAGCCATCATTTATGCAAACATAACAGATGTAATCATTAAAGGACAATAGAAGAACAATGAATCACATCTGGCTCGATGATGTCATATGTAAACTTGGTTAGTTATTCAGCCTTGTCTGTAAAGAAGTCATTAAATCGATATTATATTTCCCAGATGCAATAAGATTTTTGCTTAGATGTGTGGAGAAGTCATGCATGGCATATCATGAACCAAGAATGATTTCAGGATTATTGTCTTCTTTAAAAAGCTCTAGGTAAAATGCTCTACTCCTAACTGATGTTCTTAGATACCATTCATATTTAAGACGAGAAACATGTTATCTTTTACCATACTTGTTCATGCGGTTAAGTAGGCTATACGTCTATATATGTTATGACAAGAAACCAAATTTTAACAATTACTGTCGATGAATGTAGTTGTAGTAACCTATGAACTAGTAAAGGTGCCGTCAAAATGTTAAAATCCTTTTCTGGATTATTGCTGCAAAATGCTGAACTGATAGCATGGAAGCGTAATCAAACCTTTTGTTGAATATGTTGAATTTTTGCTGCAAATTGTCAGTGGTAATGATGAATTTCTGATGTGAGCATAAGTTATCTTTTTGTTTCCAAATGTTGAAGTGGGTGACATTTGATAAATAGTAATGTCGGCGTTTTGCAGCACAAAGTTGATTTCCTCACTTATTACACTTCAGAAATTTCTCATTTTGCTGCAATATGTCAATATACTTACTTGAAGATGAAATTTTTGACGGTAAGTTCTATAACGTTTCTTATTTTATGGGACTTTCTTTCTTGGATACGTCTGCTGGTACCAGGAAACCTCCAAGGATTTCCCTAATTTAGCAACCCATTATTACGAATATTGCAATTTAAATTTAGGACATGCTCAAAATAAAATTAAAGAGAAACTTAATGTACAACTCTACTGGTTTGCTTCTAGAGTGATGACAATGCGGACGAGGACTAAGACGACAGATCGACCGAAGAACGAAAGGAACCATGTTATGAACTAAATAGAAGAAGAACCAAATATGGTGTAGTACTGGTATCAATTGAAAAAGAAAGTTTTGATTGCTCATTTCTAGTTTATATATTGCAGGTGTTACAGGTTTTGCATAATCCACCAGCCACATGGCACCAGCCAACAGCCACTTTCCTTTTTGCCACAAGCAAAAGAGTAATAAAATATGTGTGTTTGTATTGCAATGATGTTAATATATATATTTATGCAGATTTGTTAAAGAAATGCCTGATTGATCTTTCTAGTTTATATATTTATAGATGTTCAAGACGTCCCCAGCCAACAACTAACAAATACCAACCACGAACCACCTTCCACAAGTCACCAGCTACCTCCCCTCTCCAGCCTTTTGCCACAAGCAAAAGAGTAAAGTATGTATGTTGGTATTGCAATGATTTTACAATATATTTTTACGCCGATTTCAAGAGTGTTTTAAATAAAATAAAATTTGACATGCTTTGTTAAAGGAGTGCCTGATTATTCTTTCTTAGTTTATATTTTATAGATGTTCCAGACGTCTCTAGCCATCGACTAACAAATACGAACCACCTTCCAACAGCTACCTTCCCACAGCCTTTTGCCACGAGCAAAAGAATAAAGTATGTGGGTTGGTGTTGCAATGATATTACTTTATATTTTTATACCGATTTGAATAATGTTTGAAGTAAAATAAAATGCCTGATTGTTCTTTTCTAGTTTATATATTTATAGATGTTCAAGACGTCTCCAGCAACCAACTAACATATACCACCACTAAACACCTTCCACCAGCTTCCAGCTACCTCCCCCTCCAGCCTTTTGCCACACGCAAAAGAGTAAAGTATGTATGTTGGTATTGCAATGATTTTACAATATATTTTTATGCCGATTTCAAGAGTGTTTTAAATAAACAAGGAATGACATGCTTTGTTAAAGGAATGCCTGATTTTTCTTTCTTAATTTATATTTTATAGATGTTCCAGACGTCTCTAGCCATCGACTAACAAATACGAACCACCTTTCAAACAGCTACCTTCCCATAGCCTTTTGCCACGAGCAAAAGAGTAAAGTATTTGGGTTGGTATTGCAATGATATAACTATATATTTTTATACCGATTTGAATAATGTTTGAACTAAAATAAAATGCCTGATTATTCTTTTCTAGTTTATATATTTATAGATGTTCAAGACGTCTGCAGCAACCAACTAACATATACCACCACCAAACACCTTTCACCAGCTTCCAGCTACCTCCCCCTCCAGACTTGCCACACGCAAAAGAGTGAAGTATGTATGTTGGTATTGCAATGATTTTACAATATATTTTTATGCCGATTTCAAGAGTGTTTTAAATAAAATCAAATGTGACATGCTTTGTGAAAGGAATGCCTGATTTTTCTTTCTTAATTTATATTTTATAGATGTTCCAGACGTCTCTAGCCATCGACTAACAAATACCAACCACCTTCCAACAGCTACCTTCCCACAGCCTTTTGCCACGAGCAAAAGAGTAAAGTATATGGGTTGATATTGCAATGATAAAACTATATATTTTTAGCCACATTTTTTGCCATATTTTAAGCCACAAATATTCATAAGTAAGTTTAACTACTCGTAAGTAATGTAAGCCACAGATATTCGTAAGTAAGTTTTACTATTCGTAAGTATTTTAAGTAACAGATATTTATAAGTATATTTAATTACTTGTAAGTAATGTAAGCCAAATATTTTCACAATTTAATTAAACTATTTGTTACTATTGTAAGCCACAGATATTCATAATTAAGTTTCATTACTTAAAAGTATTGTAAGCCAAAGGTATTCATAAGTAAGTTGAACTATTTGTTAGTATTGTAAGCCACATATATTCATAAGTTAAACTATTCGTTACTATTGTAAGCCACATATATTTATAAGTAAGTTTACTTTATTACCCTTAAGCCACATATATTCATAAGTATATTCATTAGTAAGCCACGTATATTCATTAGTAAGTTGTCTATATTACCATTAAGCCACATATATTCATAAGAGAGTCACATATATCATCAGTATATACATAAATAAGCCACCTATATTCATAATTTAGTCTACCATTTTATCATTTAACCATTTAACCATTTTATCATTTTATCATGTTATCATGTTATCATGTTATCATTTTACCATTTTACCATTTTACCATTTTATCACTTTACCATTTTACCATTTTACCATTATACCATTTTACCATTCATTTTACCATTCATTTTACCATTCATTTTACCATTTTACATTTTACAATTTTAGCATTTATCATTTTATCATTTTATCATTTTATCATTTTATCATTTTATCATTTTATCTTTTTACCAATTTATCATTTTATCTTTTTATCATTTTACCTTTTTATCTTTTTATCATTTTATCATTTTATCATTTTATCATTTTATCATTTTATCATTTTATCATTTTATCATTTTATCATTTTATCATTTTATCATTTTATCATTTTATCATTTTATCATTTTATCATTTTATCATTTTATCATTTTATCATTTTATCATTTTATCATTTTATCATTTTATCATTTTATCATTTTATCATTTTATCATTTTATCATTTTATCATTTTATCATTTTATCATTTTATCATTTTATCATTTTATCATTTTATCATTTTATCATTTTATCATTTTATCATTTTATCATTTTATCATTTTATCATTTTATCATTTTATCATTTCACCAATTTATCATTTTATCATTTTATCTTTTTACCAATTTATCATTTTATCATTTTATCATTTTATCATTTTATCATTTTATCATTTTATCATTTTATCATTTTATCATTTTATCATTTTATCATTTTATCATTTTATCATTTTATCATTTTATCATTTTATCATTTTATCATTTTATCATTTTATCATTTTATCATTTTATCATTTTATCATTTTATCATTTTATCATTTTATCATTTTATCATTTTATCATTTTATCATTTTATCATTTTATCATTTTATCATTTTATCATTTTATCATTTTATCATTTTATCATTTTATCATTTTATCATTTTATCATTTTATCATTTTATCATTTTATCATTTTATCATTTTATCATTTTATCATTTTATCATTTTATCATTTTATCATTTTATCATTTTATCATTTTATCATTTTATCATTTTATCATTTTATCATTTTATCATTTTATCATTTTATCATTTTATCATTTTCATTCATTTTATCATTTTTCATTCATTTTACCATTTTACCATTCATTTTACCATTCATTTGACCATTTGACCATTCATTTTACCATTTTACCATTCATTTGACCATTTTACCATTCATTTTACCATTCATTTTACCCTTATACCCTTTTACCCTTCTACCATTTTATCATTTTATCATTTTACCATTTTATCATTTTATCATTCATTTTACCATTTTACCATTCATTTTACCATTTTACCATTCATTTTACCCTTTTACCCTTTTACCATTTTATCATTTTACCATATTACCATTTTATCATTTTATCATTTTATCCTTTTATCATTTTATCCTTTTATCATTTTATCCTTTTATCATTTTATCCTTTTATCATTTTATCCTTTTATCCTTTTATCCTTTTAACCTTTTATCCTTTTATCCTTTTATCATTTTATCATTTTATCATTTTATCATTTTACCCTTTTACCATTTTACCCTTGTACCATTTTACCATTTTATCATTTTATCATTTTATCATTTTATCATTTTATCATTTTATCATTTTATCATTTTATCATTTTATCCTTTTATCATTTTATCAATTTATCATTTTTAAAATTTTATCCTTTTTTCATTTTATCATTTTATCCTTTTATCCTTTTATCCTTTTATCCTTTTATCATTTTATCATTTTATCATTTTATCATTTTATCATTTTATCATTTTATCATTTTATCATTTTATCATTTTATCATTTTATCATTTTATCATTTTATCATTTTATCATTTTATCATTTTATCATTTTATCATTTTATCATTTTATCATTTTATCATTTTATCATTTTATCATTTTATCATTTTATCATTTTATCATTTTATCATTTTATCATTTTATCATTTTATCATTTTATCATTTTATCATTTTATCATTTTATCATTTTATCATTTTATCATTTTATCATTTTATCATTTTATCATTTTATCATTTTATCATTTTATCATTTTATCATTTTATCATTTTATCATTTTATCATTTTATCATTTTATCATTTTATCATTTTATCATTTTATCATTTTATCATTTTATCATTTTATCATTTTATCATTTTATCATTTTATCCTTTTATCATTTTATCATTTTATCATTTTACCATTTTATCATTTTATCATTCATTTTACCATTTTACCATTCATTTTATCATTTTACCATTCATTTTACCATTTTACCATTCATTTTACCATTTTACCATTCATTTTACCATTCATTTTAACATTCATTTTATCCTTTTACCATTGTACCATTTTATCATTTTACCATTTTATCATTTTATCATTCATTTTACCATTTTATCATTCATTTTACCATTTTATCATTCATTTTACCATTTTACCATTTTACCATTCATTTTACCATTTTACCATTCATTTTACCATTTTACCCTTTTACCATTTTATCATTCATTTTACCATTTTACCATTCATTATACCATTTTACCATTTTACCATTCATTTGACCATTTTATCATTCATTTTACCATTTTACCCTTTTACCCTTTTACCATTTTACCATTTTACCATTTTACCATTTTATCATTTTATCATTTTATCATTTTACAATTTTATCATTTTACCATTTTATCATTTTATCATTTTATCATATTACCATTTTACGATTTTACGATTTTATCATTTTATCATTTTATCATTTTATCCCTTTATCATTTTATCATTTAATCCTTTTTTCATTTTATCATTTTATCATTTTATCATTTTATCATTTTATCATTTCATCATTTTATCATTTTATCATTTTACCCTTTATTGTAAGCCTCGGATATTAACAATTTAGTTTAACTCTATAAATATTGTAAGCCACATATATACATAAGTTCGCTTAACTATTCGTTACTATTGTAAGCCACACTCATTCATAAGTAAGTTTAACTATTCATAGGTATTGTAAGTTTACTTTATTACCCTTAAGCCACATATATTCATAAGCAAGTCACAGATATTCATAAATAAGTCACATATATGTATAAGTATATTCATAAATAAGCCACGTATATTCATAATTAAGTCTACTATATAACTATATAATCATTTATCGTATGATCATTTCACCCTTTAACCATTTTACCATTTCACCATTATACCCTTGATTGTAAGCCTCAGATATTCATAATAAAGTTTAACTATAAATACTATTGTAAGCCACAGATATTCATAATTAAGTTTTACTATTCGTTACTATTGTAAGCCACAGATATTCATAAGTAAGTTTACCTATTCATAGGTATTTTAAGCCAAAGATATTCATAAGTAAGTTTAACTACTCGTAAGTCATGTAAGCCATAGAAATACATAAGTAAGTTGAACTATTTGTCAGTATTGTAAGCCACAGATATTCATAAGTAAGTTTAACTATACGTAATATTCATATGTAAGTTTAACTATACGAAAGTGTTCTAAGCCACAAATATTCATAAGTAATTTTAACTATTTGTTGGTATTGTAAGCCACAGATATGCTTACGTAAGTTTAACTATTCGTAAGTATTGTAAACCAGAGATATTCATAAGTAAATTTCACTATCCTTAGGTATTGTAAGCCACAGATATTCAAAAGGAAATTTAACTATCCTTAGTATTTTAAGCCTCATATATACATAAGTGAGATTAACCTTTCCTAAGTATTTTAAGCGACAGATATTCATAAGTAAGTTTAACTATTCCTAAGTATTGTAGGCCACAGATATTCTTACGTAGGTTTAACTATTCGTAAGTAATGTAAGCCACATATATTCATAAGTTTAACTACTCTTAGTTATTTTAAGCTACAGATATACATAAGCAAGTTTAACCATTCCGAAGTATTTTAAGAGACAGATATTCATATTAAGTAAGTTTAAATATTCCTTAGTATTGTAAGACACAGATATTCATAAGTAAACTTAACTATCCTTAGGTATTGTAAGCCACAAATATTCATAAGTAAGTTAAGCTATTTGTAAGTATTGTAAGCCACAGATATTCTTACTTAGGTTTAACTATGAGTAAGTAATGTAAGCCCCATATATTTGTAAGGGAATTTTACTTTACGTAAGTAAGGTAAACAGCAGATATTCATAAGTAACTTTAACTATTCGTTACTATTGTAAGCCACAGATATTTATAAGTAAGTTTAACTATTCTTTGGTATTTTAAGCCACAGATATACATAATTAAGTGTAACCATTCCTAAGTATTGTAAGTCTCAGATATTTATCCTACCATGCTACCATGATACCATGCTACCTTGCAACCATGCTACCATGCTACCATGTAAGCATGCTACATTGCTACCATTCTGACATGCTACTATGCTACCATGTATCCTTGCTACATTGCTACATTGTTACCATGCTACCATGCTAACATGCTACCGAGCTACCGTGCTATCATGTTACCATGCTACGGGACAATACAACAGGTCTCCATATTAAGTAGTTTAAACTATTCTTAAGTATTGTAAGCCACAGATATTCTTACGTACGTTTAACTATTCTTAGGTATTTCAAGCAACAAATATACGTAAGTAAGTTTGACCTTTCCGAAGTATTTCAAGCGACAGATATTAATATTAAGTAAGTTTAACCATTCCTAAGTATTGTAAGCCGCAGATATTCATAAGTAAGTTAAACTCTCCTTAGGTATTTTAAGTCTCATATATTCATATCATAGTTTAACTATTTTTAAGTATTGTAAGCCACAGTTATTGTTAGGTAAAATTAACAATTCGTAAGTAATGTAAGCAACATATATTCATAATTAACTTTAACTATTCGTTACTATTGTAAGCCGCATATATTTATAAGTAAGTTTAACTATTGGTTGGTACCTTATGTGACATATATACATAAGTATGTTTAACCATTTGCAAGTATTGTAAGCCACATATATGCATAAGTAAGTTGAACTATTCGTTGGTATTTTATGCCTCATATATACATTAGTAAGTTTAACTATTTGTGAGTATTGTAATTTACAGATATTCATAAGTAAGTTTAACTATTCTAAGGTATTTTAAGCCACAGATATTCATAATTAAGTTTTACTATTGTTAAGTATTTTAAGCCACCTATATACATAAGCATGTTAACCATTCCGAAGTATTTTTTAAGCGACGGATATTCATATTAAGTAAGTTTAAATATTCCTGAATATTGTAAGACACAGATATTCATAAGTAAATTTAACTATCCTTAGTATTTTAAGCCTCATATATACATAAGTTAGTTTAATCTTTCCTAAGTATTTTAAGCGACAGATATTCATAAGTAAGTTAAACTATTCCTAAGTATTGTAAGCCACAGATATTCTTACGTAGGTTTAACTATTCGTAAGTAATGTAAGCCACATATATTCATAAGTAAGTTTAACTACTCTTAGTTATTTTAAGCTACAGATATACATAAGCAAGTTTAACCATTCCGAAGTATTTTAAGAGACAGATATTCATATTAAGTAAGTTTAAATATTCCTTAGTATTGTAAGACACAGATATTCATAAGTAAATTTAACTATCCTTAGGTATTGTAAGCCACAAATATACATAAGTAAGTTTGACCTTTCCGAAGTAGTTCAAGCGACAGATATTAATATTAAGTAAGTTTAACAATTCCTAAGTATTGTAAGCCACAGATATTCATAAGTAAGTTAAACTATCTTTAGGTATTTTAAGTCTCATATATTCATATCATAAGTAAGTTTAACTAATTGTAAGTATTGTAAGCCACAGTTATTTTAGGTAAAATTAACAATTCGTAAGTAATGTAAGCAACATATATTTAAAATTAACTTTAGCTATTCGTTACTATTGTAAGCCACATATATTTATAAGTAAGTTCAACTATTCGTTGGTATTTTATGTGACATATATACATAAGTAAGTTTAACCATTTGCAAGTATTGTAAGCCACATATATGCATAAGTAAGTTTAACTATTCGTTGGTATTTTATGCCTCATATATACATTAGTAAGTTATAACTATTTGTGAGTATTGTAATTTACAGATATTTATTAGTACGTTTAACTATTCTAAGGTATTTTAAGCCACAGATATTCATAATTAAGTTTTACTATTGTAAAGTATTTTAAGACACCTATATACATAAGCATGTTAACCATTCCGAAGCATTTTTAAGCGACAGATATTCGTATTAAGTAAGTTTAAATATTCCTTGGTATTGTAAGACACAGATATTCATAAGTAAATTTAACTATCCTTAGTAGTTTAAGCCTCATATATACATAAGTGAGTTTAATCTTTCCTAAGTAGTTCAAGCGACAGATATTAATATTAAGTAAGTTTAACAATTCCTAAGTATTGTAAGCCACAGATATTCATAAGTAAGTTAAACTATCCTTAGGTATTTTAAGTCTCATATATTCATATCATAAGTAAGTTTAACTAATTGTTAGTATTGTAAGCCACAGTTATTGTTAGGTAAAATTAACAATTCGTAAGTAATGTAAGCAACATATATTTAAAATTAACTTTAACTATTCGTTACTATTGTAAGCCACATGTATTTATAAGTAAGTTCAACTATTCGTAGGTATTTTATGTGACATATATACATAAGTAAGTTTAACCATTTGCAAGTATTGTAAGCCACATATATGCATAAGTAAGTTTAACTATTCGTTGGTATTTTATGCCTCATATATACATTAGTAAGTTTAACTATTCTAAGGTATTTTAAGCCACAGATATTCATAAGTAAGTTTAACTATTTTAAGGTATTTTAAGCCACAGATATTCATAATTAACATTTACTATTGTAAAGTATTTTAAGCCACCTATATACATTAGCATGTTAACCATTCCGAAGTATTTTTAAGCGACAGATATTCGTATGAAGTAATTTTAAATATTCCTAAGTATTGTAAGACACAGATATTCATAAGTAAATTCAACTATCCTTAGGTATTTTAAGCCTCATATATACTTAAGTAACTTTAACAATTCCTAAGTATTTTAAGCAACAGGTATTCATATAAAATAAGTATAACTATTCGTTAGTATTGTAAGCCAGATATATTTTTACGTAAGTTACTATTCTTAGGTATTTTAAGCCACATATATACATAAGCAAGTTTTACCATTCCGAAGTATTTTTAGGCGACAGATATTCATATTAAGTAAGTTTAAATATTCCTAAATATTGTAAGACACAGATATTCATAAGTAAATTTAACTATCCTTAGGTATTTTAAGCCTCATATATTCATAAGTCAGTTTAACCTTTCCTAAGTATTTTAAGCGACAGATATTCATAAGTAAGTTAAGCTATTTTAAGGTATTTTAAGTCTCATATATTCATATCATAAGTAAGTTTAACTATTTTTAAGTATTGTTAGCCACAGTTATTGTTAGGTAAAATTAACAATTTGTAAGTAATGTAAGCAACATATATTCATAATTACCTTTAACTATTCGTTACTATTGCAAGCCACATATATTTATAAGTAAGTTTAAGTATTCGTTGGTATTTTATCATTTTTATCATGTTATCATGTATCATGTTTCCATGTTAGCATGTCAGCACGTATCACGTTTTCACGTTATCATGTTATCATGTTAATCATGTTAATCATGTTTTCATGTTTTCATGTTATCATGTTTTCATTTTAGCATGTTAGCATGTTAGCATGTTAGCATGTTAGCATGTAAGCATGTAAGCATGTTAGCATGTAAGCATGTTAACAGGTTAGCAGGTTAGCATCTTAGCATCTTAGCATGTTATCATGTTATCATGTTATCATGTTATCATGTTATCATGTTTTCATGTTAGCATGTTAGCATGTTAGCATGTTAGCATGTTAGCATGTTAGCATGTTAGCATGTTAGCATGTTAGCATGTTAGCATGTTAGCATGTTAGCATGTTAGCATGTTAGCATGTTAGCATGTAAGCATGTAAGCATGTAAGCATGTTAGCATGTAAGCATGTTAACAGGTTAGCAGGTTAGCATCTTAGCATCTTAGCATGTTATCATGTTTTCATGTTAGCATGTTAGCATCTTAGCATGTAAGCATGTAAGCAGGTTAGCAGGTTAGCAGGTTAGCAGGTTTGCAGGTTTGCATGTTTGCATGTTTGCATTCCACCCTTTAACCATTTTTTCCATTTCACCATTATACCCTTTATTATAAGCCTCAGATATTCATAATTTAGTTTAACTATATAAATATTGTAAGCCACAAATATTCATAAGTTAGTTTAACTATTCATAGGTATTTTAAGCCAAAGATATTCATAAGTAAGTTTAACTACTCGTAAGACATGTAAGCCACAGATATACATAAGTAAGTTGAACTATTTGTCAGTATTATAAGCCACCTATATTCATAATTTAGTTTAACTATTCGTTACTATTGTAGCCAAAGATATTCATAAGTAAGTTAAACTATTCGTAGGTATTTTAAGCCACAGATATTCATTATTAAGTTTAATTACTGAAAAGTATTGTAGGCCAAAGATATTCATAAGCAAGTTGAACTATTTGTTAGTATTGTAAGCCACATATATTCATAAGTTAGTTTAACTATTCGTTACTATTGTAAGCCACATATATTTATATGTAAGTTTACTTTATTACCCTTAAGCCACATATATTCATAAGCAGGTCACAGATATTCATAAATAAGCCACGTATATTCATAATTAAGTCTACTATATTACTATATAATCATTTATGATATGATAATTTTACCCTTTAACCATTTTACCATTTCACCATTATACCCTTTATTGTTAGCCTCAGATATTCATAATTAAGTTTAACTAAAAAATACTATTGTAAGCCACAGGTATTCATAATGAAGTTTTACTATTCGTTACTATTGTAAGCCACAGATATTCATAAGTAAGTTTACCTATTCATAGGTATTTTAAGCCACAGATATTCATCATTAAATTTAATTACTTATAAGTATTGTAAGACACAGATATTCATAAGTAAGTTTAACTATTCGTTACTATTGTAAGCCACAGATATTCATAAGTTAAACTATTCGTAGGTATTTTAAGCAACAGATATTCATAAGTAAGTGTAACTATTCCAAAGA
This sequence comes from Apostichopus japonicus, assembly GCF_037975245.1. Taxonomy (NCBI): domain Eukaryota; kingdom Metazoa; phylum Echinodermata; class Holothuroidea; order Aspidochirotida; family Stichopodidae; genus Apostichopus; species Apostichopus japonicus. Next base: position 15,546,021 of record NC_092574.1, read on the forward strand.
ATTGTAAGCCACAGATATTCATAAATAAGTTTAACTATACGTAAGTGTTCTTAGCCACATATATATTCTTACGTAAGTTTAAATATTCGTTACTATTGTAAGCCACATATATAAGTAAGTTTAACTATCCTTAGGTATTTTAAGCCTCATATATACATAAGTAAGTTTAACAATTCCAAAGTATTTTAAGCCACAGATATTCATAAGTAAGATAAACTATTCTTAGGTATTTTAAGTCTCATATATTCATATCATTAGTATTTTTAGGTATTGTAAGCCACAGTTATTTTTAGGTAAAATTAACAATTCGTAAGTAATTTAAGCAACATATATTCATAATTAACTTTAACTATTCGTTACTATTGCAAGCCACAGATATTCATAAGTAAGTGTAACTATTCGTAGGTATTTTAAGCAACAGATATTCATAAGTAAGTTTAACTATACGTAAGTGTTCTAAGCCACATATATATTCTTACGTAAGTTGAACTATTCGTAAATAATGTAAGCCACTTATATTCATAAGTAAGTTTAACTACTCTTAGTTATTTTAAGCTACAGATATACATAAGCAAGTTTAACCATTCCGAAGTATTTTAAACGACGGATATTCATATTAAGTAAGTTTAAATATTCCTTAGTATTGTAAGACACAGATATTCATAAGTAAGTTTAACTATTTGTAGGTATTGCAAGCCACATATATTCATAAGTAAGTTGAACTATTGAAAATAATGTAAGCCACATATATTCATAAGTAAGTTTAACTATTTGTAGGTATTGTAAGCCACATATATTCATAAGTAAGTTGAACTATTCGTAAATAATGTAAGCCACATATATTCATAAGTAAGTTTAACTACTCTTAGTTATTTTTAGCTACAGATATACATAAGCAAGTTTAACCATTCCGAAGTATTTTAAGCGACGGATATTCATATAAAGTAAGTTTAAATATTCCTTAGTATTGTAAGACACAGATATTCATAAGTAAGTTTAACTATTCCTAAGTATTGTAAGCCACAGATATTCATAAGTAAGTTTAACTATTGAAAATAATGTAAGCCACATATATTCATAAGAAACTACTCTTAGTTATTTCAAGCTACAGATATACATAAGCAAGTTTAACCATTCCGAAGTATTTTAAGCGACAGATATTCATATTAAGAAAGTTAAAATATTCCTAAGTATTGTAAGACATAGATATTCATAATTAAATTCAACTATCCTAAGGTATTTTAAGTCTGATATATACTAAAGTAAGTTTAACAATTCCTAAGTATATATATATATATATTTATATTCTTACGTAAGTTTAACTATCCTTAGGTATATTAAGCCACATATATACATAAGCAAGTTTAACCATTCCGAAGTATTTTTAAGCGACAGATATTCACATTAAGTAAGTTTAAATATTCCTAAATATTGTAAGACATAGATATTCATAAGTAAATTCAACTATCCTTAGGTATTTTAAGTCTGATATATACTTAAGTAAGTTTAACAATTCCTAAGTATATATATTTATATTCTTACGTAAGTTTTATTATCCTTAGGTATTTTAAGCCACATATATACATAAGCAAGTTTAACCATACCGAAGTATTTTTAAGCGACAGATATTCACATTAAGTAAGTTTAAATATTCCTAAATATTGTAAGCCACATATTCATTAGTAAGTTTTACTATACGTAAGTGTTCTAGGCTTCAAATATTCATAAGTATGTTTAACTATACGTAAGTGTTATAAGCCACAAATATTCATAAGTAAGTTTAACTATACGTAAGTGTTCTAGGCTTCAAATATTCATAAGTATGTTTAACTATACGTAAGTGTTATAAGCCACAAATATTCATAAGTAAGTTTAACTATACGTAAGTGTTCTAGGCCTCAAATATTCATAAGTATGTTTAACTATACGTAAGTGTTATAAGCCACAAATATTCATAAGTAAGTTTAACTATACGTAAGTGTTATAAGCCACAAATATTCATAAGTAAGTTTAACTATACGTAAGTGTTATAAGCCACAAATATTCATAAGTAAATTTAACTATACGTAAGTGTTATAAGCCACAAATATTCATAAGTAAGTTTAACTATTTGTAGGTATTGTAAGCCACATATATTCATAAGTAAGTTGAACTATTCGTAAATAATGTAAGCCACATATATTCATAAGTAAGTTTAACTACTCTTAGTTATTTTAAGCTACAGATATACATAAGCAAGTTTAACCATTCCGAAGTATTTTAAGCGACGGATATTCATATTAAGTAAGTTTAAATATTCCTTAGTATTGTAAGACACAGATATTCATAAGTAAATTTAACTATTTGTTAGTATTGTAAGCCACAGATATTCATAAGTAAGTTTAACTACTCGTAAGTAATGTAAGCCACAGATATTCGTAAGTAAGTTTTACTATTCGTAAGTATTTTAAGTAACAGATATTTATAAGTATATTAAATTACTTGTAAGTAATGTAAGCCAAATATTTTCACAATTTAATTAAACTATTTGTTACTATTGTAAGCCACAGATATTCATAATTAAGTTTCATTACTTAAAAGTATTGTAAGCCAAGGGTATTCATAAGTAAGTTGAACTATTTGTTAGTATTGTAAGCCACATATATTCATAAGTTAAACTATTCGTTACTATTGTAAGCCACATATATTTATAAGTAAGTTTACTTTAATACCCTTAAGCCACATATATTCATAAGTATATTCATTAGTAAGCCACGTATATTCATAAGTAAGTTGTCTATATTACCATTAAGCCACATATATTCATAAGAGAGTCACATATATCATCAGTATATACATAAATAAGCCACCTATATTCATAATTTAGTCTACAATTTTATCATTTAACCATTTAACCATTTAACCATTTTATCATGTTATCATGTTATCATGTTATCATTTTACCATTTTACCCTTTTACCCTTTTACCCTTTTACCCTTTTACCCTTTTACCCTTTTACCCTTTTACCCTTTTACCCTTTTACCCTTTTACCCTTTTACCCTTTTACCCTTTTACCCTTTTACCCTTTTACCCTTTTACCCTTCTACCATTTTACCATTTTACCATTTTACCATTTTACCATTTTATCATTTTATCATTTTATCATTTTATCATTTTATCATTTTATCATTTTATCATTTTATCATTTTATCATTTTATCATTTTATCATTTTATCATTTTATCATTTTATCATTTTATCATTTTATCATTTTATCATTTTATCATTTTATCATTTTATCATTTTATCATTTTATCATTTTATCATTTTATCATTTTATCATTTTATCATTTTATCATTTTATCATTTTATCATTTTATCATTTTATCATTTTATCATTCATTTTACCATTTTATCATTCATTTTACCATTTTACCATTCATTTTACCATTTTACCCTTTTATCATTTTACCATTTTACCCTTTTACCATTTTACCATTTTACCATTTTATCATTTTATCCTTTTATCATTTTATCCTTTTATCATTTTATCCTTTTATACTTTTATCCTTTTATCCTTTTATAATTTTATCATTTTATCATTTTATCATTTTATCATTTTATCATTTTATCATTTTATCATTTTATCATTCATTTTACCATTTTACCATTTTATCCTTTTATCATTTTATCCTTTTATACTTTTATCCTTTTATCCTTTTATAATTTTATAATTTTATCATTTTATCATTTTATCATTTTATCATTTTATCATTTTATCATTTTATCATTTTATCATTTTATCATTCATTTTATCATTTTACCATTTTATCATTTTATCATTTTATCATTTTATCATTTTATCATTTTATCATTTTATCATTTTATCATTTTATCATTTTATCATTTTATCATTTTATCATTTTATCATTTTATCATTTTATCATTTTATCATTTTATCATTTTATCATTTTATCATTTTATCATTTTATCATTTTATCATTTTATCATTTTATCATTTTATCATTTTATCATTTTATCATTTTATCATTTTATCATTTTACCATTTTATCATTTTATCATTTTATATTTCATTTTACCATTTTATCATTCATTTTACCATTCATTTTACCATTTTACCATTCAATTTACCATTTTACCATTCAATTTACCATTTTACCATTTTACCCTTTTACCCTTTTACCCTTCTACCCTTCTACCATTTTACCATTTTACCATTTTACCATTTTACCATTTTATCATTTTATCATTTTATCATTTTATCATTTTATCATTTTATCATTTTATCATTTTATCATTTTATCATTTTATCATTTTATCATTTTATCATTTTATCATTTTATCATTTTATCATTTTATCATTTTATCATTTTATCATTTTATCATTTTATCATTTTATAATTTTATCATTTTATCATTTTATCATTTTATCATTTTATCATTTTATCCTTTTACCATTTTATCATTTTATCATTTTATCATTTTATCATTTTACCCTTTATTGTAAGCCTCGGATATTAACAATTTAGTTTAACTCTATAAATATTGTAAGCCACATATATACATAAGTTCGTTTGACTATTCGTTACTATTGTAAGCCACACTCATAAGTTTAACTTTTCATAGGTATTTGAAGCCACAGATATTCATAAGTAAGTTGAACTATTTGTTAGTATTGTAAGCCACATATATTTTTAAGTAAGTTTACCTATTCATAGGTATTTTAAGCCACAGATATTCATCATTAAATTTAATTACTTATAAGTATTGTAAGACACAGATATTCATAAGTAAGTTTAACTATTCGTTACTATTGTAAGCCACAGATATTCATAAGTAAGTTAAACTATTCGTAGGTATTTTAAGCCTCATATATACATAAGTAAGTTTAACAATTCCTTAGTATTTTAAGCCACAGATATTCATAAGTAAGATAAACTATTCTTAGGTATTTTAAGTCTCATATATTCATATCATTAGTATATTTAAGTATTGTAAGCCACAGTTAATGTTAGGTAAAATTAACAATTCGTAAGTAATTTAAGCAACATATATTCATAATTAACTTTAACTATTCGTTACTATTGCAAGCCACATATATTTATAAGTAAGTTGAACTATTCTTGGTATTTTATGTCACATATATAAATAATTAAGTTTAACCATTTGCAAGTATTGTAAGCCACTGATATGCATAAGTAAGTTGAACTATTCGTTGGTATTTTATGCCCCATATATACATTAGTAAGTTTAACTATTTGTGAAAATTGTAATCTACAGATATTCTTACGTAAGTTTAACTATTTGTTGGTATTTTATGCCTCATATCTACATTAGTAAGTTTAACTATTCGTAACTATTGTAAGCCACAGATATTCGTAAGTAAGTTAAACTATACGTAAGTGTTCTAAGCCACAGATGTTCATACGTAAGTTTAACTATTTGTAAGTATTTTAAGCCACAGATATTCTTACGTAAAATTAACTATTCGTAAGTAATGTAAGCAACATATATTTATAATTATCTTTATCTATTCGTTACTATTGTAAGCAATAGTATTTTTAAGCGACAGATATTCACATTAAGTAAGTTTAAATATTCCTAAATATTGTAAGACATAGATATTCATAAGTAAATTCAACTATCCTTAGGTATTTTAAGTCTGATATATACTTAAGTAAGTTCCTAAGTATATATATTTATACAGTACAATTCCTACAGTACAGTTCCTACAGTACAATTCCTAAGTATATATATTTATATTCTTACGTAAGTTTTATTATCCTTAGGTATTTTAAGCCACATATATACATAAGCAAGTTTAACCATACCGAAGTATTTTTAAGCGACAGATATTCACATTAAGTAAGTTTAAATATTCCTAAATATTGTAAGCCACATATTCATAAGTAAGTTTTACTATACGTAAGTGTTCTAGGCTTCAAATATAAGTAAGTTGAACTATTCGTAAATAATGTAAGCCACATATATTCATAAGTAAGTTTAACTACTCTTAGTTATTTTAAGCTACAGATATACATAAGCAAGTTTAACTATTTGTTAGTATTGTAAGCCACATATATTCATAAGTTAAACTATTCGTTACTATTGTAAGCCACATATATTTATAAGTAAGTTTACTTTATTACCCTTAAGCCACATATATTCATAAGTATATTCATTAGTAAGCCACGTATATTCATAAGTAAGTTGTCTATATTACCATTAAGCCACATATATTCATAAGAGAGTCACATATATCATCAGTATATACATAAATAAGCCACCTATATTCATAATTTAGTCTACCATTTTATCATTTAACCATTTAACCATTTTATCATGTTATCTTGTTATCATTTTACCCTTTTACCCTTTTACCATTTTACCCTTTTACCCTTTTAGCCTTTTACCCTTTTAGCCTTTTACCCTTTTACCATTCTACCATTTTACCATTTTATCATTTTATCATTTTATCATTTTATCATTTTACCATTTTATCATTTTATCATTTGATCATTCAATTTACCATTTTACCATTCATTTTACCATTTTACCATTCATTTTACCCTTTTACCATTTTACCATTTTACCCTTTTACCATTTTACCATTTTACCATTTTACCATTTTACCATTTTATCATTTTATCATTTTATCCTTTTATCATTTTATCATTTTATCCTTTTATCATTTTATCCTTTTATACTTTTATCCTTTTATCCTTTTATCCTTTTATAATTTTATCATTTGATCATTTGATCATTTTATCATTCATTTTACCATTTTATCATTCATTTTACCATTTTACCATTTTACCCTTTTACCATTTTACCATTTCATCATTTTATCATTTTATCATTTTATCCTTTTATCATTTTATCATTTTATCCTTTTATCATTTTATCCTTTTATCATTTTATCCTTTTATCCTTTTATCATTTTATCCTTTTATACTTTTATCCTTTTATCCTTTTATCCTTTTATAATTTTACCATTTTACCATTTTACCATTTTACCATTTTATCATTTTATCATTTTATCATTTTATCATTTTATCATTTTATCATTTTATCATTTTATCCTTTTATCATTTTATCATTTTATCCTTTTATCATTTTATCCTTTTATCATTTTATCCTTTTATACTTTTATCATTTTATCCTTTTATAATTTTATCATTTGATCATTTTATCATTCATTTTACCATTTTACCATTCATTTTACCATTTTACCCTTTTACCATTTTACCATTTTACCCTTTTACCATTTTACCATTTTACCATTTTACCATTTTACCATTTTACCATTTTATCATTTTATCATTTTATCACTTTATCATTTTATCATTTTATCCTTTTATCATTTTATCATTTTATCCTTTTATCCTTTTATCCTTTTATCATTTTATCCTTTTATACTTTTATCCTTTTATCCTTTTATAATTTTATCATTTTATCATTTGATCATTTTACAATTCATTTTACCATTTTATCATTCATTTTACCATTTTACCATTTTACCCTTTTACCCTTTTACCCTTTTACCATTTTACCATTTTACCATTTTACCATTTTACCATTTCATCATTTTATCATTTTATCTCTTTACCATTTTACCATTTTACCATTTTATCATTTTATCATTTTATCATTTTATCATTTTATCATTTTATCATTTTATCATTTTATCATTTTATCATTTTACCATTTTATCATTTTGACATTCATTTTACCATTTTATCATTCACTTTACCATTCATTTTACCATTTTACCATTCATTTTACAATTTTACCATTTTACCCTTTTACCCTTTTACCCTTCTACCCTTCTACCATTTTACCATTTTATCATTTTATCATTTTATCAGTTTATCACTTTATCATTTTATCATTTTATCATTTTATCATTTTATCATTTTATCATATAATCATTTTACCATTTTATCATTTTATCATTTTATCATTTTATCATTTTATCATTTTATCATTTTACCCTTTATTGTAAGCCTCGTATATTAACAATTTAGTTTAACTCTATAAATATTGTAAGCCACATATATACATAAGTTCGTTTGACTATTCGTTACTATTGTAAGCCACACTCATAAGTTTAACTTTTCATAGGTATTTGAAGCCACAGATATTCATAAGTAAGTTGAACTATTTGTTAGTATTGTAAGCCACATATATTTTTAAGTAAGTTTACTTTATTACCCTTAAGCCACATATATTCATAAGCAAGTCACAGATATTCATAAATAAGTCACATATATGTATAAGTATATTCATAAATAAGCCACGTATATTCATAATTAAGTCTACTATATAACTATATAATCATTTATCGTATGATCATTTCACCCTTTAACCATTTTACCATTTCACCAATATACCCTTGATTGTAAGCCTCAGATATTCATAATAAAGTTTAACTATAAAATACTATTGTAAGCCACAGATATTCATAATTAAGTTTTACTATTCGTTACTATTGTAAGCCACAGATATTTATATGTAGATTTACTTTATTACCCTTAAGCCACATATATTCATAAGCAGGTCACAGATATTCATAAATAAGCCACGTATATTCATAATTTTAAGTAAGTTTACCTATTCATAGGTATTTTAAGCCAAAGATATTCATAAGTAAGTTTAACTACTCGTAAGTCATGTAAGCCATAGAAATACATAAGTAAGTTGAACTATTTGTCAGTATTGTAAGCCACATATATTCATAAGTAAGTTTAACTATACGTAATATTCATATGTAAGTTTAACTATACGAAAGTGTTCTAAGCCACAAATATTCATAAGTAATTTTAACTATTTGTTGGTATTGTAAGCCACAGATATGCTTACGTAAGTTTAACTATTCGTAAGTATTGTAAACCAGAGATATTCATAAGTAAATTTAACTATCCTTAGGTATTGTAAGCCACAGATATTCAAAAGGAAATTTAACTATCCTTAGTATTTTAAGCCTCACATATACATAAGTGAGATTAACCTTTCCTAAGTATTTTAAGCGACAGATATTCATAAGTAAGTTTAACTATTCCTAAGTATTGTAGGCCACAGATATTCTTACGTAGGTTTAACTATTCGTAAATAATGTAAGCCACATATATTCATAAGTAAGTTTAACTACTCTTAGTTATTTTAAGCTACAGATATACATAAGCAAGTTTAACCATTCCGAAGCATTTTAAGAGACAGATATTCATATTAAGTAAGTTTAAATATTCCTTAGTATTGTAAGACACAGATATTCATAAGTAAACTTAACTATCCTTGGGTATTGTAAGCCACAAATATTCATAAGTAAGTTTAGCTATTTGTAAGTATTGTAAGCCACAGATATTCTTACTTAGGTTTAACTATGAGTAAGTAATGTAAGCCCCATATATTTGTAAGGGAATTTTACTTTACGTAAGTAAGGTAAACAGCAGATATTCATAAGTAACTTTAACTATTCGTTACTATTGTAAGCCACAGATATTCATTAGTAAGTTTAACTATTCTTTGGTATTTTAAGCCACAGATATACATAATTAAGTGTAACCATTCCTAAGTATTGTAAATCTCAGATATTTATCCTACCATGCTACCATGATACCATGCTACCTTGCAACCATGCTACCATGCTACCATGTAAGCATGCTACATTGCTACATTGCTACCATTCTGACATGCTACTATGCTACCATGTATCCTTGCTACATTGCTACATTGTTACCATGCTACCATGCTAACATGCTACCGAGCTATCGTGCTATCATGTTACCATGCTACGGGACAATACAACAGGTCTCCATATTAAGTAGTTTAAACTATTCTTAAGTATTGTAAGCCACAGATATTCTTACGTACGTTTAACTATTCTTAGGTATTTCAAGCAACAAATATACATAAGTAAGTTTGACCTTTCCGAAGTATTTCAAGCGACAGATATTAATATTAAGTAAGTTTAACCATTCCTAAGTATTGTAAGCCGCAGATATTCATAAGTAAGTTAAACTATCCTTAGGTATTTTAAGTCTCATATATTCATATCATAGTTTAACTATTTTTAAGTATTGTAAGCCACAGTTATTGTTAGGTAAAATTAACAATTCGTAAGTAATGTAAGCAACATATATTTAAAATTAACTTTAGCTATTCATTACTATTGTAGGCCACATATATTTATAAGTAAGTTCAACTATTCGTTGGTATTTTATGTGACATATATACATAAGTAAGTTTAACCATTTGCAAGTATTGTAAGCCACATATAGCATAAGTAAGTTTAACTATTCGTTGGTATTTTATGCCTCATATATACATTAGTAAGTTTAACTATTTGTGAGTATTGTAATCTACAGATATTTATTAGTAAGTTTAACTATTCTAAGGTATTTTAAGCCACAGATATTCATAATTAAGTTTTACTATTGTAAAGTATTTTAAGACACCTATATACATAAGCATGTTAACCATTCCGAAGCATTTTTAAGCGACAGATATTCATATTAAGTAAGTTTAAATATTCATTAGTATTGTAAGACACAGATATTCATAAGTAAATTTAACTATCCTTAGTATTTTAAGCCTCATATATACATAAGTGAGTTTAATCTTTCCTAAGTATTTTAAGCGACAGATATTCATAAGTAAGTTTAACTATTCCTAAGTATTGTAAGCCACAGATATTCTTACGTAGGTTTAACTATTCGTAAGTAATGTAAGCCACATATATTCATAAGTAAGTTTAACTACTCTTAGTTATTTTAAGCTACAGATATACATAAGCAAGTTTAACCATTCCGAAGTATTTTAAGAGACAGATATTCATATTAAGTAAGTTTAAATATTCCTTAGTATTGTAAGACACAGATATTCATAAGTAAATTTAACTATCCTTAGGTATTGTAAGCCACAAATATAAATAAGTAAGTTTGACCTTTCCGAAGTAGTTCAAGCGACAGATATTAATATTAAGTAAGTTTAACAATTCCTAAGTATTGTAAGCCACAGATATTCATAAGTAAGTTAAACTATCCTTAGGTATTTTAAGTCTCATATATTCATATTATAAGTAAGTTTAACTAATTGTTAGTATTGTAAGCCACAGTTATTGTTAGGTAAAATTAACAATTCGTAAGTAATGTAAGCAACATATATTTAAAATTAACTTGAACTATTCGTTACTATTGTAAGCCACATGTATTTATAAGTAAGTTCAACTATTCGTTGGTATTTTATGTGACATATATACATAAGTTAGTTTAACCATTTGCAAGTATTGTAAGCCACATATATGCATAAGTAAGTTTAACTATTCGTTGGTATTTTATGCCTCATATATACATTAGTAAGTTTAACTATTTGTGAGTATTGTAATCTACAGATATTTATTAGTAAGTTTAACTATTCTAAGGTATTTTAAGCCACAGATATTCATAATTAAGTTTTACTATTGTAAAGTATTTTAAGACACCTATATACATAAGCATGTTAACCATTCCGAAGCATTCTTAAGCGACAGATATTCATATTAAGTAAGTTTAAATATTCCTTAGTATTGTAAGACACAGATATTCATAAGTAAATTTAACTATCCTTAGGTATTGTAAGCCACAAATATACATAAGTAAGTTTGACCTTTCCGAAGTAGTTCAAGCGAAAGATATTAATATTAAGTAAGTTTAACAATTCCTTAGTATTGTAAGCCACAGATATTCATAAGTAAGTTAAACTATCCTTAGGTATTTTTTAAGTCTCATATATTCATATCATAAGTAAGTTTAACTAATTGTTAGTATTGTAAGCCACAGTTATTGTTAGGTAAAATTAACAATTCGTAAGTAATGTAAGCAACATATATTTAAAATTAACTTTAACTATTCGTTACTATTGTAAGCCACATGTATTTATAAGTAAGTTCAACTATTCGTTGGTATTTTATGTGACATATATACATAAGTAAGTTTAACCATTTGCAAGTATTGTAAGCCACATATATGCATAAGTAAGTTTAACTATTCGTTGGTATTTTATGCCTCATATATACATTAGTAAGTTTAACTATTCTAAGGTATTTTAAGCCACAGATATTCATAAGTAAGTTTAACTATTCTAAGGTATTTTAAGCCACAGATATTCATAATTAAGTTTTACTATTGTAAAGTATTTTAAGCCACCTATATACATTAGCATGTTAACCATTCCGAAGTATTTTTAAGCGACAGATATTCGTCTTAAGTAAGTTTAAATATTCCTAAGTATTGTAAGACACAGATATTCATAAGTAAATTCAACTATCCTTAGGTATTTTAAGCCTCATATATACTTAAGTAACTTTAACAATTCCTAAGTATTTTAAGCGACAGATATTCATAAGTAAGTTAAGCTATTTTAAGGTATTTTAAGTCTCATATATTCATATCATAAGTAAGTTTAACTATTTTTAAGTATTGTTAGCCACAGTTATTGTTAGGTAAAATTAACAATTCGTAAGTAATGTAAGCAACATATATTCATAATTAACTTAACCTATTCGTTACTATTGCAAGCCACATATATTTATAAGTAAGTTTAAGTATTCGTTGGTACTTTATCATTTTTATCATGTTATCATGTTTCCATGTTAGCATGTTAGCATGTCAGCACGTATCACGTTATCATGTTATCATGTTATCATGTTAATCATGTTAATCATGTTTTCATGTTTTCATGTTTTCATGTTTTCATTTTAGCATGTTAGCATGTTAGCATGTAAGCATGTAAGCATGTAAGCATGTTAGCATGTAAGCATGTTAACAGGTTAGCAGGTTAGCATCTTAGCATCTTAGCATGTTATTATGTTATTATGTTATCATGTTATCATGTTATCATGTTATCATGTTAGCATGTTAGCATGTTAGCATGTTAGCATGTTAGCATGTTAGCATGTTAGCATGTAAGCATGTAAGCATGTAAGCATGTAAGCATGTTAACAGGTTAGCAGGTTAGCATCTTAGCATCTTAGCATCTTAGCATGTTATCATGTTATCATGTTATCATGTTATCATGTTAGCATGTTAGCATGTTAGCATGTTAGCATGTAAGCATGTTAGCATGTAAGCATGTAAGCAGGTTAGCAGGTTAGCAGGTTAGCAGGTTAGCAGGTTAGCAGGTTTGCATGTTTGCATGTTTGCATTCCACCCTTTAACCATTTTTTCCATTTCACCATTATACCCTTTATTATAAGCCTCAGATATTCATAAGCTAGTTTAACTATTCATAGGTATTTTAAGCCACAGATATTCATTATTAAGTTTAATTACTGATAAGTATTGTAGGCCAAAGATATTCATAAGTAAGTTGAACTATTTGTTAGTATTGTAAGCCACATATATTCATAAGTTAGTTTAACTATTCGTTACTATTGTAAGCCACACATATTTATATGTAAGTTTACTTTATTACCCTTAAGCCACATATATTCATAAGCAGGTCACAGATATTCATAAATAAGCCACGTATATTCATAATTAAGTCTACTATATTACTATATAATCATTTATCATATGATCATTTTACCCTTTAACCATTTTACCATTTCACCATTATACCCTTTATTGTTAGCCTAGGATATTCATAATTGGGTTTAACTAAAAAATACTAGTGTAAGCCACAGGTATTCATAATGAAGTTTTACTATTCGTTACAATTGTAAGCCACAGATATTCATAAGTAAGTTTACCTATTCATAGGTATTTTAAGCCACAGATATTCATCATTAAATTTAATTACTTGAAGTACTTAAATTTAATTTAATTTAATTTAATTACTTTAAATATTGTAAGACACAGATACTCATAAGTAAGTTTAACTATTCGTTACTATTGTAAGCCACAGATATTCATAAGTAAGTTAAACTGTTCGTATGTATTTTAAGCAACAGATATTCATAAGTAAGTGTAACTATTCCAAAATATTGTAAGCCACAGATATTCATAAATAAGTTTAACTATACGTAAGTGTTCTTAGCCACATATATATTCTTACGTAAGTTTAAATATTCGTTACTATTGTAAGCCACAGATATTCATAAGTAAGTTTAACTATCCTTAGGTATTTTAAGCCTCATATATACATAAGTAAGTTTAACAATTCCTTAGTATTTTAAGCCACAGATATTCATAAGTAAGATAAACTATTCTTAGGTATTTTAAGTCTCATATATTCATATCATTAGTATTTTTAAGTATTGTAAGCCACAGTTATTTTTAGGTAAAATTAACAATTCGTATGTATTTTAAGCAACATATATTCATAATTAACTTTAACTATTCGTTTCTATTGCAAGCCACTTATATTTATAATTAAGTTTAACTATTCCTGGTATTTTATGTCACATATATAAATAATTAAGTTTAACCATTTGCAAGTATTGTAAGCCACATATATGCATAAGTAAGTTTACCTATTCATAGGTATTTTAAGCCACAGATATTCATCATTAAATTTAATTACTTATAAGTATTGTAAGACACAGATATTCATAAGTAAGTTTAACTATTCGTTACTATTGTAAGCCACAGATATTCATAAGTAAGTTAAACTATTCGTAGGTATTTTAAGCAACAGATATTCATAAGTAAGTGTAACTATTCCAAAGTATTGTAAGCCACAGATATTCATAAATAAGTTTAACTATACGTAAGTGTTCTAAGCCACATATATATTCTTACGTAAGTTTAAATATTCGTTACTATTGTAAGCCACAGATATTCATAAGTAAGTTTAACTATTCGTTACTATTGTAAGCCACAGATATTCATAAGTAAGTTTAACTATCCTTAGGTATTTTAAGCCTCATATATACATAAGTAAGTTTAACAATTCCTTAGTATTTTAAGCCACAGATATTCATAAGTAAGATAAACTATTCTTAGGTATTTTAAGTCTCATATATTCATATCATTAGTATTTTTAAGTATTGTAAGCCACAGTTATTTTTAGGTAAAATTAACAATTCGTAAGTAATTTAAGCAACATATATTCATGATTAACTTTAACTATTCGTTACTATTGCAAGCCACATATATTTATAAGTAAGTTTAACTATTCTTGGTATTTTATGTCACATATATAAATAATTAAATTTAACCATTTGCAAGTATTGTAAGCCACATATATGCATAAGTAAGTTTACCTATTCATAGGTATTTTAAGCCACAGATATTCATCATTAAATTTAATTACTTATAAGTATTGTAAGACACAGATATTCATAAGTAAGTTAACTATTCGTTACTATTGTAAGCCACAGATATTCATAAGTAAGTTAAACTATTCGTAGGTATTTTAAGCCTCATATATACATAAGTAAGTTTAACAATTCCTTAGTATTTTAAGCCACAGATATTCATAAGTAAGATAAACTATTCTTAGGTATTTTAAGTCTCATATATTCATATCATTAGTATTTTTAAGTATTGTAAGCCACAGTTATTTTTAGGTAAAATTAACAATTCGTAAGTAATTTAAGCAACATATATTCATAATTAACTTTAACTATTCGTTACTATTGCAAGCCACATATATTTATAAGTAAGTTTAACTATTCTTGGTATTTTATGTCACATATATAAATAATTAAATTTAACCATTTGCAAGTATTGTAAGCCACATATATGCATAAGTAAGTTTACCTATTCATAGGTATTTTAAGCCACAGATATTCATTATTAAATTTAATTACTTATAAGTATTGTAAGACACAGATATTCATAAGTAAGTTTAACTATTCGTTACTATTGTAAGCCACAGATATTCATAAGTAAGTTAAACTATTCGTAGGTATTTTAAGCCTCATATATACATAAGTAAGTTTAACAATTCCTTAGTATTTTAAGCCACAGATATTCATAAGTAAGATAAACTATTCTTAGGTATTTTAAGTCTCATATATTCATATCATTAGTATTTTTAAGTATTGTAAGCCACAGTTATTTTTAGGTAAAATTAACAATTCGTAAGTAATTTAAGCAACATATATTCATAATTAACTTTAACTATTCGTTACTATTGCAAGCCACATATATTTATAATTAAGTTGAACTATTCTTGGTATTTTATGTCACATATATAAATAATTAAATTTAACCATTTGCAAGTATTGTAAGCCACATATATGCATAAGTAAGTTTACCTATTCATAGGTATTTTAAGCCACAGATATTCATCATTAAATTTAATTACTTATAAGTATTGTAAGACACAGATATTCATAAGTAAGTTTAACTATTCGTTACTATTGTAAGCCACAGATATTCATAAGTAAGTTAAACTATTCGTAGGTATTTTAAGCCTCATATATACATAGGTAAGTTTAACAATTCCTTAGTATTTTAAGCCACAGATATTCATAAGTAAGATAAACTATTCTTAGGTATTTTAAGTCTCATATATTCATATCATTAGTATTTTTAAGTATTGTAAGCCACAGTTATTTTTAGGTAAAATTAACAATTCGTAAGTAATTTAAGCAACATATATTCATAATTAACTTTAACTATTCGTTACTATTGCAAGCCACATATATTTATAATTAAGTTTAACTATTCTTGGTATTTTATGTCACATATATAAATAATTAAATTTAACCATTTGCAAGTATTGTAAGCCACATATATGCATAAGTAAGTTTACCTATTCATAGGTATTTTAAGCCACAGATATTCATCATTAAATTTAATTACTTATAAGTATTGTAAGACACAGATATTCATAAGTAAGTTTAACTATTCGTTACTATTGTAAGCCACAGATATTCATAAGTAAGTTAAACTATTCGTAGGTATTTTAAGCCTCATATATACATAAGTAAGTTTAACAATTCCTTAGTATTTTAAGCCACAGATATTCATAAGTAAGATAAACTATTCTTAGGTATTTTAAGTCTCATATATTCATATCATTAGTATTTTTAAGTATTGTAAGCCACAGTTATTTTTAGGTAAAATTAACAATTCGTAAGTAATTTAAGCAACATATATTCATAATTAACTTTAACTATTCGTTACTATTGCAAGCCACATATATTTATAAGTAAGTTTAACTATTCATATCTACATTAGTAAGTTTAACTATTCGTAACTATTGTAAGCCACAGATATTCGTAAGTAAGTTAAACTATACGTAAGTGTTCTAAGCCACAGATGTTCATACGTAAGTTTAACTATTTGTAAGTATTTTAAGCCACACATATTCTTACGTAAAATTAACTATTCGTAAGTAATGTAAGCAACATATATTTATAATTAACTTTATCTATTCGTTACTATTGTAAGCCACAGATATTCATTAGTAAGTTAACTATCCTTAGGTATTTTAAGCCACATATATTTAAAAGGGAATTTAACTATTCGTACGAAAGGTAAAAAACAGATATTCATAAGTAAGTTTAACTATTCTAAGGTATTTTAAGACACAGATATTTATAAGTAAGTTTTAATTTTTTTAAGTATTTTAAGCTACAGATATACATAAGTAAGTTTAAACATTCCTAAGTATTTTAAGCGACAGATATTTGTATTAAGTAAGTTTAGCTATTCCTAAATATTGTAAGCCACAGATATTCATAAGTAAGTTTAACTATACGTAAGTGTTCTAAGCCACAAATATTCATAAGTAAGTTTAACCATACATAAGTGTTATAAGCCACAAATATACATAAGTAAGTTTAACTATACGTAAGTGTTATAAGCCACAAATATTCATAAGTAAGCTAAACTATTTGTAGGTATTGTAAGCCACATATATTCATAAGTAAGTTGAACTATTCGAAAATAATGTAAGCCACATATATTCATAAGTAAGTTTAACTATACGTAAGTGTTCTAAGCCACAAATATTCATAAGTAATTTAAGATATTTGTAAGTATTGTAAGCCACAGATATTCTTACGTAGGTTTAACTATTCGTAAGCTATGTTAGCCACATATTTTAATAAGGTAATTTAACTTTTCGTAAGTAAGGTAAACAACAGATATTCATAAGTAACTTTAACTATTCGCTACTATTGTAAGCCACAGATATTCATTAGTAAGTTTAACTATTCTTTGGTATTTTAAGCCACAGATATACATAATTAAGTTGAACCATTTCTAAGTATTATAAGTCTCAGATATTTATCCTACCATGCTACCATGCTACCTTGCAACCATGCTACCATGCTACCATGCTACCATGTAAGCATGCTACATTGCTACATTGCTACCATTCTGACATGCTACCATGCTACCATGTATCCTTGCTACATTGCTACATTGTTACCATGCTACCATGATACCATGCTATCATGCAAACATGCTACCGAGCTACCGTGCTATCATGTTACCATGCTACGGGACAATACAACAGGTCTCCATATTAAGTAGTTTTAACCATTCCGAAGTATTTAAAGCCACATATATTCATAAGTAAGTTTAAATATTCCTTAGTATTGTAAGACACAGATATTCATAAGTAACCATTCCGAAGTATTTTTAAGCGACAGATATTCATATTAAGTAAGTTTAAATATTCCTAAATATTGTAGGCCACATATACATTAGTTAGTTTTACTATACGTAAGTGTTCTAAGCCACAAATATTCATAAGTAAGTTTAACTATACGTAAGTGTTATAAGCCACAAATATTCATAAGTAAGTTTAACTATTTGTAGGTATTGTAAGCCACATATATTCATAAGTAAGTTTAACTATTCGTTAATAATGAAAGCCACATATATTCATAAGTTTAACTACTCTTAGTTAGTTTAAGCTACAGATATACATTAGCAAGTTTAACCATTCCGAAGTATTTTGAAAGGACAGATATTCACATTAAGTAAGTTTAAATATTCCTAAATATTGTAAGCCACATATTCATTAGTAAGTTTTACTATACGTAAGTGTTCTAAGCTTCAAATATTCATAAGTATGTTTAACTATACGTAAGTGTTATAAGCCACAAATATTCATAAGTAAGTTTAACTATACGTAAGTGTTATAAGCCACAAATATTCATAAGTAAGTTTAACTATTTGTAGGTATTGCAAGCCACATATATTCATAAGTAAGTTGAACTAATCGTCAATAATGTAAGCCACATATATTCATAAGTAACTACTCTTAGTTATTTCAAGCTACAGATATACATAAGCAAGTTTAACCACTCCGAAGTATGTTAAGCGACAGATATTCATATTAAGTAAGATTGAATATTCCTAAGTATTTTAAGACATAGATATTCATTAGTAAATTCAACTATACTTAGGTATTTTAAGTCTGATATATACTTAAGTAAGTTTAACAATTCCTAAGTGTATATATATATATTTATATTCTTACGTAAGTTTAACTATCCTTAGGTATATTAAGCCACATATATACATAAGCAAGTTTAAACATTCCGAAGTATTTTTAAGCGACAGATATTCACATTAAGTAAGTTTAAATATTCCTAAATATTGTAAGCCACATATTCATTAGTAAGTTTTACTATATGTAAGTGTTCTAAGCCACAAATATTCATAAGTAAGTTTAACTATTTGTAGGTATTGTAAGCCACATATATTCATAAGTAAGTTTAACTATTCGTAAATAATGTAAGCCACATATATTCATAAGTAAGTTTAACTATTTGTATGTATTGTTAGCCACATATATTCATAAGTAAGTTGAACTATTCGAAAATAATGTAAGCCACATATATTCATAAGTAAGTTTAACTACTCTTAGTTATTTTAAGCTACAGATATACATAAGCAAGTTTAACCATTCCGAAGTATTTTAGGCGACAGATATTCATATTAAGCAAGTTTAAATATTCCTAAGTATTGTAAGACATAGATATTCATAAGTCAATTCAACTATCCTTAGGTATTTTAAGTCTGATATATACTTAAGTAAGTTTAACAATTCCTAAGTATATATATATATATTTATATTCTTACGTAAGTTTAACTATCCTTAGGTATATTAAGCCACATATATACATAAGCAAGTTTAACCATTCCGAAGTATTTTTAAGCGACAGATATTCACATTAAGTAAGTTTAAATATTCCTAAATATTGTAAGACATAGATATTCATAAGTAAATTCAACTATCCTTAGGTATTTTAAGTCTGATATATACTTAAGTAAGTTTAACAATTCCTAGGAATAGATATTCCTTCGTTAGTTTAACTATTCGTAAGTAATGTAAGTAACATATATTTATCATTAACTTGATCTATTCGGAAGTATTTTAATGCCACAAATATTCCTTAGTAAGTTTAACAATTCGTAAGTATTGTAAGCCACATATATTCATAAGTAAGTTTAACTATTCGTTAGTATTTTATGCCTCATATATTCATTAGTAAGTTGAACTATTCGTTAGTATTGTAAGCCACAGATATTCATAATAAAGTTTAACTATTCGTAAGTGTTTTACGCCACAAATATTCATAAGTAAGTTGGTCTATTTGTAAGTATTTAAAGCCACATATATTTTTACGTAAGTCTAAATATTCGTAAGTAATGTAAGCCACATATACTCAAATTAAGTTTAGCTATTCGTTGGTATTTTATGCCACATATATATATAAGTAAGTTTAACTATTTGTCAGTATCGTAAGCCACATATGTGCATAAGTAAGTTTAACGATTCGTTGGTATGTTAAGCCATAGATATTCATAAGTAAGTTAAACTGTACGTTAGTGTTCTTAGCCACAAGTATTCATAAGTAAGTTTAACTATTTACCATTTTATCATTTCATCATTTTACCATTATACCATTTTACCTTTTTATCATTTCATCATTTTATCATTGAACCAATTCATCATTTACCATTTTATCATTTAACCATTTTACCATTTTACCATTTCATCATTTCACCATTTCACCATTTCACCATTTTACCATTTTACCATTTTTTTCATTTTACCATTCATTAACCATTTCACTATTTTACCATTTCACCTCTATTTATTATTCTACTTTATTTAATGACATCAATGACAGTTTGGTAACATATATTCATAAGTAAGTTTAACTATTCATAAGTATTGTAAGCCACATATAGTCCTAACTCAGTTTAACCATTCGTAAGTATTGTAAGCTAATTATATGCATAAGTAAGTTTAACTATTCTTAAGTATATGAAGCCACATATATTTATAAGTGAATTTAACTATTCGTAAGTAAGGTAAACAACAAATTCTCATAAGTAACTTTTCGTTACTATTGTAGGCCACAGATATTTATAAGTAAGTTTTACTATTCTTAGGTATTTTGAAAGCCACATATATTTATAAGGGAATTTAACTATTCGTAAGTAAAGTGAAAAACAGATATTCATGAGTAACTTTAAGTAAGTTTAATTATTCTTAGGTATTTTAAGCCACAGATAAAAATAAGTAAGCTTAACTATTCCTAAGTATTGTAAGATATTCATCCTACCATGCTACCATGCAAAGTTTAACTATACGTGTGTTCTAAGCCACAAGTATTCATAATTAAGATTAACTGTTTGTAAGTATTGTAAGCCACTTATATAAATAAGTAAGTTTAACCATTCCTAAGTATTTTAAGCGTCAGATATTCATAAGTAAGGTTAACTATTCCTAAGTATTGTAAGTCACAGATATTCATAAGAAAGTTTAACTATACGTGAGTGTTCTATGCCATAGATATTCCTAAGTAAGTTTAACTATATATAAGTATTGTAAGCCACAGATATTTATAAGTAAGTTTAACTATACGTAAGTGATCTAAGCAACAAATATTCATAAGTAAGTTTAACTATTTGTAAGTATTGTAAGACACAGATATTCTTACGTAAGTTTAACTATTCGGAAGTAATGTAAGCCACATATCTTCACTATTCGGAAGTATTTCTATGCCACAGATATTCCTAAGTAAGTTTCCTAAGTAACCATTTGTAAGTATCATAAGCCACATGTATGCATAAGTAAGTATAACTATTCGGTTGTATTTTATGCCACATATGCCTCATAAGTAGCTTTAAATATTTGTTAGTATTGTAAGACACATATATATATATAAGTAAGTCAAACTATACGTAAGTGTTCTAAGCCACCAATATTTATAGTTGAGTTGAACTATTTGTAAGTATTGAAAGCCACAGATATTCTTACGTGAGTTGAACTATTCGTAATTGATGTAAGCCACATATATTTATAAGTAAGTTTAACTATTCGTTGGTATTTTATGCCACATATATACATAAGTAAGTTTAACTATTTGTTAGTATTGTAAGCCACAGATATTCTTAAGAAAGTTTAACTATTCGTAAGTAAGGTAAACCACAGATATTAATACATAAGTTTAACTATTTGTAAGTATTGTAAGTGTCACCCACAAAAATTAAGCAAGTGGCAATGCGACACATTCGCCTAGCGGCTATCCAAAATCGTTATGCAATGTAAAAAAGAAATACTCCAACCAACTAATGATACAGAACAAGTTTTATAAATTCAACTTCTTAAGTGAATATGTATTTATTGAGGAGGAACTTTCTCCTTAAAATAAAAAAAGGGACATGGAAAATAAAGGTTACAACGTTCTGTAATACTGCTCAAGAATGACTCCTGAATACTTAGAGATAACGGATTGCTTTGGCGCAATCTTTACCAGAGGATGACATATGCTAGATTTAGCTTAACTACTGAAAAGTTTTGATACCCCTTGATCTTTTTCAATTGCGAGAGAGCAAACTGGCACGTATAAATTTAGTCTTAATATATATTTATAGGATATTCTTTTCTCTTTAATAGAATGAGATTACCTCTTCTATTCTGAAGAGCTTTCCCCCTTTTACATCATGAAATTATGATTTAACATAATCTTAAAAAAAAATGAATTCTCAGTTGTCACTATGACGAATATTGCCTAAAGATGCTGACAATACTTGTTGACATGCGGTTGCTGATATCAGGTTGTGGTAGGTGTTATAGTCAAAGTCGGTGAAAAAACTATCCTCATTCTATCCTCAAACTATTCTCAAAAGCTTCCGGTCTTCGACTCAATGTGAGGAGAGTGGCAAATGGTGCCAGTTCTTAAACTGTCAGACGAGCTCTGCAATACAGCTATATTTTATCCGGTCAGGTAATGTACTGTCATTCCAACGCTGCAGACAAGCTGCCCTATCCAGAACACTACTTACTGAATGAATCTGGAGTCTCCAGGAAATAATTGTCTTTTCAGATTTCACAGTTAAATGCCAGTTATAAATTACAGTATACTAGCCCAGGCTTCAATACAGGTATCCTATATATAGAATCCTGTGCCCCATGATATGAAAATCACACTACTGTAGCTCCGTCTTTTTCAGCTAAGAGATATAGCACGACTCAATCCGATGATGGTATTTTGGAGAGTGAATAAAAAGTCTTATTCAACACTCACTTCACTGGCTGGAAGTGATGTCACGCATAATTAATAGTGCATCAATTAGTATAACTTGGCAATACAATACATTGTCATCTTGACTATGTACTGCCCTGGTAGGTTTCTTTTGTGTGCACTAGCTATGCTATGCTACCCTGTACCTTTGTATAATATTAACTATGCCCTGACCTGGTGATGTTTCTTTTGTATATATACTCAATTATGCTACCTTGTACTTTTGGAGTGAATAGAGGGATAAGGGTTTATGTAAATTGCCCTACATCCCTGGATACTACTTTCCAACAACAACAACAACAACCAGAATTGACTAAAGTAAAAGTTACTAAAAAAGCTTTCTAAAATAAACAGCTGACAGATTGACTTCTTCTGTCATAAAAATACAAATTACTTAAATTATACTATTCTAATGTGACAGTAAGCCACAGATATTCTTACGTAAGTTGAACTATTCGTAATAGGCCAAGAGCCTGGCACATGATTTCACACCATTTAGCCCAGAAGGTTTGACCCCTCAAAGTTACTTAGACCATCTAGGTCATTCACAAAAAATTGTCACCTCAACCCCAGTGGTCGGGTTTGGACCCCAGACCCCCTGAAAAGACCCCCCGGACGGACTAATTTCACCCCATCTAGCCCATTGACCAACCTTTGTCAGAAGGAAGTAGTATGGCTGTACATTACAAAAAAGGCAGAACTGACAAAATTCCTGGTCGGGAAGGGGTTGTCAGACCCCCCACTAAGTTACCCCAGTCGGGTTGATTTCACCCCATCTAGCCCATGGACCAAACTTTGGCAAAAGGAAGTAGCATGGCGGTATGCTACAAAAATGGAATAACTGACAAAATTTTTGGTCGGGAAGGCGTTGTCAGACCCCCACAAAGATTACCTTGACCCACCCCCCAGAGGCGAGTTGATTTCACCCCATCTAGCCCATGGACCAAACTTTGTCAGAAGGAAGTAGTATGGCTGTACATTACAAAAAAGATAAAACTGACAGAATTCCTGGTCGGGAAGAGGTTGTAAGACCCCCCCCCACTAGGTCACCCCCAGTCGGGTTGATTTCACCCCATCTAGCCCATGGACCAAACTTTGTCAAAAGGAAGTAGTATGTCTGTACATTTCAAACAGTGTAAAACTGACAAAATTCTCAGTCAGGAAGGTGCTGTCAGACCCCCACAAAGGTCACCCTCACCCCCCAATAAAAATGGCGGGTTGATTTCACCCCATCTAGCTCGTGGACCAAACTTTGCTTACAGTATTTTAGTTGTCAAAATCTTTCAATAGTTGACATATTCTTCTATATCCTTAACAAGTACAATGGTTCTGAAAAATTCTAACTACAGGATTATTTTAAGGCGAAAACTTAATTATTATATGAGGGTAGACTTTGACCATGACATGAAAGTCTTATGTTATTCTATTGAGTTGTTACACCATAGACATAAGTAAGTAATGCACTTAACTGACTAATAGAACACTTGTTCAACGGTTTAAACATACCCAACTCCTCGAAGCAGAAGACGGATATGCCATAGACAACACAACAAGTACGGTAATTTATTCATAACATGACATTCATTTCCGAACAAATATTGCATGTGCCATCTATAACCGTTGATAAAGTGCTTTTCCACCGAATTAATAATTTCTGATTTTAGGGTTTATTTTGATATTCCGCATTACATTTCCTTGATCTACTCAATGATAGCTAGTGATATTTTGTTAAAACGTGATATTTGTCAATTTGGTACCGGATATAGCTCAGTGACGTCAACACTTGTGAGTTCTTTTTTCCAAGCTGTTTACTTACTTTAGATTGTAATTGAGTTATCCTTGGACAAACTATAAACAAAATTACACAAACTTTGTATACACTGTTGAATTGGACGACGGTTCAGTTTATATACTCACCGAGTGGACAACACATGAACCTATCAAACCAACACTTTGTAACCTATCAAACTGAAAGCTAAGTGATAGAATTAAAATTACTTTTAAATGACAAAATAAATAAATAAATAATTAATAATAAATAATAAATAAATTAAGTAACCCGCAGGGTATTAGAAAAGAGGCAGAAAAGGGAGGTCATGCATCCATATTAATGCATATGTTGATTTAGCTGTGATAATCCATTGGCAGAAGTTGATTGTTTTAACGCATTAATTACCGTTTCTGAGGGCGCTGTCATACCGTTCCTAACAGAGCCGTATATAGAGATATACGGCTCTGGTTCCTAATAGATTCTGTCTAGATTCTGAATCCAATCAGAGCCGTTGATACGGCTCTGGTTCCTAATGCGCATGATCGGTCCTTTTTAAGTTCTACAAAGATTTTGTATAGCACAGCTGTGACGTTCACAATCTAAGTAGGCCTACGGTGCTGGTTGTGAAAATATGTTTAAAGAGATCTCGTCTCCAATTAATTCCAGAACATGTTCCATTTCGGAGCATGGGATACAATTTTAAAGCCGTTCAAAGCTAAAATTTGGTTTAGCAGACGTGATTGAAACTACCTCAAAGAAGCTTTCTGATTGGTTGATTACCACACGTGACATGGCTCCACTGTTAATTCTAGACATGACTGATGATCAATAACCGCCAACACGGCCAAACACGGACAGGTAAACTTATAGATATATGATATTGCGAAGATATGAATATTTTTAATTTGGGGATAATATTTGTGAATGTATCTGGCAACAGCAGTGTGTATGATGGAATCATGACAATTGTGTTGAAGTTTTTCTTTGTTCTTCTGTGTGCATATTAAAATCATGTGTTCACAGAGGAATGTAATATGCTTAGTTAGGAGAAGAAGGGGCAAAAAACGTTGAACTTTGATCAACTTTTATATACAGACCCCCCCCCCAAAAAAAAAAAAACACTTTGCGAATGTATCACATTTCAAGGGGAAAATAGACAGAAGATATAAATAGGAGAGTAATACTATTTGGTAGCCCATCTACCGTGATAATATTCTTGGTTGTTTGGTTGTTAATGCTACTAATGTTTCTATAAATATCTCTGTTTTAAAAGGCCTAATTTCTGGCATCTGCACATCTGATGTGGCTTCGTAACATAAGTTGTCTTCTGTTAATTAATGCAAGTCCATAATTGTTTTCGGAATTCTAATTACTCAATCAAAGAATAATCTCATAAAAAATGGATCACCCCCAATCACCCCCTCCATGGATGATATATCCGACACCATTTGCCCTTGAAAAAGAATTGTTACTTGTTATTCTTATACTGAATTTCGTTCGTTGAACTTTTTTACGTTGAAATACATACACACACACATACTCCATCATGAATGCATATAGGTAACGATTATTATCGAAGCCAAAAACAAAACACAATATAAACAAAAGGAAAACAAATATGATGGAAAATCAATTTAACTTTAATATATTAAAAGATTCCGACTTTTACATTCTACTTCTTTTATGTAAAACATCTGAGTATACAATTAATATATTCTTTCTTGTTAAATTACATGAAAATTGATGTAATCAACCATTCAAAATATGAGATGCGATCCGTACCGACCAAAACACCCGATACTCATAGCTAGTACAGTAACTACTGTTCATGTTCCACAACCGTGCATCAGTAACTACTGCGCTGTGTTCGCAACACGGTAACATGTGTTACAGTTGTCACAGTAATTACTGAAAAGCTGTTACACGTTGAAGTACGAGTCCGACAGGTGACAATTTGCAGTAATTTAAAAAAAAAAATCTTAATTTTTTTTTAATTTTTAAGTATTTTAAATGTTAAATTTTAAACTTTAAAAATTTAATTTTTAATTTTTTAAAATTTGCAGTAAGAAAACACTTGCATTAATTACTGTGCCACCTGGAACACATGTTACCGTGTTACGAACACAGCGCAGTAGTTACTGATGCACGGTTGTGGAACATGAACAGTAGTTACTGTACTAGCTATGAGTATTGGCTGACCAAAAACAAAATCCTTACTCACTGAGTTTACATATACATATTCGAAGAAGTGGATAATTTTCACCCTGTTTTCTGAATACCCCAAATCTTACTGGTTTGGGTCTTTACGAACGACGATACTTACCTGTCTACCCAACCTGTAAGAACTGGTGAATTGCGCCCCATTACAAACGCATCGACACAAGTCGGCATCTCTGTTGGCAGTGGCAATTCATTCAAAACGGATGCATTAAAGTTACATAATCATCACGTGAAGTTTGATTTGATACGAAACTGTATGAAATAAATCCATTTATAATCAAGACAACTATTAATAATATTTAATACATGAAAATATATCAAGTTACACAATATTAAACCCCACAAAACTTAGTACTTTTGAGTATTTGCGAACCCCGATACCTGTCTGTCACTCCTCGAATCAGGAAATTCTACCTTTCCTAAGAGTATACGCAGTACAAGATGATTTTAGTTGCAAATACAGGTGTTTTACTATATATCCGCAAGGAAGAGGAAGTGGGTGATAATAACCCGGAAGTGGGTCAGTGGGGATCAGGTTAGGTAGATGGGGAAAGTGCATGGTTCGAAAAGTGACTGCAGGTAAGATTGGATTGAAGTCAAATACAACTTTATTTAGCATTTCTTATCGCTAAGATTTTCAACACAAAATCAGAAAAAAAAGACAGAAATTAGTCCTTTAAATTTTTGGTTCAGTCTTTTTTCAAAGAAAAGAACAAAGCACCATGCAGTAGCTTTAAAAAAAACTCCTTATACGGACAGGCCTGAAACTAGGCCGGAGGCCTCTTTACATCGTTGATGCTCCTCATACTCGCAATCTCTTATCAAGGGCCTGAATAAAAACCAAACTTTGAAAGCTTATTGCGTACCTGACATTTTCTGAAGCATGATTTGATATGTTGCAAACTTACAATTAACCTATGATATACTTTAAGTTTGTCAAACAAAACCATTAGTCACGTGTTTTGACATAATTTGTATTGCTTATATTGGAATAAATTAACAATATCTCTATATAAACTAAAATTTGTTTGCAACCCTGTAATTAAAAAGCAACCTGAGTCAAATAGATAGAATCTCGTTATATCATATTTTTCTTTTTAAATGGGTTTTCCACCAAATTTATGTTTACAAAGAAATCAAGGAAAAAAGAGATACATTGTGTTATTTTCATGAATAAAATCAAACAAATAATCTGGCTCGTTAAAATTATTAATTATGTGCATGTTGCTTCATTCAATATAACAAAGAGAGAATATAGTGGAGATATACAGACAAACACAGGACATAGTATACGAAGATGGCAGGTTTAATGTCACGAGGCACTTAATAGTCACTTGTCTTACAGAACAGCGATTCAGGCTACAGCTGAACAGACTCTCACCACCACCCCACCCCCACCACCTTACAAACGATATTCAGTATGCGTCGAAGTTGGTTTGGACTATGGACCCGATTTGAGAATATGGTTAAGCAATCTCCGTCCGCGAGCTCCGAAAACTGTCGATAAATTTTCCGACATCTTGATAAATCACACCGAAAAGTTTTCGCTACCTACTTTTAGGGTGGCGCTTCATTGTTCATTGTTATATAGACTCAACAAATGAAACTTGGACTGGAAGACTGAACCAATCCAGAATTATCTCGGAACTGGTGAGCATCATTAACATATCAAACTGACCAATCTGACTTATAACCTATTAGAATAAGTTTCGCATCAGTATATAGTGGAGTGTTATAGATGAAGGTAAAAATATCCCAAAATATACAACTTTATCAAACACTCAGCTCTTTAAGGAAGATACATTCAAGCTGGTTTGATGGATATAAAATCAAAAATCTAATCGAAATATAACAAACTATGAAATAAATGTCTTTACAAAATTGATACATACTCAGAAAAAAAAAAAACTTGTATATACGTTGAGCAATCTGTTATTTACACAATGATGGGTCACTTTAAGCTCAGAGTAAAATATACACCTTGATGCCGTTTTTGAATCACAATTGTTTTGAAAAAGCGAGGTTAGGAAGCGTTTTTAGGCAGGAAGACGAGAAGGTGAACTTAAGTAAGTGAATAAATCAAACAACTTACAAATAATTACACTGTTCGGTCCGATCAAAAATTACAAAAGCAGATAATGGATTTTCTGACAGTTATTCACTCCTCCAACATCACTTAAATTCGTAGAAAAAAACAAACAAATAAATTACATGCATTTTTATTTTTTTTACTAGAATTATTTTGCTGCTTAAAATGGATACTTTCTTATAGCTTTAGTGCACTTCGAGTATTTTATATGTATAGTAACGGTAACATAATACTTCGAGATATGATGTTTCGCATTTTTGAGCTGTAATTGGCTTCCAGAACATTCAAAACACTAAGACAGTATACAAATAGCTGACAACATTTAACAGATTGTGTGCTTATGCATTTTTGTTTTAATTCTTACTTTGCTTAGACACTGTCTTCAAAAACAAACGACTGAATATCGAGGCTTGTAGTAAATGTTGGTGTGTGTGTGTATAAATATATATAGTAACCCACCCCCCACACCCTTTCCGTTTTACTAACCTCTCTCATCAGGCCTACTCACAAGTTAATCGACGTCCATGCAACTTAATGTTTAGAATACAACACTCGGAGATCTCAGACAATTCAACACTATGACATCGTGGGGTAAAGTACGAATTCGTGTACAATAAAATACCATATAGTTCTATCATGTAAACACGATATGGTAAACTATCACCTTTTGAATATAACCCATTCATGCTTTTTACGGTAGTGACAAGTTTTAAACTGTATAACACTGTGTTTATCACATAACGATGTTTAATCATATCACAAATTCATACTGTTCCATCATACTCCACTAATATTGAATACGTAAGTATCTGATCATGGTCAAACTTTGCGACAGTTGCTGAAAAAAATATACATCAAGAAACTAAAAGTGTAACCTTGTTTGAAATTAAAAGTGAAACTTTCTTTGGAGCAATGTTTTACCCGGTGGATCAAACCATGGATCCACTCTCAAAACAGAAGCTATTGGGATGATCAAAGCCAACACACTTCTTTGGAGGTATTCGAATACAATATCCAAAATATCAGTGATGTGGATATTTACAAATGACGTAACTTAAACATCTCCTACAGGAGGGAGTATGTATACAAGACACTTTGGAAAAAAAAAAGAATGAAGTAAAATATACAAATTAGATATACTAAATATACAGTAAAAGCTCATATTTGTCATATTTCTGTGTCTGAAATATTGGATTGTTCAAATACAGTTGGCTTGTTATTTAAATAAATTCTCTCTCTATACTATCTGATATGCTCCCATTATACTTTTCGTTTTATACACATTACAAAAACCCAAATTGCAATTAATTTCGTCCCTCGCCGGGTGAAATTCCTGACGAACTCTGGTTTGATAAGTAAAAGTGATTAATATATATATATATATGTTATATATATATATTATATATATATATGTGTGTGTATGTGTGTGTGTGTGTATGTGTATACATATGCAGCACCATTATCATCGTAAGGACAAAGAATCATCTTAGAATATTTAGGCTAATTGCGTGACTATAATCCACTCATGTACAATTGGTTCCCAATGATCTACATATGTTATACAAGATTCGTATATATTCGGTCTTGTGGATTTGTACTAGTACTCGGTGTACTTCCATTAGTTATATAGGTACTAATACCAAATGACATACTCGCACGTTGACTTAGAGCATTGTACTCGTACTCACATATACCAAGGGAAATACTATTAGTATACTAGCAGCCGTGATGTTTTACCAAAACAATACTGATTTCCATAAACCATAAATTACCGTTCACGTCGGATTACCCCTGTTCCAGTTACTTGTATCTTTCTTACTCATTAGATGAGGTCATGATATTTGTTAGTTTTGTTATATGGTACTCTACCTTTGATTGATGTTTACTAGTTGTTACATGGCCCCACCACCTACTGGATCAACACTTTCGGAGCGTAGCTACACGCGCTCATATATACTGGTTACGTGGTATAAGATATACAGTTTTAAATCGGTAATAACGATTTGCACAAGCACCTTATTAGATTCCTCTAAAGAAACCGCCTCCAAGATAGAGCCTAGGAACATAAAATCATGTTAGTCTATATCACTATAGCATATAGGCGATAAACCTATAGCCGGCCACATACATGTACAATGTAATACTAGTAGTACCCACCGTTTACACTAAACAGTGATAATTAGTTATTGTTATTTTTCTTTTTATTGAATCTCTGTATGGATGCCACACAGTTACACATATAAACTTTTCAGTTCTCGATTCAGTAATGGAATATCTGAGGGCGAATCTGTTTGAGGTATTGCCTGTACATATATAAACATTCCTATTAAATCGCTTTATTGTACAAATTAGATACTATTTTTGGTACATCTTGATACTCTTTAGCAACGGATATGTAAATAGAAGGGAAATAAAAAATAACTAAGTTAAAAAAAATAGATCAACGTAGTTGAGTCCCCATTACTTTTATTGTAAATAAAGACTCCGATATGCTGTCGCGGCTTAACCACCCGTTACATCGAGAACCCGCCGATATTTGACATATAATCGTACACCTCCGTGACGTGAGAAGTTACGCATGTACCCATCATGACAGGGTCAACCATGATTAAATCATATATCCTTCTAAGTAATTGACCACAAAGATGCTAAAAAAATCACAGAATGGTCACTTATACTACAACTTCAGCAATCAATCCTGCTGCCATCCTAGAAGTACGTATCCCCAAGGAGACATTGAAATGTCTAATATAACACTCTTTCATGTCTTTTAAATACATTGGAATCATCACTGAGAAAGTCATTTTGAGAGCTGTTAGCAACTTCTAGCAGTAGGTTTATAATTTGGAGACCCGTATATTATATTGACTGATGAGCTACAGCATAATACATACGTTACTACGTGATTATATCTTCTGTTTAGGTGAAGTAATCAGATATACACACTACATAACAGTAGTACCGACATTATACAAATCTTTGATGTATTCGCTACAGTTAATAGCAGCTGATGTCGGAGCTATGGTGGTCATATCATCTGCCGCCCAAGCCGGGAACGTCTTCACATCAAAGATCCAAACACCAAAAGTATTGATGGTGAAGTTAGCTACTAATACACACAAAATGTTCAGCATTAAGCCAGTTGATGCCTTTTGAAAAAGAAAGCAAAAACAGAAAAGGAAATTTTTTTCAAGAGCATATACATATATATATATATATATATATATTTGAAGACAATTCTGTCAAAATTAAGGCAATTTGTTGAAATTTACGGCATTATTTTTCTTCAGTTGACAACTCCTAATGATCACAGTTGTCATGGAAACAAGTTTGTATGCTTGCTCCTTTGCTAACATTTTGATATTGTATTAATTTCCTCTTTGGTCAGTACATTTGAATATTAATAAAACATTGTGATGTCATACTTGGCCAACATCTGGAACATATGTTTCTCGTTTATATATATGTTCTCTGATGTAATTAATTGATAGTAATTGTAATTAAAATCACTGTTCATTTTTGTTTTTATGAAGGTACCTGACAATAACCTATCAAAAACAATACCCTAGCTATAAAACAACATCCCGTTTAACATTTGAATTATTTTCCCAAGTTTATGTAATTTATGTCAATCTGAACTTTTCAAAGCATATGTAACAAAAGCAAGTGATAACAAGAACGTTTGACTAGGCCTTACCATGTCCATCACTGTCAGGGTACCATGAGAGAATGCGATGGCATTTGGAGGCGTTGCCACTGGCAACATGAAGGCGTATGAACACGCCAATGTAGATGGTATCATAATGTAAAGTGGATTGACGCCAATACCCACAGCCTTAAAACACAAGGGGAGAGAAAAGACATAGAGAACGATAATAAATTACTTGAAAATATGACAATTATGATCCAGTATTTGATGAATGATTAAATAGAAAACGACCTTCAAATACGGCCAAGTTCCTTTCCACTGTCCGCTTGTCCAAAACTTATTTTTTTCTGTCTATTGAACTGATTTTTTGTTGTAGATATGAAGACAGGTTCTGAGGGTGTCGACTACATATGAAGTTGACACATAGGGCGAAGTAATAGGGAGGAATTGAGAGCCAATTATACCCTCACGTTAGACACTCACGGTCCAATTAGCACTACCACTAGAGTAGGAGTCATGTTTAACGAGTAGATAACCACCGTGTAAATCGAACAACTTTAAATCACGTTGATAGTCAAGAGCGTATAAGCCAGGTGAGCAGGAGTTGAACCTCAATCCCCCTCCCTTCCCTCTTCCCCATCCCCACCCAAAAAGATATATAGCCATATAAACACAAAGAAATTTGTGTTTGATACCCCTATTTTACACATCTTCCGGGAGGTATGCCCACTGGTCTCCCCATCTGGCAGCCTCCTGCACTCTTAGTCCAATAACAGTATACACCCCAACTACACATCTGTTACACTGATAACAAAGTATCGGTTTGTGTCCATATTTTGCCTTCAATCTAGGGGCTTGTCGCAAATCCAAAAGAATTTGAAACATTTGACATTGGTGAAAGAAATTTGAGCAATATTTCATTTCACCACTATCTCTAATTAACCATATTCTTCACACAAGAAAGGCATTTCAAAATAATTTCTGGGTAAGAAAAAAGGAAGACAGACGTGACAAAGATTACTGCTTGCTGCATCTCTAATTAAATTAATTAAATCAATTTATTAATTAAAGCACGATTATACAGAATATGTAAGATATGCCATTCCAACAAAGAAACAAACACTGTAGATAAAACTTTAAAAGATGCTGGCTTGCCTAAATAAATCACAATATTTTTAAGATAATCTCGTAGCGTAATATATATATATACCGAAGTATTTGGAGAACTCCTGCATGATTTTGGAGAAAAAAAATCTGCATACAAGAAAACAAAAATCATGTGCATCGGCAACCGTAGTTTCGCGCAGTTTGCACTCTTTGCTTTAATTTCCTTCCGGGTCCAATTTGTGAGAAGAATGTAGAATGTAGGAATGTAGGAATGTAAGAATGTAGTTGCCTCATTGCCTCTATCTTGTGCATCGACCTAGCATCCATGTTAAAATGTCACTTAGGCAATGTCTCAGACAGACAGAAGTTGAATCCCTCGTAGCTACTTAGAGTTCTTTCTCTATAATTTAATTGATCAAGGTGAAGGATATATGTAGGTCTCTCAGGTTCTTATACTTGAGAAACATCTGCGAACTAGGTGAGCTTAATAAATGCTGTGTAGGCGTGTGTGTTGGTGTGTCAACTATGTTCCTAAGGCGCTTAATTTTTTTTATGGTGAACTTTTAACCAAACTCTACCTTTAAAAACGATCACGCAATCAAGCTACCCCCTCCCCACCTCAAAAAGTAACCCCCACTATATCGCACGAGTCGGTTCTGAGAAATCTTGCAGACCGATTGTCTGAGAAATAACAATAATGCCACTGGTACTGCGGTTCTAGGATAAATAATGTAAGCTATATATATATATATATATATATATATATATATATATATATATATATATATATATATATATATATATATATTATTAGAGAAAACCAGAGAAATAAGATATGACTCATAATTGACAAATAAGGAGTAAGTTTTAGAAAATATATTAGAATTTTCGGTCCCCAAGTACAAACTTCTCATTCGACTGCCAAGTATTGCTGACGAAGGTCCCAGGGGGACCGAAAATTCCAATATATTTTCAAAAACTTACTCCTTATTTGTCAATTATGAGTCATATCTTATTTCTCTGGTTTTCTCTAATAATATTTTCTTTTGGAGTAAACGTGGATTTTCGTTATATTATATATATATATATATATATATATATATATATATATATATATATATATATATATATATATATATATATATATATATAGCAGCAAATATCATGACAATGGGTACTCACCAGTTCTGCGAAAATTGGTAAAAATATTGTAGCTGTGGCAGTATTGCTGGTAATTTCTGTGAAAGCTGCGACGATGAAAGAGATAAGGAGTGCCATAATGCCCGGCGATAAATTACCAAAGACTGCAAGGGCTTCGCCTAACCATGATGAAAGACCAGAAGCCTGTTGACAGGAGATAAACAACGCATAATAAATTATAATGTATGCATTGTTATTAAAACGATAGTTTAGAACATTTAGTTACATGAAAATATATTTCAATCTAGTTATCAGCCAGGCGCGGAGGACCTTTATTGGTACCCTTGCACTCTCCAACCTCACACTGACCAGTATCCAATCAACATATGCATTCCAATCTACCTTAACCAAACGATATGGATAACATTATAGAACTGCGCCCCCGTTTACTTACTTTTTGTCACCCGACACGTTAGAATCCATAACATTTACTTCTGGACTAGAGTTTAACTTTTAGCTGCAGCTAGACATTTCAAATATATACGGGTTAAGTAACGACTGATAGTTGTCATATGCATTGGTATGTCACCAACAAACCGAAAGGTGATTTCAGTTGAGTGTATCTATAGGCACAGCCACCCTTCATTGAACTTTAAAGGGGGGGAGGGGGGAACCAACAATTATTATTGATTAAAATGATTGAGATAACTGTCATTGAACGGCTTCCTTGAAACAGATAAGATTTTTTGCATTTGTGGAATTATCACAGATTTAATGTTCTTTTTCTACACTAGGCGGAAGATCAAGTCTAAATATAACATCACAAGTCACATATTCTTCATTCTTTATTTATTACAATGTTTTTTTTTTCTGTAAAGGAGATGGGTTTCGCATTTACTTAATCTAAACTATTAAGGCTCTGAATTTTGAACAGGAAATAATGATGAAATGAGTTAACATTGAACCTTGAAAGTATGAAAAGAGAAACACTGAGAAAGTAAATAAGTTCTCAGATCCTAGTGACACTATGACATCACAGATTTACAAAAGGATAGATCCCAGACACAACTTTGAAACTAAGATATCTCCTAAACGGAGTAAGATTTCCCTCAGCTGATTGGTGGAGTTGCTCTTCACAAAGCTTTCAATAATATAAGCTAAGGATGATGATTGGGTCTGTGTATCATTGAATCATTTTAATCAGCAAATTTCAAAAACGAATATGGGGAAAATAAAAAGGCTCTCACTCTAGTATAAAACGACATTAATGCTTATAATCTGAATAGCTCATGATTATGCGTGTCATATCGTGCTGTATCTTTATTATTCATAAACAAAGCTTACTTAAATCTCACTGAATAACAGCATCGATTTATTATTTACCACCACTTGGCTCCTTTCCCAAATGTACAACCGTTGTTCACACAGACACACACGCACACGAACGTACACACCGAGGGGTTTACAGACGGGCATGTGAGGTTTACTGCTTAGACAATATAAATTTATTTGTAATTGCAGAGCTACGCGAACACACCACCTGCCATAGAATTTAACCTCGTTATACAAACCTGTCCAAATAAAAGTGATATCAAACTGTTATGAAAGGGAAATACGAGTTCGATTTTGTTTACCAGACTGTTATACGTTATTGTACTAAATTTTACGTTTATTTTAGCTGTGATAAAATTCATACTAAGAATTGAATATATATTGAGTAATTAATTACATTATGAATTTCATAAAAAATAATGAAACAATGTGTTACTTTGTATATTTAATTATATCCATTATACCAATACATTTACGCTGAAATGTGATTTAGGCAGGTAGGTTGAATGTTGGCAAATGTTAGTCTTTTAATATTTTGTCGAGGACTTTCACTGACTATTCGCTAAAATAAAAATTCATAACGAAGCTAAAAATCCAAGAAATTGTCCTAGTTGGGTTTTTATAGTAATATCGTGAACAAGTCTATGGGGATATGGTCACCCAAATGCAAAATAAAAGATAAAATACACGTGAACAACACCAACTCCCTCTTC
This sequence comes from Apostichopus japonicus, assembly GCF_037975245.1. NCBI lineage: Eukaryota > Metazoa > Echinodermata > Holothuroidea > Aspidochirotida > Stichopodidae > Apostichopus > Apostichopus japonicus. Next base: position 15,583,473 of record NC_092574.1, read on the forward strand.
TGGATAAACCATTTGTCAGCAAGTAATAAGAACACACAGTGATTTTGCACCCATCATCAGAATGGGCATAATAGTCTGACATGAATACACCACATCTACACCGTACTTTTATCCACCATGGGCACGACCACACCACATCTACACCGTACTTTCATCCAACATGGGCACGACAACACCACATCTACACCATACTTTCATTCAACATGGGTACGACCACACCACATCTACACCATACTTTTATTAATCGTGGTGTGTTCACTGAACATCATAATGGGTCGATCACTAAATATACTATTAGCTTACACCCATCATCGTTTACATTGCTTGACTTATAATAACAATTCCTCTTCTTTGATGTCAGATCTAAATGATATAATACCTTGTACGCATTTGCCAAGCTTGTATCACAACCACACCACATCTACACCATGCACACTTTTATCCACCGTGTCATGTTGAATGAGTATCATAATCTCTCGATCTCACAAAAATACACCTCACCTTCATCCATCCTCTTTCACTTTGCATCATCAATTATCTTGACTAAACATTCCTCTTCGATGACAGATCTAAGTAATAGAATACCGTTTACGAATTTGCCAATCAATCACACCACATCTGCACCACAATTTTATTCATCATGTTGAAAGAAAAACCTAGTGTGTCGATCACACTAAATATACGAATTTGCCAAGCAATCACACCACATCTGCACCGAAATTTTATTCATCATGTTGATAGAAAAACCTAGTACGTCGATCACACTAAATATACAAACACAACTGACTGTTTTGATTGCTTTACAAGCGACGATATTCACCTGTCTCCTCTCCTTATGCACTCTTCCCATCCACCTAACCGGTCAAAATTGGTAACATTTAAGCTGTGCTGGGTCAGCACCATGTTCTTGTCCTTCCTCCCTTTCTCCTGCCTCCCTTCTGAGTGGTACAGATGAAAATTCTGTCTTGCATACAGGTGAGTTTTTCTCTTTTTTTGTCTTTAGATTGGATGATTCGAGAGAAGAGGAAGTGGGTGAGGATGACCCGGAAGTGACACAACGGGGACGCAGTGCTAACAATCTTACCAAGTTTGGTATATTAGGTTGATGAAAAGCCGCATGGCTTGAGCAGAGAGAGAGAGAGGTAAGAAAAGAAAGGAGAGGAGTGGAGTAAATTCTGAAGTGATAAAATAATACCTTGCAAGCTTCTGCCATCGCTGCTCCCCCTCCAAGGAGGAAGATTACTCCCCAGGCCATCTTTTGTTCCACAGCCCTCCAGCTGAGGAGAGTAGGTATTGTTTTGGATATCTTATGCTCTCGCTTCTCCTCTCGTGTCTTAGGTTCATCATCTGAAGAAGGCGAAAAATGTATAATCTAACATATCCCTGTATTTACAACTTCTTTTGGCTACTATTCCAATAGATGTCCAACCCTTTACGCGCTGACTTTGTAAAACTGCACATATTACTACATGTGATGTGTGTGTGCGAATTAAATAATTAAACGGTGGAGCAAAACACATTATAGGGAAGACAATTTATTTCTGTAACATCTTGTTTCTCAAGTTAGATGTGGTTATTTGAGGATATTCAGGTGTAGACTGTGTAACACATGGTATCAAATGAAACGTTCTTGAAAGGTAAGTGACCAAATGAAGAAAGGAAAAGGCTTTATGTTATTTTGGAGTATGGATAATTTACCATCATCAGTCTTATGATTAGTATCTTTAACAGTTGATCAGTCACAAGTTTTCATCTCTGGAAGATCTCATTCTAACGATACGTCGTCAATCTACGTTATTGACATTCAATACCATTTTCAGATAATCAAATCTACAAATATTTCAGTTATTTATTTAAATTATTTTGTTAAATACTATGGGTCCCATGCCACCTGTTACTTCGAGTTAATAACGTAAAACGTAAAAACGCCATAATTTTAAGAGGACTGAACTGTTAGTTCTAGCGTATAATATATTGCTTTGACATTACACTGGCGGCATGCTAAATCCACTTTTGATGTTCAACCAACCGTTTCCTTATCACACTGAAATGAAAGTCTTATTCGAATGGTTGGAAACTCACTATCATCCTTTGAGATATCATTTTTTCATATTAAAAGCAAATTAAAATCTAACATCTAGACAGATTAAAATGTAATTCAAACAAAATTTTAATAAGGGGTTAATCAACGGTCTAGCGTGCGTTACTCACAGGATTAATGCACGATCGGGGGATAATGCAAGCGATGCACGAGGGCGGAGCCCGAGTGCATCCAGCGATAGCATTAACACCCGGAGTGCATTAATCATGTGAGTAACGCACGCTAGACCGTTGATTAACCCCGTTCATTCATACACTACCATTTGTGTGGGGGAAAAAATCATAAAACAAAACATTTTTGGTTACATATAACCAAAGATTTATTAAAGTGATGCCCCGTAATTTTACCGTGCGTTACTCACAGGATTAACCACGGTCAGCTGACCTGAATGGACCAATAGGATTTAGGAATCTTTACTAAGTATGAATGAACTAACGTTTAACAGGCCTGCACATAAAACCAAGTGGTTGCGACGGAAAGCAGAACAAAACCATGCATACAGCAATAACGGTAGTAGAGTCCGTTACGAACCTTTAAAGAAAATTAGAAAAGTTAGGAAAGCCTCATTAGACGATCAATCTAAATAGTCTAAACAAACAACATTTTCTTGGTATTATTGAGACTAAATAATCACACAATCATTACGATTTGGGGGAGGGGGGGGGGGCAAAACGTTTGCCCTTCCGCTGAGATCGGACGAATGGAAACTTTAGAAAAAAAAAAAACATCAGGCGTCCTATCTTTCCATATATGGTCAAAACACGGAAACTAATCGGACGCATATGAAAAGATATATTGAACTATATTATGTTCTCAGTCAATATTCCTTTGCAATTACGACGGAATCGGATTAAAATAATCCGACACGGATTTAAAATAATCCGATTTTCGAAAACCTCTGCTAAATCCAGCAGAAATCAGTAAGTCGCTTTGACTTTACAACCATGCCGAGACTCTTCTCTATAAAATAGTTTCAATTCCTGCTACTCCTTGTCACTTTCGGTGATCATGCACTGAAGAAGAGCTAGTTTTGCTCGAAAGCTCTGCAAAAACCAAACATTGGCTGTTTTACTTCCAATCACTTACCTAATTTAATTATTGTATCTCACTCGAGATCCAGCCTTTCTCTAAATGCAGCATAGTTGTATACTTACCCCTCCTCAAAAATAACGGACCAACCATTAACAAACTTTGGATCCCTTGTTAACCAGAGTGCTATAAGTATTACAAAGTGCACGAGAACTGCTTTCTCCGCAAAGCTGAAATGTGAAAAGTAACGGCAGCAATTACATTATTTTCAAAACAGTGTATTAGTGATGAAATATGATGTGTGGGTCTGTGTGGCTGGTGGGTGCGAAGGGGGTTTGGCTATATATATAGCGTATAGTATATATAGTATATATAGTGTATATTTTGTTCACTCGATATAGATAAATATATTTATAACATAATATTAAACACGTGTGTTTCGGTTGATGAAAGGGTTGGGTCGGGAGATCGGGTTGCGAGGGGTTTGCGGGAAAGTCCATGTAACACTTCAAAACCTTTTAACTGAAACGTCAACTCTGGACACCCTTAGTGCTGTCAGATCTTTCCCTTTGTTTTGTAAATGACTAAAAAATTCCTTACTTGGCCCTGCTTATATCAAAACCAGGAAGTCACACTGGTAGAGACGAGAATCAAATCATTATAGATGGAGTCACGTGTTCTCCACAATGCAGACAAAAATTGGTTTATTTATTTATTTTATTTTATTTTTTTGGCTATAAAGATTGTATATTGATAGGTCACTCACTGATTGTGACTAGTTGTTCAATCTACGTTTAACCCGTTTCAATTCTTATCTCTGAAATACCAGTAAAATGTATGGAACATATGGATCAATGTTTACACGACAGTGACGTAAATCGCCGCTCCCTACCAGGGCCCTACCCCACCCACCGCCCCTGTGGACTATATAAAACGACATGCATAGTGATGTCACTGTAGATGCCGTTGTCAGAATCATTTGCAAAAAGTGAACATGATTGTAAGAACAGTATACCTCATTGGTCCCAGGTCTGAATACTGGTTTCGGATCACACCTCTGGCTCGTTCTTTTTGTTCATCGGTCTGTGCGATTGTCTTCTTCCAAAACCTTGTCAAGAATATGGAACGATAAGTTATTCTTCATTCGAGTTCTTAATATAACGTGAATAATGACATTAAAATATTATCTTATTAAGTCAACAAGTCTGTATAGAAAGTTCATGTAGAGGGGTGTTTTATATTTGGGAGACGAGGAGACGATATGCAAAAAGCGAACAAAAAAGTATGGCTTCATGTGGGAGGTTTCTTTACCAAGAAATTTCACTGCCCCCCTCCCCTGCCCCCCTCTCTCATAAAGTAGGTTGATGCTAAGTACCAGCTAGGTGCCTATGTTTGGATAAAACAAAAGCACTTCTTAAAATGTTTACGTAGATCATTGCAGAGGAAGTCGCTTGGATGTGTTAATGGTATACCATACTCATCTACTTCACAGATGGAAAGATAAAATGAAAAAGAAAAACCTCTCAATTAACTAATCAATCAATCAATCAGGGTTTATGTTTTCAACATGTCAGGGATTTACCGTCTTTGATCGCCCTGGGATACACGGGGAAACGGACAGAATATGGCCAATTTTCACAACGTTGTGGAGTAACTGTTGAAAAGTTAAGTTGCACATTGGCTAAGACATTTTTCTTCAGTTCCTGCTAAGGATGATGGTTTATTTTACTGAATAACTGATATTTTACATTCTCGATGGGACCATTGTATTTGGATGCAATGTGATACAGTATGAGCATTGGGTGGTGTGAGCCTCAGTGAAAACTTAAGGGGAAAAAAAGAAACATTTGTTTTGCAGTACTTGAAATCTTGAAAGCCCTTGTGAAAACTTCAGGCAGTATGTTTATTTGCAAACGAGGCCATGTTAAAGGTTAGATAAGGTGTAATAAAAAAAAAGCTAAAGAATCTGTGAAGTCAAACGAGAAAAGTGTCAGAAAGGGATGAAGGGACGGTCGCATGGTGGAAGAGGGTGGTGGTCGGGGTGGTGGTCGGGGGGGGGTAGAGGGGAAAGAATGTTTAACGGTTACTTACTTGAAACTGTCTAGGAAGAGGAATTGAAGCCAAAGCCAACATATGAAGAGACAGATTATCATGCAAGGAAACGCTACCATCATCCAGGTACCAAAACTAACGTTAGCTTCTGAACCGTAAAGACTGAGTAGGGCAAAAAAAGATTTCATAAAAAAGGTTGGTTGAATAATTCTTCAAAATCTTCAAAACTATGAGTCATACCAAGAGAGGATAGACCCATGTTTTAAAAATTTACTTGGAAGCTTACGACAAAGAGACTGGACACTCTGGGTCCATTTAACAAACGTAGCATGGACACTTGAATTAACGAAAATTATGAGACTGTATCTGGCGCAATGATAGATAATAACCAAAGCTAAGACAATTGAATGATTGAAAACCCTATTGTATGACAATGAACAGAATGGGTTGACGGTCAGATGGGGCATATTGGACACATTTACAGCACGGGGTTCTCATTTAACTTTCTACGAGGACAAATGAGAAACAGTGGTGATAATAAAGGGCCAAAGAAAAGCAAAATCTCATTGGTTTTTTTTTTTCTAGATTTAAAAATCTCACCTCACCTCATGTCATCTCATTTTATTTTATATGTATTATATCTTCTTATTTTATCTTCGTTTCATGATAATCACAACTGTTGAAGTAGAAGAATAAAGACCATTTGTCTAAATGTTTCACCTGTCGATTTGATTAATGAGGACTAGGTTTGGACCTGTCCCAGTCACTGTTGCGGTACCTCCGATGTTTGCTGCATACGGGATGGCAAGGGTGATACCTTTACACATTCTACGGTACTGTGCCCTACTGTCCGTTTGCCTTTGTTCGGAGTCAGATCTGAAATGGGATGTAAAGGACAATTTACCAAACAAGACATTTACTCTAGGCTGCAAAACTGGATTTAAATTCCCATGAGTTTGCCACGCTCGTAAAACACAGTATCTGATGTAAAATCGACTTACTTTTTGCTGCAAGATTTTCTGTCAACACTAAATGGCCATGGTTTATTTATGGTAACTTCACCTTAGGCGGTACCTTACGCTGTGCTACATTTCATGGTACAGATCAAATATTTGTACATAAAATTAATATCATACATACATTAAAAGCAAAAAACACAAAATTGAAATTTAAAGCAACTTTGATCAAACAATCTCCATCAATTTATATATATGCAACGTTGAAAACATGATGGGAACATACATGACGTAACATGTTTTTTTTTTCTCTGTGTTGTCTTTCGCTTTCTTTTAAACTTTCAATTTTTTCCTTGCCTTTTCAATATCAGTAGGTAGCCTATTTTCGGTTTAAAACAGATACAGATATTCTTAAAAGTTAAGCATTTTCGTTAATGCTCGTGTCAAACCTAATCTTCATCAGTTCGGTATAGTGAACATCTATAGCCTACAGGACAACTAGAAGCAAGAAAAACTTTTCTTTTTGCACTGTATCATTATTATTATTATGATGATCATCATTATAATTATTATGATCATCATCATGATAATCGTCGTCGTCGTCGTCGTCGTCGTCGTCGTCGTCGTCGTCGTCATCATCATCATCATCATCATCATCATCATCACCATCATCATCATCATCATCATCATCATCATCATCATCATCATCATTATTATTAACATTTTGCCGTAAAACTACTTTTTCACACTAAATAATTCTTTTCGGTTTTTATAGCAGTGTAGATAGTTTGAAGATGAATATTCTCAACGCCGAGAGTTTGTTGAATCAAGTTTAAAGAATGACTTTGGGCGAAGAAGTTATTTGGAGGTGCTGTAGACTATTGAAAACAAAACACTGTTGTCAGTGCTGTTTGTGTTTCCATAACACTTGTTTTAATGTTTCAGAATGCCCCTTTAAACATACGAGGCCTATCAATTAAAGTGACGGGACTACTTCGTTTGACACACGTATACCATTAGGTCAATTCCACGGATATAACATAAACTGGGGAGACATATAGAGTTAGTAGGTGACATTTAATGTTTGATGTCCATCCAAGGGTGCTCTGTTGTTGATATGGACGTGGTTTGGTTGAATTATTATAATTCATTAAACAATGAATTAACATTAAACTTTAGGCCCGCACCACGTTATCATCATATAAACTTTAAATGGGCATTCCAGAATTTTAAAAGTGAATACTTTGAAAGCTGAATTTTATAGAAACTTTAACCCGGCAGTAAAATTGTTCTCTTCTAGTTAGTCGTTGTTTTTTTCTTGGGCAATGACATATTGGGACAAACATATTGCAAAAATCCATATTTTACAAGAAAACTTAAAAGGGGCTTACCTTGGTACTACTATTTCCATCATTTTGCGTTCAACCTCGTTCTTATCAGTCTCATCTCCAACGTATCCTTCATTCACTTCGGGCTTGTTTTCACCGTACGTGTCTGAATTTGCATGGTGATTGTTATGCAGCTCCTAGATATGAACATGAGAAATAAAGGATTTCATAAGCAGTCAGTGACAATCACAGGATTACACAGCAGTCGGAGATTGAGGGGGGGGGTGGGGGTGGGGTGGAAATGTGGGTAGGAGCGGAGGAGATTGTAAAATGCCCCACGACTGTTTCAGGTATGACCCATGACCCATGATGGAATCGACAGAACGAAGTTCCAGGAAATGATAAACGGAAACAGTGTGGGGTCTGGGCTCTTGAAGATGACTCCAGTGCAGGGGGATCTGGGGGTTTCCCACAGGAAAGAACTTAACAGTTTATAAGTCAAACGGTGAATTCCGAGGTATATATTTCGACTATATATTAGGTCTATGAGTAGGCTTAAACGCAGAGAGTGGTCTAATTCTGAATGTAAAAAAAAAAAAGATTCCCCGACTGAAAGCTTTGACCTGACTGACAATGGGGGTGGTGGGCCATGAATCCGCCTCCCGCCCCCCACCCATGCGCACGCCACTCTTAGCAGTGTCACAAAACTTCAAAGATACAGATTCAAGGCGGTTCCGAGTTACATGCAGTCTTGATCAAAAGAAGGGTTGCAGTGACTTAAAATGTTTGAAATTAAATTCTTACAGGCAATCCGGCTTTATGACCAGGTGAAAAGTTTCTAAAATATATATATATATATTTAATATCATTTCAAGCAACCGTCATAACCCCCCACTCCCCGTCCCTCCCATACCCCCACATACACACACAACTTGACAGTCAATTCTTCCGACCCTGTAGTACTATTCAGATGTAGAATGTAACATCTTACTTCGTTATTTTCCTCTATATCATCATTTAGTTGAACAAGAACAGCATTAGCAATAGGGATCATCATAGCAGTGGTGGCGGTGTTACTCATCCACATAGAAAGGAACGCCGTTGTGGCCATAAAACCGAACATCAACCTGTAATAAGGAAGCAATACAAATAAGGAAATGGAAGTGTAGTTGTGGAGAGTAGTAAGGTTTTCAGTTATGAAAGATTATATACCTCACTAAATGACACTTTTGCTTCGATTCATTTCATTCAAATCAGTGATACTACTTAGATTACGTTTTTTTAACCAATGCACTTTTAAGTGCAATCAGTCAATTTACAAAGTCGGAGTAATCAAGTTTAATTACATGGTAAAATTGTGTGGACATGGGTTATCAAATCAAATCTAGAGTAGTCACGGAACCATTCCCTGATTAGAATCACACCTGTGGAATCGCTAGGAACTTCAGAACAATATACGACGTATAGTCAGTGTCACAGAGATTAAAGAGGAAAGGATACAGCCGTGCTTTATCGTTGAGCTATATATGGTAGCTGAGTGGTTATGAAGCATTATACGAAAATACTAGAAAAGTACTTCAAACTTATTGCTATTTGAAAATATGCAACAAACTTAAAAATAAAGTATGGATAGACCGAGTCAATTGTATAAGAAAATTAACTGTACATGTATGTGTGTGTCGTTATTCCGGGTCATGTCAAAATGATATACAAATCAAGCATGTGTGTTTGTTTTGCGCATGCCTATAGGACTATACAGAAATGTATTCGTGATTGTGTTTGTTCGGCTTCAAAGGGGCAATTTAAGGAAATGCACAATGTAACCTGTGATTTTATTATTTACACAAGATTGTGGCATAGATGGGGATGGGGCGGAACATTAGTCTGCCCGGGGGTGGGCGGCACCCTCTTTGCACCAGCCTGACTACGGCTGGGTCTTTCTTTATAGGTAATTCCTGGTGTTATCCATAATTCAACGTATTGCGTATGGCCTGTTGAATGAAAAATAGGCTTTTTAAATTCAAGCACTCGTGTAAGGCAAACTATAATACCAAAAGATGTAAAATAAAGCTTTTCCACGGGTTCGACTTTGGCTTTGACCCAAAACAATGATTTCCAGTGTGACGTAAGCGCTCTGCTGACATACGCTGTTATTACATGTTACTGAATCAATGAGCAATTCCAACGGCAGGAAGTCAAGCACTCTTATTATTTATATGATGTGTAAATGAAGCCTAATGTATAATATAATAATTCCAAAAAAACTCGGTTATCGCCGATAAACTCAGTTTTTCGTGTGAAGAACAGGATTTTTCAAAACCTTAGCATGTTAGATTGAAAACGTTTTCTTTCAAGACGAAAATCTTAAATTATTGAAAAACCGGGTTTTCGCTTGATAAACTGAGTTCATCTAAATCTTAGATTATCGCTCAATAACACTGATTTTTATCGAAAAAAACCCCTTTGTTTCGCTCGATAAAACTGAATTTATTGCAATACCGTGTTAATCAAAAACTTTGGTTAACGCTCAATAAACCTGAGTTTATCGAATAATTACACATAGCACTCGAAATGCTCTGTTTTTCGAGAGAAGAAAACACGGTGTATCAATCGATCAACTGAGTCTTTCGAACGAAAAACTTAGTTTATCCGCGATAAACTAGGGTTTTGGAATCATTGCACATCAGGCTTGCCATGTATTCTTGCATAAAATCCTCTAACGACGTTTGTAGTGTTTACTTTTTTCCCGCCGTTTAATTAGACTTCCACAAAAACGTTTATTGTTAGTTTCTATAGAATTACTGGAATAGACTTCCAGAGAATCTATTAAATGTTGTATTTTACCGTTGATCCCAACATGAATGATTTGAGCCAAGTACATATATAATACTTAGTTCAACTAGAACAACCAGAACCAAACTCCACTCCAGCACAATGCCAGATAAACATTTATCTCTTGATTAAACAAATTGCTTATTTTGTTTTCTAAAGGTGTGTTTATCTCTTTGATTGTATCGCCACGTATTTTGATGTTTACCATGCAATGAATGCATATCATTGTATCGCACGTATATATGCTGGTATATCTGGTGTTATCACTTTCAATGCCATGTGGGAAAGATATGAATTAAATCAATATAAGATTGACAGGCAATTAGTAGAAGCATTTTTGTAAGATGTGAACCTTGTGAGGAATAAAGTTGACCTTTCTTCATAGTCGATGTTTATCCATATATTTTATTAATAATATTCAATTAGAAGAACATGTTTGAATGATGATGTTAATGCTATTATATTGAAGGGTACGACACGAAGCAGGAATAACATAGCTCCAATCGTTGCTGGTTTTTTGTTGCTCTCAGCCCCAAAAACTATAACAACGGTAGTTATAAAACAGTTTGTATAGGCAGTAGATTTATCCTCCATGTAAATGTTGTGAAGTGCAACATTAATTTTGCCCAGGTTCCGTGCAAATAATTACTGTTTTAAAAATTGGGTCAACAAACACCTGATTTCAGCACAAGAGTTGTTCATGTTAAGCAGATTTACTTGGTAAGGTTACGTTGCTTATCTGCATGTGCGTGTGCACAGTTTCTGCATATCAGCAAACATCATGTCATCGATTCCAACGAACTTTAATCGCACAGTTCATTTTCACAATCGTTCGACACAACATTTGTGTACGTAGTGATAACGTTTACTCTGTCACAGCAACCGGTTGTACTGAGGAAAATGAGGTTATTTCTGTACTGTGATAATAAATTACACACACATATATTTGAAGATAATGAAAACATTAATTTCATGACAGACAAATGTCAACATCACCGTGAAGACGAAACCAGCCTATAAGCATCTACATATATAGGTATATTAATTAGATTGCTTAACAGCCTTTAGTCAGAAGTTTATTATTGATGCATTATAGTCCAAGAAGACGAAACCAGCCTAGAAGCATCCACATATATTAGTATATGAACTAGATTAATTTAAAGCCTTTAGTCAGAAGATTATTATTGATACATTATAGTCTAAGAAAAGTGATGTCTTTGATAGTTTGGTTTCAAAACTTTTTTTAAAATATGTTAAATTCTGTAGTATGCTAGTATTTAAGGTTAACCTAATATTGAGATTGGCTCCTCATTGAGGGCCAGAAGGTTAATGTTAATCCGTTGTTTTACTTATTTTAATAACTAAACTTTATACAAACAACATAGCACAATTATTGGATGACATGCAACACTATATTTGTCCATGAAACTTTTTAACCATGCCATCTGAGGCCATAGTAGTATGATTTCCTATGGCGTTGTGCATTTCAGATCCGTGGAACTAATGCTCTGTTAGACTTGGTAGTACAGCCACTTCAACTGATGAGCCTCTACGTTTAAAATGTTATTTGAACTCCAAAATTACAAGTGGTGAAGAATTGCGATATGACGGCTGTGCTGTCTACGAAATATCAAAATTAAGTTGGTGTCTTTACAGTCTTATGTCAACTTTGTTTTCTTTCCATTTTATTATTGTCATCTTTAATGAGGGTAGTCCAGCTCAGTGCAGAAGCACTGCTCTCCAGAGGAGCCCTCAACTTTAATTCACAGTTCCCTAGAACAACATGACTTTTAAGTTTTAAATTAACATGGACTTACCGAACGGGTTTTACCCCAACCAATAAAAGTACTTTAAGCGCGATACGTCGATGGAGATTCCATTCTTCTATTGCTATGGCAACCATTAGTCCACCAAAGAATAGAACGTTCGTGTCTTTGAGGTACTGTTTACACACGTCGTCCGACTTGAGAACACCGAACATCGGAAAGAGGACCATAGGTAATAACGCAGTAGCTGCTAGAGGGATGATCTCCAAACACCAATACATGGCCATGATGACAATGACGTATGCTGTATAGCCCATCTACATAACAATGAGGATCAATTCAATTAATTAATTACATTAGGTCAGTTATAAAACAAGTGTCAAACAATTATCCCATCAATGAGAAATAAAAATGAATGGTTCAGTGTGCTTGGTTGTCTGATACATAAACTTTACATTTTTTCTCACATTCAAACTTATACATTTGGACACCAAAAGCAAGCGACATTGACTTTAATGGATAATAGCTTAAAGCACAAAATTGGTTTTGATATGTTGTGAACCATTAAGAAAACAATTTTAATAAATCGGGGTAGTATTACTATATCCTCCTTAGTTTTGAAAGATAACCCTTTTAACCAAGGGCGTAGGAACCGGGGGGGGGGGCTGGGGGCGCC